>NC_137867.1:33357609-33720109 GCF_963924005.1 Protomyctophum bolini | reverse complement strand
TGCTCCCGGAAACTTCCTGTAACATTTTGACAATAACCTTTTCACTCTCGGTTTCTGTTTTTTTTTTTACACACATTCTATTTTTACCTTTGCAGTTATAGTCACGTCCCCAAGAGACAAAACACATTTTACTGGAAGTAATTTAAATAGAGGGAGCAGAGCCAAAGACCATTCTGAGATGAAACAGCATCTTTTACATTTGTTGTACAAACTGCAGTAGGACCATACATTGGGAGAACCCCCCACCTCTAACTGCAACAGCCAAATTCCTTAGCGTGCATGCATGTGTAAATGTGTACGTTTGTGGGTAGGAGTCATGTGCAACCCTACTGAGGAGCTTGCAGGAACTCAGCTCATGTACTCCTAACAGGCAGGCCCGAACTAGTAAACAGGTGCTGCTGGGGCAGCTGACGATGATTCCATGGGGCGTCTCCAGAAAGCCTGATCAAGGAGAGGCTGCCTCAGCCGCCAGTCATCCAGGCAGCTTGATTTATGTCACTGTGTCAGAGAGCTTTATGACTGCTTGCAACAGCAGCAGGCAGCAGCCAAAGTTAAGGTACACACAGCCAGAGAGAGAGAGACGACATTCCATTTCCACCGCAAAAATTCACATATAACGGCATGGCAACAATAATAACAAAGTACTGTAGGGAGAGGTGTTTAGTCGTCATGCTGTTGTGTAGGCATGTATGACGTTTTTTGATGTTCTGGTTTTAGGACTCGTCTGGTGAGGATGCTGCTTGCCTCCTGAATGGGAGTCAGTCAACCTTTGACGTACTGTACAGTACAGCGTTAGGCCTAATTCTACTGCAGTCTCCACTTCATGTTTGCAATACTCCTTGGCTCCACAAAAGGCACTTATCATCTCAATTGCAGAGTCTAAAAAAAACTAAAATCCACGCTTGGTGGATAAATATCAAAGGATCAATGTTGTTTTAATAAAGCTGATCCGAAGCTGAAGCTCATTTTTGTTAACACATCACAAGTCTTCTTTAATGAGGAGAATGACGTGTCGTGTGGTGAGAGGCTGGTGGGGGTAGAGGGAGAGATGGGGTGGAGTGGTGGCAGGGGTGTGAGAATGGGGCTCGAGAGTCTCTGAGTGGTGGAGCAGTGTTCATGGTCTTTCAGACAGGGGCCACAGTGGAGCTTTGGGATATGTTGTGATGGTGATGTCTCTGCCATGGTCACATGGTTGTTGCCAGATTCCCCACTGTGGGACAAACAAAAACGGCTACCATGCCATCGCCAGGAACAACAGCTGTGTGAGGGCCCTGTGACACACGCCACGCATATATGCATATATACACATACACAGTCACACACGCGTGCGTGCACACACACAATCTGATGAGCCTCTTGACAATCCCGCTGTTGGCTAAATGTATTACTTAGTTAATTTGTTAGTTAGATAATTAGTTGACCTTATTCCTGTGTATGGGAATTGGGACATTATTTTATATGCCCAGATTCATCAAATTAAGTTCATGCATGACTTTTTGTACATTTTTGACAGTAGGCATTCGCACCAAGTTGTACTCTCACTGCTCTTAGAACATATTCTACAATTGACACTTCCTTCCTTCTTTGTTCGTCCATCAGAGTTGATGATGACCATTTATAGAACAATACCATTGTAAAGAAAAATGCGACCACACAAACTTTTCCACGACCCAAACTGACTACTACTGTAGGACCTCAGATCAGACGAGAGGATGGGCAGAATTTGAGCATATTACTAAGCGGAGGAAAACAACTAAACTAAACTGCTGAATGTGGACAACTCTGATCTGTGATGTGTTAAAACAAGACTGTTATACTTTTTAAAACCTTCCCTTTGCCCTTTCTCCGAGCAGTCAATAGATTTCCCTTTGAAGAGCAGAGAGTGAAGCCTGCTTGGGTAGAGAAGCCCTGAGGGGGAGTGGTAACTGTCATTTATATTTACAGCCTTCCCAGACACCTTGGGGGCTGTTATCCAGGTGGCCTCTACCGAAGCTCTCAGAAGCACTCACCTTTTTTACTCAACACAGTATCAATAGACAGTGCCTGACTTTGATTCGGCCACATAGAGATTTGTGAGTCATGTGCTTTTGAATGTCGGGCTGGGGCTGATGCTGGAACTTGAATGCCCCCGAGGATTGCGCGTTACTACAGTACACTCGACTCACGCCTGATTTATACAAGCCGGATCTCCATGTGAGCTGGTAGATCGTCTATTTTCGGTGCACGCCACGGTATATTTAAACATATACACGTAGTATGAATTAACATTACTCTTGCTAATTTAAATATTAGAACTGACAGTACTATTCTGCATGGCTTGAAACTCTCAAACAGGACTGATGCTGATTCTAAAAACACCATCTAAATCCTGACCTAAGGTTTCTGAAAAACTTCAAATATTTATTCAAAAATGACAAAAATGTAATGTTGCTATACACTGTACATAGCAACAAGAACCCGTTCGTGTCTTGAAGGGTAAAAACACCAAAAGGGTTCCCATCCTAAAAGACCAAAGGAACCCAGTATTCTCAGAACATGCATTATTTTGTTTTATAAATGCCCTGCACATCTCTGAAGATCTCTCAGTAGCCTTCGTCAAGACATTGGTTTATGTCCATGTAGCAGCTGGGACAGAGTACCACAACTAACCATAATATCATGCGTGCCATGCCATCAGAAGAGACAGCAGTGGCTCAGGAGGTAGAGTGGCCGTCTGGATTCCCAGCTCGATCCAGGGCTCCTCCGGGCTTTGTGTCGAAGTATCCTTGAGCACGACACTAAACCCCTAAATGCTGCCTGCCCGTCGAGTGATGTGTGACTTGGTGACTTGCATGGTTGCCTCTGCCATCGGTGTGTGAATGGGTGAATGTAATGCACATTGTAAAGCGCTTTGATAAAGTCACTCTATTTTAAATGCACCATTTACCATTTGAACAAAGAAACCATATCTTCACACTTCTTACATTGTTGCCTAGACAAAGGTTGAAGCAGAGCTTAAATTGGTTGGTTTGAAAACTCAAGTCTAGACTTGTAGTTCTGAAGGGATGTGACCTAAATTGTTTACAATTTAAGGATCAATTAACACCAAACAATCCAATACCACACGTTGTATTCTGTTTGGCAATTCTTTAAAAGAAGGCTTCAGTCAATATGTAACTACTTCAAATCCAGACCAGATGTGTCTTTTGAAAATGTCATCATGTACTCCTGATAAGAGAGGAGATGACAGATATTCCTTACTTTGTTTTGCAGCTATCCAACCTTCAAAGGCAGATCCTTCAAACACACTAATCCCGCCCTGAGTGCTGGATTATTGCATAATAATCACTGATATACACAAATACGCAGGCATACACACATGCAAAAGTGAGAGGGGGAGAGTGTGAGAGAATGGAAGACAAAGATGGAAATTGATTATAAAACCATCAGTAATACTAATATTACCCGTAACTGTATTGTAATGTCATACAGTATGTTCAATCCTCTCCAGGCCAGTTGCAATGAGAAAATTAGTAAAGAATCACAAATAATCATAATTGAAAGAAATATTGTAAAGGCACCATAAAACAGATATAATAGAGGATGAGATGAAGTATCTTAAATGTGGAATTACAGTTACGAATTACCATGATGTCTACAGTATGTTGTGTTGTCAAAGGTATGACAGATTACCACACTCATTCATGTTAATAATTATAATGTGTTCTATATTCAAAGAGCTGTCCACAATTAGAAATGCCCATTGGTGAATGCTGTTTTTGAATTGATTTCCATCCAAATTTACAAATACAAAAATAATAACCTCTCCTGAATAAATCCTTGTTTTGTTTTTAGACCTTAAAAAGGTGTTCATATCAGAAGCTCCACCTCATAAATAAGCATGTTGTAAAACATATGCTGGAACTGGAAACACAAAACAAAACTAACTTTGTTGGCTTGTTTATAAATAGAACATTGAAGGGAAAAGATTAATTTGAACCCAGGCGATTCTAAAAGGTACCTTCTAAAAATCCAAACCTAAGTTTTCTGAAAACCTTCAAATTATTATTCAAAAATAACAAATAATAATATTGCTACATGTACTGTATAGTAACAACTAATGACGCAGAGCTAGCTGGAGTGGTACCTGGATTGAAAGGTATAACAACGTATAGGTTGCAACAGGTCTAAAGGAAAACTGTATGAAAGGCTCATTCTCATAAATGGTTGACTCTGATACATCTCTTTGATGTCATCCAACTTTTTTCTCTTAGAGATAAGATAAATCTTTGTTGGTCCTGGAGTGAAATTCAGGCGTCATAGCAGCTGCAGCAGCAGTGAGAATTAAACCCAAAATAAAGAGTAGTGTGAAGAACAAATCCTAGATAAATAAGAGCAAAATAATTAAGTTAAAATGAATACTGAGCTGCTGGCCTTAGATATATGCAGTGGATCTTTGTATGGGTTAATGAGTGAATATTATGTACACTATCAATACATCTAAATCTAAAACGTAAATGTATAATTTGACTAATTCCGTCATGGAGGTGCAGGCTATATCTCATGCTCTTAATTAAAGATTTGAAGATGAGTTTAGTTCAGATGCATTCTCTCTGACTGTGCCCATTCAGACTCATTCAGACCTGTCACTTTAGCTTTTAACCATTATTTTATACTTTAGCTATTGAAAAATAGAAGATATACAAGCTTGTACATCTGCTATTTTTGTGTGCAAATCTTTGAATATATACTTTCACAGGAAATGTTTTAACTCAAATCCTTGCTTCTGTGGGGGCCCTGAAACAACATATTTACAGATGGAGTTCCGGCAGCCAAATATATAATTGGGGTCCTTGACATGAAAAAGTTTGAGCACCACTGATATAGAAACAGGTTTTTCAGAAAACGTATGTTTTATATGAAAATATTTGAAGATATTTGTAGAATCAGGTCTTAATGGATTATGTTGTGGGTCCACATGCCTTCCTTTCCAGAAGGCATGAGTGGGAAGGGGATTATTCATCTTCACTGAGATGGAGAGGTGTAATCTTCTCCATACACAAAGATATAATGTACGCCATGTGCACACTCGCTTGCCCAGTGGCTCGAATTGAGCTCAACAACTCAACTGTTGACTTTATCATAACCTGTGTGACAAAAGCGGAATGAAGTGTTGAATCACTTTGTTGAAACTATTATGTGTCAGGCTGAGGCTCTGTTAAAAGATTCTGTGAATTTCATGCATTAGTTATAATCATTATGGTGCATGGAATTATATTTTTTTATAATGATAATCAGACTGATAGTGAGGGCAGGCTTTTTTAATGCCAAACATACCGGTTTTCTTAAAACCTGAAAGAAAAATGCTCCCAAAAGAACAGCCATACAAACTACCGGTAAAAGGGACGAAAAGGAGCCATTATCAAATGGAACACATTCTGTAATGGAGAAAAGCAAATTAAACTTGGATTTAGATCCCCATTCACATAGGTAAATGTAACAGCTGTAAAGAAAAACAGTCGCAGTACACAATTCCATCTTAAACTATTTTATTTTTCTATAAAATATCGACTTTTAGAAATATATACAAATGCTTCCTCGTGCTATAAAACAGCAAAAACAGGAAAACTCAACTGTGTGTACAAATAAGTTTTCAATAACTAGTGCTTGTTGATTAATTTATGGCATGAGTTTGCCTCACAACAGGCAGCCCATAAGGTCCTGAGCGCTTTTCAACAGCTGCTCTCACTCTAGTTCAAACATGTACGACACTGCCTTGATTTCCATTAAAATGCCTCAAAACGTGACACTTTTAAGGCCTTTCATTGTTTGTAATGTCAGTAACGGTACAAGTGCCATTTTTGCCTGTAAGGAAAACAACTATTGCACATTATTCAAGCAACCCCATGGCACATCGAAATGGTTTATTCCACTCTCTTTGTCTCAGAAACAATACGATTCTTTATTTTTCTCTCTACTAAAGTTCCTCAATGGGATAAGTGATTCCAGGGGTAGCAGATTTTTTCCCCCTCAAAACAAAGGCAGTTTTGTAGCTTGAGATGTTTCGAGATGAAAAAAGAGAAAATATTACATTGCATTATTTTCAATGCAGTTTGCATAAATAAAACATGAACCTTATTTATTTTGATGGCACTCTTAGTCTTGATTACAGTGTCTGGTTTAGGTAAGGGCTTTATAAGTATCTTTTTTTGTTGTTGGTTGGGGGGGGGGGGGGTATAAACAGAGAGCCAGCTCATACACATGTGGGAGGTGGCCGCGTGGGCTCATACTTAGTATTGTGCCCTTTGAGAGGTGGGTGAGGTTTAATGTACGGCCCACTGCTGGTGAACACACTGGCAGCCTTCCTCCTCGTTCTCTTCTTGAGCTTCCTGCTAAACACGTTCTGCCACGACTGCAGGGTCTTTGAGGTCCAGATCCACATGCCACTGGTGATGCCCACCACCAGGAGCATGAAGATCTTCACCATGAAAATCTCCACCGCCGGTATGGAAGTCTTCATCACGCACTCGTCCGACTCTGGCCCGCCGCCGTCCGCACCGCACCTCTGCTCCGCGGCCAGGATCCTCCAGTAGTCCATGTTGAGCCGCTCGTAGAAGTAGCAGGCTATGACACAGGTGGCGGGGACCGTGTACAGCACGGAAAAGACTCCGATGCGCACCATCAGCTTCTCCAGCTTGTCCGTGTTCTCCCCCTCCGTCTTCATGATCTTGCGGATGTGAAAGAGGGCCACGAAGCCCGAGAGCAGGAAAGACGTGCCGATGATGAGGTAGCAGGAGAGCGGGATGAGCACGAACCCCGTGAGGGCCTTCACGTCCATGCTGCCCACGTAGCAGACGCCCGTCAGCTCGTCCCCCGCCACCTTCCTCATCACCAGGATCATGATGGTCTTCACTGCGGGGATGGCCCACGCCGCCAGGTGGAAGTAGCTGCTGTTGGCCTCTATGGCCTCGTGGCCCCACTTCTTACCCGCGGCCAGGAACCAAGTGAGGGTCAGGATGACCCACCACAAGGAGCTGGCCATGCCGAAGTAGTAGAGGATGAGGAACACGATGGTGCAGCCTGTGCTCTCCAGGCCCTCCTGGATGATGTACTGGACCCCGCTGTCTCTGTCGCACGCGATCCTGTCGGCGCCCACGAAGAGCCGGATGAGGTAGCCCACAGAGTACACGCAGTAGGACATGGACAGGAAGATGATTGGCCTCTCTGGGTATTTGAAGCGCTGGGGGTCGATGAGGAACGTGAGCACGGTGAACGCACTGGACATGAAGCAGAGGATAGACCATATGGCGATCCACACCAGGGAGAACTGCTTGTCCCCCTGCCGCCAGTACACGTCCACCTTGGGGTGACATTTAGGGGCACACGAATCACTCTTCTCCACGTAGTGGAACTTCCCGGGGTTGCTGCAGGTCCCCTTGCTGCCTCTGTCCTTCAGCTGCAGGTCTTGTCCACCGAGCGGCCGCTGGGGCCTGAAGTCAGGAGGCTGCGTGTGGGACACTTTGTGGGGCTCCTCTGAGCCATTGTTCGGGGCCTCCATGCAGAGGTTGTTGGGGTCGTTTTTGCTTGGCAGTCTGGAGCAGTCCAGAGAGTCAGGCCACGGGAAGTTAAACTTCTCCAAAATGGGAGAACAGTTGTGCTTGACCTGCTCACACATCACTCGGCAGGCAGGGATAGGGGTGGAAACCTGCTCCGTGCACATGGGGGCATACAGGGAACATAGGAAGAATTTTAGATGACTGTGGCACCCAATTTCTATTAATGGGGCAAACTCGTGGAGCTTAATAGCCGCCTCGTTTTGGTCCTCATGGCCCATCAGATTTGGCATGCAAGTCATGTTATAACCAATGTCCTTACACAAGGGGATGTGGATGTTTTGACATCTCCCTTCTCCTGATCGGTCAGGGTCGATTGAACTAATGGCCATGCCCCCAGCACTCCACAGCACACACAGCAGCAGCATTCTACGTTTGGTAGTTGAACTCATTTTCACCGCTTTGGTCTGCCTTACAATAAACAAAGTTAAATGTTCACCAATAGAACGAAGCCCAAGTATATAAAAACAACTGCGGTGCGAAGAGCACTGGTTGATGTGGTGGATGTTGATGATCAAACTTACAAGACTGTCCGTGGTAGGACCATCCTTACCCCCTTTCAAATGTCAATGATTTGGTAAAAGTATAATTCCGGTGATGTGTTCAAAACGGCGACCTTGTTGAAAATATTGCGCGCTTAGTTCCATGCTTTGAAATAAATCAGTCTGCAGCTATTATAGTCCGATATATGCTTATTGAAGATGTTCAGTCGCGTGCGCCGTTTCTCTCCCTGGTTGTGGTTTCGGTTCGGGCTTCTTTCTGATTATGTTCCTAACTTGTTCCCAAAGTGCACTGAAGACGGTGCAAAATTGTCATGACACTGTCCACACACGATACGGACGTTCCGCGCGTATCCGACTATCAAGATTCAGTCAGTCCGACTCCGATGTCTGCTGCCTAACTTAAAAAAACCCCCCAAAAAACACTCTGCTGGGAAGTTCGCAGTGTCCTCAAAATCTGAAAAATACCCACAGTAAATATTCCCAAATAGAAGTAACTGTTCCAAATTGTGGATTATCCTCCACAAACCAGAGACAGTCAGTTTGTTCATGCGTTCGTTTAGTGGCAGCGCTCGTTTTGAGTTGGTCGTTGCCTCCGTCCTGGACTAACCTGCCAAAAGATCCGCCTTCAAAGACAGCTACTTTGCATAAGAAAGACAACTGACACGGTGATTATTCTCAAATCGTGCGGAACAGCGTGTTGGCCAATCATTACAAGATTTTTAAAGCAAACTTACTATCCTCCATTTGCTTGTCTTCGTCATAAAACTTTGAGCAGACAAATTATGAGTGTTTTTTTTAATACATTAGTAACATTACCACTACTACAGGGACGCCTGCGCTCGGCTGAGTCTGCTCATCATGTGAAGCCCCCTGCACAGCTGCACTGATTCAGTGCCGCGCCAAGCGATCGAGCTCTCTTTCTGGCTCACAACTGACAATTTTCACGGTCTGCATAAGTGAGAAAATAGAATGAGTGTGAACGGGAGTTCCCCCTCTCCCTTTTCCAGTGAATAAACTTTTATGTGTAAACACAATGACACATTACAGAGCCTATATGGCCAGCTGACCTTTATATGACTCATGGAAGAAGAAAAAAAGTTTTCATTCAGTTAAACTGGTGGAGACTGGACACTATTTGTGGCATTTTCTAGACCAATACATCTTAAAGTTGGCTTGGAATGCATTATAGTTAATGGTGATTGATCATTGATTAGACCTAATATAAATATGGTTAATTGGTATATTATTACACATATTAAGATTATTGATTGATTTTTTTTTATTTCACAGTATGCAGAATGGGTACATTTCAAACGAAAGTAGGCTACAGGTCAATACAAAAACTGCTACTTATAAGATAGGATAGGACCAGAAAATGCACAAAGACTTGTTTACATAAAGGTCCTCCATTTTCAATTCATTCGGAACATTTAATGACATACAAATATACACTTCTATGAAAAAAAAAGAAATCACATATACAGTTAAAAAAGTTAAGAAAGGGATTTTTATACAGGGCCCGTTTTGAATTTCAGCCGCCCATAGGTGCTCTTTGAGAGTGGTTTTGAAGGAGTCTATGGATTCACATGTCTTAATGGCTGTTGGTAGGGCATTCCATATTTTAGTGGCATAGGAGCGAAATTAATTTAAACCCTTGTTTTCACCCTGAAATTGACGTCTGTATGTATTTTATATTTTAATTTTAATTAATTAAATTTGGATTTTATAGCTTAGGTGGTTCGGGCATCTGGTTAGGATGCCTCTCGGGCGTCTCCCTATGGAGGTCCTCGAGGCACGTCACACTGGGAGGAGACCCCGGGGCAGACCAAGGCACAGTAGGAGGAAACACATCGACTCACTGGCCTTGGAACGTCTCGGGATCCCCCAGGAGGAAGTCACTAATGTTGCTCTGGAGAGGGAAGTCTGGAACACTCTGGTGGAACTGTTGCCCCCGCGACCCGACTACGCATAAGTGGTTGAATATGGATGGATGGATGTATGCATTTTCTCTGTTCTGTCATCATGACACTAAAGCTAGAGGAGAACCAAGGCATTAGATGTGTACTGAATTGCTATCCACCCCACCAGGGTGGATACCGGCAATGATGAGGGCATTTCATGGTTCAGAACTAACATCAAATAATGCACATGAAAAAAGAAAGTATCAAACAGGTTCTATGAACCCACAAAATCAATGTCCCATTTACTGTCAATAGAAAATAACCATTTAATGTGCAGACAGTCTAATCTTGATTAGATCACACATTCACCTTTGTTCTCTCTGGTTTCCAGCTTCAGCAGTGAGTTGTTTGTGTTTTATTGATCACACTGACTGAGATCACAGGAACAACACGCATTCTGGTTAAGGATGGATTATATAGCTTTTGCGTCTTCGCTACAGAAATTAACAATACCGTATGAATGAATTATTTAACATTGTATTATCCACTCAATCAGTAAAGCATCACACTTCTACAGATCAGTCACCACATCGGCCTGTAATTAGATGTTGAATGTTTTTGAGCTACAGTATGCAGTATTCTTCCAGGAATAAAGTAACAGCATTTGTATGTAGTTTTTCCATTTGAAGTGTATTGGAAAATGGTGCATTTATAATATAGCGCCTGTAAACCAAGAACTTTACAATGCATTGTATTCGCACACACACACACACACACACACACACACACACACACACACACACAGAGTAGGCCTACATGTATCTCTTCAAGTCAATTTGTACTATTCATAGTGGCTGCATGCAACAGGGAACTCTGTCTGGTGTCCAGTATTTATTCATTGTTATTACAAAGGATAACGACTCCATCCTGACTCTGTGGTACCGGTATGTCGGCATGTTATCTGGAGCAGGGTGGCATGACTTGTCTGAGAGCCCTGTTCTGAGCCTCCTCCTCCACAGTGCAGTGAGTCAGATGTATGTATACCTCTGGTCCAGGCCATATGGTCTTCATCATGGGTGAAATCCGGATCACAAGTAAACGGGACCACTTTTATAGTACATTTTTATTACAAGAGCCACCAAAGTGCGTCTAGAGGTATTTTAGAAATGTGTTGGGGTGAGATGAGAAACCTGGCACCAGCGTGGTTAAATGGTTTAATACAGCATATCTCACTGGTGGCATTTCAGCTGTTAGGTGCTCAGCGTGCTGTGTGTGTGTGTGTGTGTGTGTGTGTGTGTGTGTGTTATGTGTATATATATATATATATATATATATATATATACACACACACTCAAACGACACTCAAACATCGTTCTGCTTTTTCTTTGAACCAGATATAAAAGGTATTCCATTGGGGAAATAAATATACCAGATGTTCATTGCGTCATATCATTGCGTCATATACATAACATTGACATTGTATTATAGCGCCTGAGGTGTACTAGCAATGGTGTTGCGATAGCTAATAATTTGTCCCGTGTGGAGGTCTTACTTTGATACCAGTGATCATTTTGTCAGTTTATGTGCAAGTAAGTACTTGCAGTTTTGTTAGTGTCGTGTTTTGGAATGCCTCTCCATATGGACAAACAATTGTCCTTTGTTGAAATAATGCCATTGCAGAAGTTCTAGGGCCTTTCTTTGCATTATTCTAACACCGTACAATGACTCAGACCAGGACAACAGCTGACATGCCTGTCATGTCGTGTCCATCCCGTCCCCCGTCCCCCCCATTATACGTTCATTGTGGAGATTGCCTAATAGGCAGTAGTACAAAAAGATGAGAGCTTCAATGTAAGGGGAATGAATCATGTTATATCAATTCCTGAGGCCAAGGTGTGCCCACTCTTCATTTACTGATCACCTGGCTTTCAGGATACCCTCACTGGCATATTTTAAAGCATGCATCCAGTATCCACCCTGATTAATCTGCTTCTATGGTTTAATGAAACCTACAAAATAATGTATTCACAAGACAACATAGTCTGTCCGTTTGTTGCGTTTTGTCATCTTTGTTCTGGCTCCTGGCTTTCATGATTGTTTTGCTGGTCATGGTGATTCCTCTTTGTAAAAGAGAAGAAGAAATGGGAGGAACCAGCCTTGTTCAATCTTTAGCATCTGTAGCCACTGCAGCTACTACAGTCTCTTTTATGTTCCTTCTCTGTCTGCCACCCCCTCTTTTTCATATATGCACCCTGCTATTGCCTATTCCACACTCAACGTGCGCACGCACACACACACACGCACGCACACACACACACACACACACACACACACACACACACACACACACACACACACACACACACACACACAGAGAGAGACTCTATCTCATCTTTGCAACCACAACAATGCTATGAAGCAAGCCGCGCAGCTCCATCTCTGAGAAATCAGCAACTGTGAGATAATTCTGTAACTAATAAAGTGAAAGGAGGGGGCCCTTTGATGGCTGCAGCTGAAAAGATATTTTATTTTTTGTGTGTGTGGGATTTGAGATGTGTGATTCTATGGAGCGAGCTTGCTCCCCTGCTGCTAGGCTCTGGCTGGAAGCTGGACCCCCTCTGGCTAATGTTATGGAGAATCGGAGGAATTTTATGGCTGTCTTTTCCCTCAGCCTCCTTTTTTCTTTTGTTCCCCTTTGAAGAATGACTTTAGACATTTTATTTACATATTTAACCATGGATGAAAGAAATGACGGGTGAAGAAGGATAGCTCCGTGGATCCCTTTGGGGAATTTTGATCAGTTAAAAATTAGTTGAAGTTAATATACACATGACGATATGGAACATCAAGTTCCACATACTGTATATGTGTGTGTGTGTGTGTGTGTGTGTGTGTGTGTGTGTGTGTGTGTGTGTGTGTGTATATATATGTATGTATGTACAGTATATATATATATATATATATATATATATATAATCTCTTTAGCATCAATCATGCTAAAGATATACATACATATACACACACTCGAGTCATTAAAACAAATCTAAATGCAAGTATTGACAATGCTGGTATGAATGGTATTTCTGAAATTGACACCACCAAAATGACCCTGAAGCGAATTGTAATCTACCTACTGTATACACAGACTCGGGGATCAACAAAAAAATAAGTGTAGCATCTTCTTCAATTACTGCGGTTTAGATTGTTGGCAGTCGGTTACAACATGTGAGGTATGCCATGGGAGAGATGAGGGGGACGTTTTAGTAGACATGTTTGGCATTGTTGCCGGAGCTGAAAGGGCATGTTGATTAAACGTACGGGTGGGGTAGGGCTGTAATCTTCTTAACCAAGACCCTCCTCTTCCCTTTCAGGGAGCACAATAAGAAGAAACAACACAGTTGGTTGGAGGTGAGACTATTTGTCCACATGCCCTTCACATTGTCCATGGATCCTGCTCTCACTCCCAGTCGCATGCATTTAAGCATTTAGCCCTTGATGATCCTCATTACCAATTATGATTCTGGACCAGTTTTCTTGTACCCAGTATGTGTTTACTGGTCTCGTGAAGTGATGGCTTGTCAGAAACGGGAACGGTTAGATAAATTTTGCAGTATACATTTTCATTCGATTCAACTTTTGGTACCTGAACATGGTGTATAAATTAAACTAGTCTGAGAGGTTGCTATAAGAATGTGAAATAGTCAATTAAAAGCAACACACAATTTTGCGAGGATGGTGAATGATAAAGCAGGAAGTCATACTTAGCCCAGTTTAGGAGATTTTTTCAGAAGTGCTTGCAAGGCTAATCCCATTTAATACCATGGATGGTATTTCTCCATCCTTTTTGAAATGTAAGCACTTTAATAAGAGCATCAGTTTTAGTAAAGGGTCAGACATTTGAGGAAATGCATATGAATCCAGCAATTAATTATTGAGGAGCCCCTTCAACATCAAAGCCGCCAGTATTCTTTGCGCATATGGTTTAAATAGTTCAATAAAGTAACTTATTAATGAGGGATAATTTGTCCCACTTTTCCATTCAGCTTCGGCTCCACAAAAGTCTGCTTTATTTCAGATTGCGTGGTTGTTCTGTTATATCATGCATATACAGTCTCATCACTTGACAAGTTTAACCCTCTGACCTTATTCACTGTGCAGGGGTGGATGATAAGAGTACAGAAATCATTGAGCTATTGTCAACGTTTAAGAGTTTACAGATATGACCCGGGAAAACGTCAGCTCACTGTGATAAACACTCTTAATTAATTTAGCTTGCTATGTATGTACCAAATTCAATGAAGTCTGGTCTGAGGCTTCTTTGAAATAGTATATTAGTTTAGTTATTTTCTTCTTACATCATAGTCCTTTCATGTGGTGGTCGTTTTGCAGCAAAGAGACGAGAAGGGAGGGAGGGGGGACGGGTGTCCTCTCACACTGAGTTCACAAGCTTGAGACGGAGCAAGGAACCAAAAGAGTTGCTGTCAAGTGATTGCAAAACTTATTTATTTATGTATAAGTTAGACCCGAGACCCAATGGGAATATTTGTTGAGAGTCAGTTTGCCTTATACAGTAGACTAGAGTAGCAATATCTCCGAACATGAGAGCAGTTTAACGGACATCACCGCTGGTCTGTGCTCGTGGAAAACGGTTGAAAAAGAGGGTAAACATTTTTAGGCCTGTGCGTCGTTGAAGTGAATTGATGGCAATATTATTACCCAAGGTCCTTGTGGGGGCACTTGAGTGTGAATTGCTAATCAGGATGGCCTTCTCAGTTCTAATCCCTCTTTGAGTGGCCGGCCTGGAATCAGCGCGTCTAAGGAGACTCCCCACTGCTTCTGGCTCTGGAACCTCCATTCAACAGAGAACCCTCCTGTCCTATTCCCACAGTCCTCTCACACTGTGCAGCAGAGCCATGCTCTCTGTCTTACACACACACACACACACATACACACACACACTCTCATGCGCACGTACACGCATGCACGCACACACACTCACACGCACATGCATGCACATGTGCCCTTTTACACACACACACACACACACACACACACACACACACACACGTTACACGCACGCACGCACGCATGCATGCATGCATGCACGCATGCACACGCACACACACATCCTCCTCCAACCAAATTAGATTAGACCCTTCCCTTTCTCCACAGCAAGACGCGGGTCTTTTCTCTGCCCGGACCTTCATTCCACCCCTTTTGTCTCTGCAATAAAAAAGAGAAACAAATTCCCAAACAACTCCCCTTGCCACCCCCAGCACTTTTGGAAAAGGGGGTGATGGCATTTTTAGGCGATTCCATGATATCACCCAGCCCTTTGGTGTCTCAGCTCTAATGAGGTGGCTATCGGGGTGGGGTTGGGGTGGGGAGGGGGCTGGTAGAGCGCTGAGAACGGCGCCAGCTGTGCAGCGTGTCAACCTGTTACTCCACAACTGCACCAAACTGTTTCTGTCAGCAACACCAAGGATCTCTTTATTCTGCCCCCCCACCTCCCCCACCCCCATCAACAATGTCCAACATTTGCTCTGCATGGCCATAAATCCTCCCTGACTTGAACAGATAAAGTTGGCCGCCTGTCTGAGGATCTCTCTGATGCGTGTGTGTCCTTGTACTGCTGTATCAGTTGTTTTGGTTCGTGATGTGCCTCTGTTCCTTGTGCACCAGTAATGGACACTAACTCATATAGGCAAAATAAAGGCTTCGGCTGAAAGGGTCTTTTGTAGGAAAGCCCTGGTGGAGGCTTATTCCTCATGGTTTCTGTGTGCAGCCAAGCAATCCCAAAAGCAGCAAATTGAGATCAAAGCAAAATTAAAGCTGACTCGTTCAAAGCCAGATAAAAATGTGTGAGCCTGCAGCGATATTTTCTCTATTGATTTCCTTTGCTTGCACTCTGTGGGACTGAGCTGGCTGTGCTGTGCAGTGTGCTCAGTGCTGGCATTGAAGGCTCCTAGGCTTCTGCAGGGAGAGAGGAAATGACAAAAAATGACAGGAAAAGAAAACGGCATAATGATCAGTGATTTCAAACGCAGTGAGTGACTGAGATTGACTAACTTGTTGTGGCAGGCCTCAGTCATTAATGTGTAACGTGGCAGGCAGACTTTGTTTTAGTTTTACAGTAAGACACAGAACGATTGGCTACATCTACAGTACTAACCTGTAAGACGAAAACATTCCTATATGCTGCTATTGGTTGAATCTAGAAACACAGACACACGGCCAATATCTTATTTCTTACCTGATGCATGTATCTCTGTTGAGGAAGCACATGTGGAGTGTCAGGACTCTGAAGTTTATTTACATTAGCAAGAACAGTGAGGAGTTACTTTCTCAGACATTTTCTTTGGCAGCAGTTATTTGCTTACTGCGCCATGGTACAAAGAATAAGGTTTGAATGAATCTTCACAGTGCCGCACACTGCGCACAGCACAGAAAGATGTCAACTTTAATTAGAGAGAGTTAGCTTTAACGTGATGTTCCAGTAATAACAACAGCAAACAAAAATGCCTTTGTTATGTTGAGCTCAAATCTGGATAATTATGGGTAATTTACCACTGCGTTGTCTGCACTACAGGTTGTCTGCGAGGTGTGAAGGGATGACTGAAGGATTCAGGGCTTCGTTTGAAGTCTCGGGAGGGATTGACAAGCCTTGCAGTGAAACCCATAGATGGTATGAAGACAAGCTGGAACAATCAGTGTCTGGACGGTAATCATCATCAGCAGAGAAAACGGCAGTCCTGAGACTCCCACATCAGTCTTCATTTAAAACGGTATGTCTCAAAGTAATTTGAAAACTGAAATGCTATTCTGTCAATGCCAAATGCTTGTACAACTGAAACGCGTACGCCTTTTCGTTCTCTCTTTCTTACTCACACACACACACACACACGTGCGCGCACACACACACACACACACACACACACACACACACACACACACACACACACACACACACACCACATGCACACATACACCTGCACATGTGTACGCATGCAATTTCTTGCCCTCTCCGCCTCTGTTGTCAGGTGTAACACCTGGCCATAAAGGAACATGAGGAAAATCTGTTTCAGATATTGTTTCATAGCTGTGAGCAGGCTTACCTCATCTGCGAAGCTTCCTCGTCAGACAGAGGGATTACTGTATTGTTAGGCATTCCTCTGACTCAAATATCAAAACAGTGTTAAATAACCTGTCACCCCGCCCCTTCAAAACATGGAAGTCGCTGCAGGATCAAGCTTTGTGGTCCATTTATTTTGGGGTAAAATGACCCTGCAACAGTAAAACCTCAAGATGCAGAGGCATTTAAGTAATTTTTCCGGAAACAGAGTTGTGGCCTGAGAGACGAAAGGGAATATCATCAGGTGAACTATATAATATCATCAGGTCAGCTACCTGCGTTTTGAGATAAGAACACAGATACTATAGGCTCAGAAATATGATGAATGACGGCAGTAATGAAAATAAATTCTTCACACAAACCATTAAACTTGACAAAGTGACAGCAGTTGTTAATCCTGCTCTGGAATTTATCCTATGGTGTCATTTTCTTTTCCCCCCCATACTCTCTCTAAACAAGAGTCATGACTTGGTGTTTCTGTTTTCCCCTCGTACTTCAATAGCAGGTGTAATTCAAATCTCACATTGGCGCCCCCATACCTCCTAACTAGGCGGGTGAGGGGATCTGTGAATGAGACATATAACATTGACAAAATAAGTTGTACAGTGTGACACTCAGTCCTATTCTGAGCTGTTTGAAATGCATGTTTCTGGCATCCTGTTTCATCGTGGTGTTTCATCCCAAGTATGGGGATGGGATCTTTTGGGGATGGCTCATTAAACAACATCTGAAACAATATGTATGCATCTCTCTCAACTCTCTCTCTCTCTCTCACGCAGGCACGCACGCACGCACGCACACACACACACACACACACACACACACACACACACACACACACACACACACACACACCTTTCTTTCTTTCTTCTCATTTCTATATTCCTATGTTCGCTGCAGTGCACACACATGAGTATAGCTGCCGTTCTCACGACAGTTGGAGGATGTTGGTATTGACTACACGCACTCACTAAAACTCTTTTGTCAAGGGATTTGAAAGACATTTTAAAGGGTGGTGGCAGCTCTTATGTCACGTCAGTGGCTAAGACAGAGGAAGCAGGTGTGTGTTGAATGTTCAAAGATCACCATGCTCCATGCACATGGCCACACCTTTGTGGCCATGTGCTCATGTTTGTGTTTTTATATTCATGCACTTTGCTGAAAAGTCTTTCAGCACTTAAACCTCTCTACTTAGTAACCGGAACATGAGTTGGCTGTGTACTCGTGCGGCCCACTCTTTTCCCCCCTCTACAGTCTACATCAAATCTCTTTTTCAAAATGTGATTATTTGTATTATAGAATCTGATATTTCTGGCAAATTAATATTCTAGAATAGGGATGCTAGAATTGGTTGAGGTCCTTTTCACTGATTATAACTTCAAGAAATGCTGTGTCCCCACTTAACTACATAAAATGAACCATGAACCATATTGTCCCCATGCATTCTTGGCACGTAATAATAGGCGTACATTCTGCGAAAATATTAGGCGTACATTCTGCGAAAATATGCTAACATTCAACGGACATTCTGTGTCCCCACATGTCACAATACAAGCAAATGGGAGGACCTTCGACATAAATCGCCGATCTATACATGCTTGTGCAGTAGATTGGCTAGAAGAGAATTGGTGTAGAGGGGATAAGGTGGGGGGCAGGGATTCTTACTGGTTAAAATGAATGTAAAAAAATCATAAACTAAATATTAGTATTTACTCTGTATTTCATGTATACAAACGTATAAGCCCCATTCTAGTAGAACGTTCCTCACAATCAGTTTGCAGGGTTGATCACAATAAGATTCCTGCCAGTGTGAACTTCACAAGGACTGTAGACACACTCATGATTGCGTCCCAATTATTATTCTGTTTCATCTCTGCAACAGATGTTGAGTAGATCTATGCCTTCATTCCTTGTAACACCAAAACGAGGGCATGAGCAAAACTTCTGTTTTCCCCTTTGAACAGTGTCGTGTCAAGTGCTGTTGATGGAGTAGGGAAATAAGGGTGGGTTGAGGAGACCGTTGGCTGTCTAAACTCAGTTGTGTTTCCGCTGTAGTGCAAACAGGTCAGCCGACGTGAGCAACAACACTCACAGTCAACTCCTTAGTGTTAATTTAACCCTAACAAGGTTAAAATGTAAGCGTTAGAGAAAGAAATATAGCAGCAATTTTGTATTTTAAGTAGATCTGTTCTATTTGTAGATAAATAGATAGGTATCTATCTCTAAGGGAAATTCTTGGCCGAAACCGAATACCAAATATAGGAAACAGTTGGCCGAAAACCGAATACCGAATATCCGAATATGATTAATATTATATATCTTTTTTCCTACCATTGCTGTCATGGCCGTACCTTTATGGCAAAATAAATGGTTATGGCAAAACTTAACTTAAATAATAATCACTATTATGGGTCAATAAAACATTTATTCAGCTCTTTTGAATGCATTAATTGCATACACTATTCGGTGATATATTTTCTGCCTATTCGAGCCGAAACCGAATGGGCCGGCGAAAATGCATTTTTAGCCTTTTTCTGCTGATTATTTTCTGCGGACGAATATTCGGTGTATCAGTATAAAATACAAAGCGTATAGTAAAAACTTATATTCCATTAAAAATACAATACAGTACTATAACAACAAATGTGCCCAAACGAAGTTTGGGCACATTTGTTCACATTCATTCATTCATTCGGGATACATTCATTCATTAATTCATTAATGCTAAAGCTAAAATGACAGTTTATCGTGACATCATGTGACATCATCAGGGATGGAGATGTGGAGACCCTGATGTCATAGTAAATGCGACCTGCTGTCGCAGTTAAGCCCATATATATGGAGATCCCTGATGTCATCAATATTGGCCAGCAACTCTACATCTGACCTCAAACCTCAAACCCTTAGATCTCCATATATGAATGAATGAATTTTATTTGTATAGCACCTTTATATATGGATATGTCAGAACCTGTTCTGACATCCTTCCCATTCATCCTTCGTCTTCGATGTCGCCCTTTTGACTTATACCTATGTCCACAACTCTAGACGGGCCTGCCCCAAAGTTATTTGTGCAGCTGCGCCCGGCAGCCGGCGAAAACTTGAGTTCTCAACAGGCCCACCTGTCCATTCAAACTCTAGACGGGCCTGCCCCAAAGTTATAAGTGCAGCCTCACCTGGCAGCCGGCGAAAACTAGAGTTCTCAACGGGCCCAAAAATGAAGGCCCGGCCCTACCTCATCAAACCCTGTACACTCAAGAGAATGTCCCCGCTACCACCCTTAGATCTCCATATACTGTATGGAGCTGACCTGTTCTGACATTCCATATGTTGATCTGACCTCATCAAACCCTGTGCACTCATTATACTACATAATAGTACATTATACTAGTACACAGGGCTCTGTCAAATACACTTTTAAATAGGCAGTAGATGCCTGTGCATATAGCTTATTTCCTGTAGCTATGAGTCTTCATTTGCCTTTGACACACTGCCATGTCAAAACACTTTAAATCATTACTTGAAAAAAACGCTATTTATACCAGCAAGATGGTATGCAAAAAAGCATAATCTTTTGCATTTGTCAACTGCATGGGCAGCCCACTGAAACACATGTTTACAGAGTTGGCTGTCAGTCATACAACAGAGCTTCTGCCAGTTCTTAAAATGACAGGACCACTGGTGTTGCCAAGGGGTTTTCCAACCCATAGACATCACCCGTACACTAGTTCAGTGATTCCCAAAATGGGGTCCGGGGACCCCCAGGGGTCCTTGAAGGAGTTACAGGGCTTTGTCAAGTTAAAATGTGTAATGTTACCGTTTCAGTTTTCTTTGTGCCATCACTGTTTAATCTGTATTCTGTGAAAATTCTCTCTCCTGATTGGATAGAACAGGTAGGCTATATCCCGATCTTCTGTTTACTAAAGAGCAGGAGAGACAGGGAGACTCGTGTTACTGAGCAAACACATATCAATGAGTGCTATCACAATATAGAGCTAAGAAGTTGAAGGGTAAATTTAGGCCTGATAATGATGTACCGTGGGCCGTGGCGTGCATGTTCAAATCATGGAGCTTGAGGATCTGCTATTTTGAGCATTTTTGTAATGTTGAGGAAAACGCTTGCCTGCGAATTGAGATGCCAGGTTGAAAGTGGTTAAATGAGCACTCAGCATTTCACAGTGTTGACTCGTCTTTCCACTTGTCCTCTGCCCTGCTGTGACGAGTGACAGTCATTATCGCAAAAGACAGGGGCGTGTTTTCACCACTGTGTCTGGGCAAACAAGCCCCCCCCCAGTAAAGGCCTTTCAGTCTCTCTTTCCTCCTCTCTTTCTTTCCCACATTGCCCAACTGTGTTTCATTCCACCACTCCTTCCTTATCCCTCCTTCTTCCTTCTCCTCCTCCTCTTCCTCCCCCCACTGTGTTTTTTTTGGCAGGCCCATGGCTGATGTTTCAGCGTTAGGGCCATTTCCATTAGCACCTTTTGGTGAGACCCTTTCATCCAGCCCATCATTACGGACCCTGTCATCTGGCCAGGGCCGGAACGCCACTGTGACAACGTCAACACAGTCAGGCTCGACAACACACCGGGAGGAAGTCCTTGGGGAGTAAAGTCTCTCTTCGCTCTAACTTGTTTGCTCTGCTGTCTGGAGGTGTTTGTTTTCCCCGTGTTGACATTGGTTCAGGGTTGACATATGAGCTTGGCTAGCAGGGTATGCTTCATGCCTCTAGACAGAGATCGCTGCACGTCATGTCTACTACGGTACATGAGATGTGTTTTTGCAAATGTATTGTTTTACAGTTAGTGTGAGATCGTATATTTTTTTCAAGATTTAAAGACTTTATTTGCCAAATAGCCTGCTCATACGTGTATGAAATGCTAAGGCAACACTTTGCCAGACTGTACTAAAAAAGTACCAATCTCAATCTGTATATATTACAAATATATTACAAATATTATACAAGCATGTCATAAAAGATGAAAATAAAAGGTTATCAGCATTTATGCCCATCATTGCTCTGCCAATCATTGCTGAATATGGTTACGCTCTTATTGTAGCCTATATTATCCCAGCTAATAGTTGTGCATGGTAGATACAGTACAGTATAAATGAGTTAAGAAGATTCTATGGAACCAATAATAAGCTTAGCCTTTTAAGGACTATCATCAACCAGCAATTTATTCCAAGCCAGACAATTCATCCCTCCTCACTGGCATCAAATAAGTGAAACGATTCATCGAGCTATCGTTCAATACCCACGGACATACTTCAAATAGAAGGGCAGACAATTAATGGCATCCTGTTTTTTTGAAGTGATTATACTAGTGTTTGTTCCTGCCTGTCCCATGGGAGGAAGTGTCCTCCCTGGTGCAGATGCTGTTTTTGTCAGAAGTCAGAATGCTGCAGTGCACAACGGACGAGACTCAGAACCAACGGAAATAGAACAATAGCTCTCATGAAGCCTGCGTCTTATTTCACAGCTTGGGAACAATGCTCAGTTTGTGGCACTGCTCCATCCTCATGAAAGACATGGCATGTTTCTATAGGGCTGTACACTTCACACGTTTCTATCTGGGGTTTTGCTTCTATTTCCCTTTGAAGTGTGTTGGGCAATAACTTGCGAGCTGGCTGTGCAAAATATCAAATGTTTCTCTCATATTAAAGAGAAGCATTTTTTTGTGATATTGATGAAAACGATGATAATGCCTTAGTTTCAGCCTGATTCTTATGATATGCAGACTAATCTAATAGAAACTGCAGGCTTTCTATTCCTGAAAAGTTGTGAATGGAAGCCATCGTTCTCACGATAATAAATCTAAATGTGTAAAAAAGAAATCTCGTTTAAAAAAATTCTGCCTAACGGGTTTCTGAACTGCCCACAGCCCTTCTTTGAGATACAGACTGAGCGGATTATTTTTATTTTTATTTTATCATGAACATTAGTGAGGAGGAGGACCAATTATGTGAAGTCAAGTTGAAAAGTGGCGAAGTGGTCCTTTTAATGAAATATTTGTACAGTATTACTGCAGGCTCAGGTGAGATGGAATAGTCTGATCTTACTTGATGAGCTTATCTACACGCATATATGTCCAAATATAACTAGCAAGGTTATCTGGGGTGCATATGTTGGTTAGACATACTAACCGACATGCGTGGCCGGTTACAACTAACCCGTAGCTGGTTAAAACTCACCTTTGGCTCCTGACATGTCTGGCAAGTTAAAACTAACCTGTGGCTCCTAACATTTGTCGCAGGTTAAAACTAACCAGTGGCTGAATTACCGTGAGGTTAGGTTTAGGGTTTGGGTTGTGGATAGGGTGTCGGACTAATGCCTGTTATCGTCAAGTAAGGAGAAAGGAATCAGTTGTGAAAGTATTTGTTTGGTTGTGATTATGTTGTCCCACGGAGGTTTAATTTTGTCTTCTGTAGTGGACATTTTTTTTGTAAAATCCTGTTTTTCCAATTATACCACGTGTGTGGGGGTGGGACCATACCGACAACCCAGGTTCTTCTTAGGACCACAATGGAAACAAGTTTTAATTGATTGATTGTTTGAATATTTGACAGAGTCCCCAGCCAGGACCTTTTTGTGTTGTGCTTTTAGCCTTAATGTCTGACCGTACCTTGTGTTCCTGTTTACATTCGTGACTAATACAAGTATTCAATAAATCAATACATACTAAAACTGACCCCAGAGGTCTGTGTCCTCACAATTTCCACAATTACCTGAATATGGTGGTGATCCATTGCTGGCTACTCTCTTCTCCATACACCCTGTGCTCTAATCTAAGTGACTGGAATATAATTTAAGGATTACTGTGATTATGGTAATCTCACATGTCATATGGCACTGCAGTGACTACACACCATACTTGTAACTTTCATTAGCCCTCCCAACAGCTACGTCCAACCAGAGAAACTCCCCCCTGTCAGGTGTAAAGGAGCGACTTGGACACTCATGCATGAAGGAAGCATGAGTTCAAGTCTGTTGCTCTCCCCAGGTTGGCGGAGGGTGTGTAGAGCCCAGGATCACGTAGATTTTTGTCCTAACACAAACATCAAATGCCATTGACAATGACTAGAGAATTTACATCATATGTGTCTGAGCAAATCTGCTTTTTTTGAGTGGTGCAACCACTCCCTTACGGAGCTATGTGTGTGGGTGGATGGGTGCGTCTGAGCACGAAAACAGCATGGTTGTTTTTCACCACCTGTGCGCAACCTAACACACACAGTACAGCCGGCACCCTGGGTGCGTTCCTGTGCGTTCCAGGATCCCCCACCCCCCCCACACACACACACACAGAGTTAAACACACTTCACACAGGTGTGATTTTTGTCCTACACAAAGATTCCCATTGACAATGAATGGATGATGTACAATGATAAGAGCGCCCCTCACTTCACACGGGTGTGATTTATTTAATTTATATTGTTAAACTAAGACTATCTTTTCTGGCAAAATGTACATTGCATTCAGACTAAGATTAGACCACATTATTCTGAAATAATGAACACTGCACAAGAAGGGTCCCCAGTCCGCGGGCGCGGAGGAACAAGTTATCAGACCCAGTTCCTCTCCCTGCTGAACAGGTGCCCAGTCAGACCAACCTGTATGAGTCTATAGTGCAGTGCCAGTCATAGCACTGCCTGCCTGGCTTCACACCCTTAAACACAGCCAATTATTGTTACATCCTAGTCTATAGCCTGGCAATCTGAGAACCCATCTGCAAATAATGGAGAAACAGCGTCCTCTTTTCCTTTGAATTTGTCAGAGTCAACAGTCTGTTGCAGAGGCGTATTCACAATAAGGCGAGGCCAGGCCGCCGTTTGGCCAAGTCTCGATCTCGCCTCTCCTTGAAAACCATTCACGGACGTGTCCATTATGTGGCGCGACCCTCCCATAGACATGCAAATGTGTACACCTTTGTGTTCAAGCCAAGGGGAGGAGGTGGGGGATACCTGTTCTAACTTGCAAGGGAGCTACATTGGACACACTACTGAAGGTATTTGATGCGTGCTCAGCGTCCAGGGCACTAATTACCCTGCCAATGACCACATGTACTGTTGAACGCCTGTTTATTAAACTAGTGTACAAAGAGTAAAAAGTACATGCAGAAGTACAAAGCGTTTGAGAGAGGTTTGAACTACGATTCTGTTATAGAGATTTTCAAGCGAAAGCCCCACCGTCTCATGTTCTGAGACATCACTAAGCGTGAACACTATTTTGATTTTGCTGTTAATGCTGTCAACCAGTCACCAATTTGTGCTGGCGTCATGTTCGCCATATCTGTAATGCTGCATACTGTCTGTGCAAAGACACCTTATTTGTTTTTATTGTCTTCATTAACGTTTCGATGTGTTCTTGTTGCTTTCTGCCCCCATCCTCACCCCCCCCCCCCCGCGGCTGGGGGTGTCAACCCTGGCTAAAGTGCTTTACAGAGTCGAACGTAATCGACGCAAGAAGCACTACGCAACGCGGGTGGGTGAGAGAAATGTCTCCCCTTGCGTCATGTCAGTTAAGCAGATCCTCGGCGCAAGCAGAGAAAAGTACCCCTGGCGTCCTTTGGCAGCAGAGAGCAAGAAGGCTTTTCCTTCCTCTGCTCGACCCCTCTTTCTTGAAAGAGGATGACACTTCCGCCGGCACATTGAGTTGTAAACGTAAACACGATCTGCATGGACAGATCACATTGAAAGTTAAACAGGACAACATGATCAGCGTTCGAAGCACTGCTTTGCAAACTCGTCGGTGATTATCAGGCCTGGACTGGCCTGGCCTGGCGTTATGTCCATGTGCGCAGTGGGCCGCCCAATGAATAGTCTGCCCCCCCCTTGCTTTAATATGTTTTTGGGCCAAATGTTAGCCCTGACTGTTTGACCCAGTCCAGCCCTGGTTTTCAGACGAGAACTCTGCGGAGTTACAGCAACTTGTCATTCCTGCATACGCTACTGGTCTGTTGAGTCTGACGAGAGAGACTAATATCCTGGTAACCCATCTCGGGTGGCAAGCTTTGTGTCACCCGAGCGCCACGCAGATTTTCAAATATTTCAAATCAACATACTATAGATTGGACAGTATTGAATGGTGTTGCTATTATTCACAATTTGTGTGTGTGTGTGTGTGTGTGTGTGTGTGTGTGTGTGTGTGTGTGTGTGTGTGTGTGTGTGTGTGTGTGTGTGTGTGTGTGTGTGTGTGTGTGTGTGTGTGTGTGTGTGTGTGTGTGTGTGTGTGTGTGTGTGTGTGTGTGTGTGTGTGTGTGTGTGTGTGTGTGTGTGTGTGTGTGTGTGTGTGTGTGTGTGTGTGTGTGTGTGTGTGTGTGTGTGTGTGTGTGTGTGTGTGTGTGTGTGTGTGTGTGTGTGTGTGTGTGTGTGCGCGCGCGCGCGCCACCAACAGTCTAGAGATGTCCCAGCAGCAGCAGTTGGTGAGAGGTCCTGTGGCACCTCTGGAGGCTGACTCATCGATAGACCTATGCCCTCATTACAGGTAACACTTTCTACATACACATTGACCACCAGTCAATATCTGATACATTTCCATTGTGTCAAGTGTTTCTTATCATTAGTTTGGAAGTTAACAGGGTTTTTATGTGTTTGGCTACAAAATAACATTCTGGTCCTACTGCAAATGGACAGAATATAGGGCTTTTTATTTATTCATTATTAAAAGTAAAAATGTGTAGCCAATGGTATTAATGGTCTCTTGAACCATTAGGTTATTGTTACCAAAAAGTAATAGAATAATGTATAACTAGAAAAAGTGCCGTCAGACTATCCAGCGGAGGAAAGTCTGGTAAGGCCGGCAGTGTCGGTAAGCCAATCAGAGGCAGGCGAGGCATTACCATGTCTATGCTCGGACGTAGAATAGAATCACGGGTTTCAACGTCCGATCTACTTCCTGAACCCTGAAGGAAGTGACGTCATCAAATGAAGTAAATTTGTATTGTAAATTATTGTTAGTAGTATTAGTATCGCTACGTGAGACTAGTACTTTACCACTAAAAGCAGTTTTTGTTTTGTTGACTAACATATCTTATATGCAAAAGGGTGAAACAATATTGTAAATCAATATTCAAGTGCAACATACATTTTCATTGAACACCAGTGTGAGTGTGTTCTCTCCTTACTTCCTGCTGAATGCAAAGACACCCTACTGAGGTTTAAGGGGTCTCCCTCCTATTTATGGTCTAATGGCATGATTGTTTGTGTTCATTGTGGTATTATTTTCATTGTCACTTTTTTGATCTCAGCTGGTTTATGGCTCCAGATGTTTGGAGAATGAGGCTATCCCACAGAAAAAAGCCCCTCAGTTTGTCTCTGATGTTCTCTGTGGTATCATGGGCTCTTAAAACAGTGCACATAGTCCCTTCTTACCAAAACAAACAACCATTGGCCCAGACAGATAGGAGAGCGAAGAAGTCTGCAGCAATTTGTTTTGCTCGCAAACAATTAGGGTGGAAACAAACCAACTTAATATTTTTTTTATTGTTTTGCAATGCCTCATTGTCTGTCTGACTGTAATTTTCACAATGTAAATGACATGGAGGTGAAAGTAGCTATAGTATTACTTACTATTTCAAGTAAGTAAATAAGTAGCAGTAGTAGTATTACTACTACTACTACTACTACTAGGCCTACTTCTATATTACTACTACTGTCTACTACTACGAAAGTAAGATACTACAACTACACTACTACTAGAGAATGAGAGAGGAGAGAGAGATGTAGAAAGTACTATACTGTGGTCGGCTGGCATATGTATGTACGGTATGCGTGGTAGGTATATATACTGGATGTTATTGGTGACGTAATTAATATATATTTCAATGTCGGGTTATAACTGGCTGTCAATGGTGACGTAATTAGGATATGTTTCAATGTTGGGTGGATATTGTTGTTTATTACGGATCCCCATTAGTCCTCACTACAGTGAAGACTACTCTTCCTGGGGTCCAAACACTCATACAATCCAATTAAAACATAATACAATGGAATTGTGCCATTACATAGTTAAAAACAAAACAAACATTATTGAAGCTTTCAGTCTTCATGCATTCTAGAAAATATATTACATTACAACAAATTTACAAACTAAACATTGTATATTGTCCTATTACTAATAATTGAAATCAAACACTCAACAAGCTAACTAAACATGATTTCTTTCCTAATAACTGCAGCCTTCAGTTTCTTTTTAAAGCTTGATCTATTCTCTATGTTTATTCCAATGTGCTCCTACTCTATACATTACTGTTCTCAGAAGTGCATTTGTTCTATATTAAAGGTGGAGTAAAGTGAGGACCAATAGCTTGTCTAGTATTGGTGGGTTGTATCTGTAGAAACAACTGTGTAGGTTTACCAGAATGATATATAAACCCCTGATGATCTCAGGCACAATCACTGAAGATGTGTCCCAGTGCATCTTAGGATGTACACGTATCTTTCACTTAAACAAAAATGTCACAAGGCTACAAGCCTACGTCACTATTAATATCCAGTATATACCTACCATGCATACAATACATACATACGTCCAGCCAACCACAATACTTGCGTGCTCTGCTTGCGCAAGTAATTAGAAAATACTGTTCCTGAAGGAACAGCTGTGTGGGCTCGAGTAGCTCTTTACTTGATGATGATGTATTGACCAATTTGACCCACATGGCGTCACAGCCCCCGTCCCTCTGTCTTCCTATTGGTTGATCCACATGACGTCACAGCCCAGAGGGCAAATGGCCCCAGGAATAATTACGATACGAATAACAGTGGACTCGCTACTCAAATCCACAATTATAATAATATATAATATTCACACAGTGGCCATTTTGCTCTTATGTCATACATGGCGTGGGCCTCTGCAGATGTGACTTCCACCTCTGGCGGCTGCTACTGCTGTCCAATGTTTTGAGGGGCCCACCCTCGTCTTTCCTGGTTCTGTAAAGGTTAGAACGTGTGAATGATTCAGCTCTGTTGCTTGCCCAGAGGGAGGTGGCAGCATAAAAGCCTGTTGTGGGTGGGTGGGTGCATGGGTGGGCGAGGGAGATGGCCCCGCCATAGCTTCTTACCACCAATCAACAGTGATAAAAAAGGCAGAGAGGGAGCCAGGGGCAGCAAGGGGACCAGAGCTCCTCTGTAATTACAACATGGTCTTAAAAAGCAAATACCAAGCCCTAGCAACCTCAGCCGGGAGACAGAGAGAAAAGGAAAGATGGGGGGGCACAGGGGGTAGGAGAAGCGACAGGGAGGAGGAGAGAAAATAGGCTAAGGGGAGTTAAGAAGCGCCACACAGAGCGACCCCGCAGTGACCTCGGCTCCCCAACAATCATCCCCCTGCCAGCTGGAGCCAGGGTTAGGGGGCGAGAGCGAGGGGCCGGGCAGGATCCCCCTCTGATTTATGACCAACTATAAGGCCTCTGAAAGAAACCCAATCACCCAGGATTCCTGCGCAGCATGTTCCTGGCTGTAGAGAATAGATAGCCACGGACTGGGGCTTTGGGGCAGCATCGACAGCCACCCGTACACAGTCCCTGACACAGAGGGCCACTTTGCCAAGGGGAGGGCCAGTGGGCACTGGCTGTATTCTCTCCAGCTCTCTGCATTGTGCATGATATCATTACAATACACCGACTCGAACCTGGGTACCGATCAACAACCTCCCAGAGTCTTCCCCTTGTGCTCTTTCCTTGTCCAGCATATTTCACAACCTAGATTTACATGCACCCGGCTAATTGCTCTGTCTGTCTAATTAGTAGAAATTAAATGGTTATTAAATTTCAACCTGCTATTAATGTAGAGTGGTAAAGAGGGGAAGAGAGACATGGCCCATAGAGAGGGAGAGAGAGAGTGTAGGGCATGAAAAGAAAAGGGAGAAGGCAGCTGTCTTTTAAAGCGGGGTAAGCCGCGCTCTGAGCTACCCTGCTGATCCATTAGCATATCTGAATGATCCTGCTCCTACACAGCCACCACCACGCTGCAAGGTGGCACATCTGAAGAACGCGCCCTTTGAATGGTGCTTGCAAGCTGGGGGAAACTCTTATTTTTCAACCCGTTTGAAAAATCAGAGACAACTTGATGTTTGAGAAGGCAACAAATATAAAAGGGCGCGAAAAGGGGAGAAAGAAATAAAGCGAAAAGTTTCAGATTTTTGAGGAGGACAGAGTTTTACAAGTTTCTTTTTTTAAAGCTGGGTACTTAATAATTCACTTGATGCTAGAAGCAGCAGCCACACAGTATGGAAACACATTCATGGATGACAACAGTTTTCATGGCCTGTACACTGTTGAAGAAAAAGTGTCAGGATCCCAGATCTTGGTTAAGATAGTAAAGTATTGAGTTTTGTGATTCAGAAGTGTAGGTTAGAGGATCTTTTAAATAAAACGCAGATTTTTCAAGATAGCCTACCTAAAAGTTAAAACAAGGAATGATATGATGACATCAATATGAGCTTTGAATATTTTAAAACGGAGCAGAACATTTTGAATCACATTAAGACAGCCAAGTATTTGTGTTACATGGACACCAATTTTGGGGGTTGAAATGTTTAAATTAAAGTATAGAGTCAGAGTCTCAGACTGTTACAGAATATGGGTCTATAATAAACACCACAAATAGCCTGGGCTGGAAACCTGCCAAATCTGCCAGAGCTATAACAAAATAGCCCTTATTAGTATGGCGGCTGCCAATGCCAGGCTACACCACAAATACCAAATCAAATCCACCAACCTTGTACTACCAACAAGCTCTCGCATGTGCAACAGTAGTACAACTGGCATTTCTAAATATATTCCGAGAACCCTATTCCTGGTTTTGTTTGGTAAATGTGTCAGAGCTTAGTGTTTTTGTTTTTTTTAGATCAGCCTTGAAGTTGGTCTCCCCTCAACCACAAAGCGAGCCTTCTATTGACTGGTTCCAGGGAGCGTATTGATGGTTCCATAATTTGGGCACAGGAACACAAAAAGCCTGACCCCCGCTGGGCCCAGCACGACAGCCCAGTCAGCAGGGAGGCTTGCATTTATTAGCCTGGGAGAGGAGCTCCTGCAGAATTATAGCACATTCACCCACCCATTGATCTCTGTCATGAAAACAATACCCGCCTCCCTCGCTGGCAGTGAGCTATGCACCGCACGCTCTGAGGTAATTCTGCAGCCATTGAAAACAGGATGCCTCACACCCTCAGGCTCCAAGTAAACTATTTGAAAAGTGAGAGGAATGGGATAATAAAAATCCACGATCCATGATGATCAATCCACCTGTCCAATTGTATTATGGCATGAATGGGAGTGAATGAAGGGCGAATATTAATGCAGCTGTTGTGTGCCTGCTTCCTTCCAGGGAGTTAGAAACCTGTCTTTTTTTCTCCTTTTTTGGCTGTGTTGTGACATGTTGTTGAACACTACTTTATGCGCTTGGGGAGAATGTAGAGCCAATACGATTTTTTCTCTTATTAGCTGTTGGTGGGTTGTATGTACTGGTACTCAAAGTGGGGTCTGGAGATCCCCAATGGTCCTTGAGGTGGTTCCAAGGTGTCATCAGTTAAATGATTGGTAGCTGGGAAGCAAATGGACCCTTACAGGTCTGTAACTCTGAGAGTATACAATGTAACCAAATGTGAGTCTGTGGTCGAATCACTGGTATAATAACCTACAGGTTGTCTTTAGCTCAGAGAGAATGGTCAGGAGTTGGGGTGAGAATGTGACTGCATAGCTTCAGTCTTGACAGTCTTATCTCTTGGTCAGTGGAGGAAGGTAATACATGGGATGCAGTTGAGTGAGAAGTAGGGCAGTATGTTCCAACACCGTGGGCCCCCACCATCTTTGTTTCTGCTAATCCACTGATAATGGCCTTCATCACCACCCAAAAATACCAGAGAGTCAGTCACAAGGCAGCAGCACACCTTTCACTGTCTCCTGCCTGAGAGGAGCTACAGTACACCAATTTATCAAATATGTAGAAATCACAGTGCTTCAGAGGTATAGCTTTCCTTCAGAGGCCTTCCACACGAGAACGGCTAGGGGCTGTTACCCGTTCAAGTTTGAAAACGGGATTAAAGTTTCGAGCATCCACATTGTGGTTGTGTTAATTATGCATGTAGTCCAAAAAAATTCTGGAATTAACTAGACAAGTATACCTTTTCTGTTTTTGTTTCTGGTGTGTCATATGTTCAACCCAGAACATACACACAAAGCACAAAACTTGCAACAGGAATATCCACCATTACAAATAAAAGCATAGTTTATCAATCTGTCACCATAAATTAGCATGTTTCATAAAATGTGAAGTGTGCAAGTATCCCCCCCGCTCTGTCTCTCTGTTTCTCTGTCTCTCTCTCCCTCTGTCTTTATCTATCTTTACTCACACATTGTATTTGTACTGTATTTGTACAGTTCACCTCTCCATGTTTAGGCGCAAATGTGAGTACTCGCATTGAAGAGCTCTTGGTCTCCCCGTTGGCTTGTTCTTCACTTCTTCTCTGATTTGCTCAGAGCACTAGCTGTTCCAACAAGTTTTAGTTGTCTGTTCCAACAACCTCCGCCACCATGCAGTTCAACGTACTTAATGGAGTGATTGGGCCCTGCTATCACCAATGGCATGGGACACATCACACAAACTACGACTAATGATCAGACACATGCTCCTCAACGGCCTGATTGCCCAAAGAGACCTTAACACTTCCCAACTCAAGTTACAATTAACTACTGTACAACTAACACTAACCAGCGCAAGATACAATCAACTACACCTTAGATGTGATTTATACTTTGTGTGCTTGATTTATACATGGGGTCCTGCACCGAAAATAGCTGATCTATAAGATAAAGCGCTGCTGTGACTTGTCAGTTTATAGATCAGCTATTTTTGGTGAGTGACACCAGTCCAGCACATAACTGAGAATAAATCAGGCTTAACACTTCCCAACTCACTTTTTTCCAACTGTTCAATTGTACACGTGCATACACGTCTGACTGTTGACCTCAGGAAACTGTTTTGCTTTGATGCTGCCCTTTGAGTGGCTAGCGTCCAAGGAGCAGGGAGGCCCTGCCTGCATGGACTGTCCGGTCGGCCTCAGCCAGACACGGCCCAGTGTCAACACAAGACACATGGAGGGAGAGAATGTCACACCGCAAACACACGTACAGTTGAAAGGAGCAGGGAGTCTCATTATTCCACCTAGAGCTAATCTGAGTTCCCAGAAGTTTTATTTTTCGCCACTAGGCGGGCGAGAAAAAAGGAACTTCTGGGAAAAAAGGAACGTATCCCTGTGAGGGAAGTACGTTGCGCTCAGAATCTGAGCGGACACTCCCCTTTCCGGTCTGAAGCACTGTGCATACCATGAAAATAGTCCGAAGGGAATCCAATTCCAAATTGAATTGTAGTAGGCCACCACCGCTCAAGGAGCAATTGTTTCCCTTCCGTCTTATTTAGATGTAGCGCCCACTCCATGTGGAACCCGCCCCTGTCTTTTGATTCGCATTTCATTTGAAACGCAACGCACTGGGCCACGCCCCTGCTGCACAGGATCTGAGGCCAATTTTCCTAGACTAACCTAGAGCAGCTTTTGTCAGCTGTTTTTTTGATGTGCAGAGGGGATGGGCTCTGGGAGACATCATGGCCTGGAATGGGGGCTGCCGATGCCAAGTTTGAAGTCACTGTTGGGACAAGGCCTTTCATATTTACAGAAAGAAAAGGGAAAACTCAGGGGATGTGCTTGATTGGCACATTGTTTTGTTCGCTTAGTAAAATGGTGCGGGCTAATCGTCGTAATTTGCAACCCAGCCCCCTTCATAAACCTAGTTGCTTCCCTTCAGGAGGTTTTAAAAACATTGCTTCACAGGCACTTTTTGGGGGGGCTCGAACTTCCTTTAATCTATTCTCACTCAAAAGCCCACTCAAACATCTTATATAAATTATGCTCTTAGCATTAAAATCAAAGGCCAGTTGCCATTGCGCCCACTGCTGCCTGTGAACCTTTTGATAGACAGATTCATTCTTGTATCGTACTTGCTTTATCGTAGCATTATGCCACAAATTTTGCCTGTCATCTTGTAATTCCAATAATGACTTTGAAACTCAAACATGAGTCGCAGAGTTACCAGACATGTGTCATATGAGGATACTATAGTTAAATTTAGAAAATTTGGGCAATAAATAAAACCTCATCAAGTCTACTGCGCTTTCTATTTTATATTATTTTATTAATGAATTGCATTTTTATAGCATATATTGATGGTGACAATGTGGCATTTGAATCATTGCATCTCTCAATCACCCCACAGGGCATTCTGCCATACAACACACACACACACACACACACACACACACACACACACACACACACACACACGCACACACACGCACAGTAACAATAGAAGTATAGTTGCACAGCTCCCATGCAAACATTTAGCACTGCAATTTGTCTTCTTTTCTATGTGTATATAGTCTGGGAGTTATGACCTGCCTTGACGTTACTGTGTTTTTCTTGTTGTACCTGTGTTCATGTTCCTTTTCATATGGACATAATGTATAATGCCAAGGCAATGAATCAACATGAATGAATATTGCTCTGATTTTGAGTTTCAGTGTGCCCTTCCTCTGTGTTACAAATGAGAGCAGGTCATTTCAACACCACCTTACAGGTGTTGAATGGTACACTTCAAACAGTCGTGGAAGGTCACGGTTATGGCCTTTCTTTGTAACATACAACGGGCTTCTTTCACAAACAAAGGAGAGAGTGAGTTTGTGAGCAAGAGACAGAGAAAAAGAGAGGTGCGTGTGTGTGTGTGTGTGTGGGGGGGGGGGGGGGCAGTAGAAAGAGACTGTTCTTATCTTTGTTCAAACAGTACAGAAAGGGAAAGTCAGGAAACACAAAAGGCAGAACGGGGTGCAGAGACAAAGGCATGTACAAGATAATGACAAGGTCAAGTGTGGGCTCAATGCCTCAATTCAGTTCCAAGCAGATAAGACCCTTACCTGCTGACAAGGTGTGTGCAGTAGAGGGGAACGAGAGGTCAGGTAGGACTCTGGGGACAAGTTCCAAACACATGCATGGCATGCATGCACACAAGCGCACACACACTTGTTTGTATTACTTCACTTGTTGAGTCGTGAGGTGAGGACATCAACATTTTAGGATGGTCAATTTATGAATGACCTTTTTTTATTGCCACTTTGAACCCCAGCTTAGGAGAAAATAGCATATACAAGCTCACAATGCCTTGCAGCGGGCCGTCTCAAGTATTGATTGATTTATTGAAATTTGTATTTCACAGTATGCAGAATGGGTACATTTCAAACGAAAAAGTCAATACAAAAACTGTTACTTTGTGGACGATCCATGATTAAGCATTACACTTATTTACAATAGGGTCCACCATTTTCAATATTCATCAGAACATTTAGAAATGTACAAATATACACTTCTATAAAACAAAAACAGGAAATCATTATATAAAGAAAGTAAAAAAGGGAAAAATATGTACAGTATGGGGAGAAAGGGGTGGGGGCGGACTCAGACTTAATTTAGGGGCCAGTTTCGAATTGCAGAGGTGCAAGTAGCCTGTCATTCTAGTGCTCTCGACACACACAAACACACACACACACGCGCACACGCACACACACACACTGAAGCATGCTTTCAGGATATCTCTCTATGGAGATGCTGACTCTCCACCACCTCCTGCTGGAGAGGATGATACACTACCAGTTCAGTAGTGCACCACGCATTCCATTCAATGAAAGTAAAAAACAATAGCAGATCTTCAAGCTCATAACGTGACATTGTGAACTTGTAGATCGGCTATTTTCAAATAGTATAGTATAAACTAAGGCTTAATGGTTTCATGTTTTGTAATGATAATCAAAATCTACTAACTAACTACTAAGCATAATTTATTGTAGTGGAGTAAAAACATTTGCCTTTCAGATATAGTGATGTAGAACTACGAAAGTATTGTAACTTGTAAGTAAAGCAAAAGTACCTAAAATGTCTTCTTAATAGTACAATATGCTTGAGTAAATGCACTTAGTTGTTTTCTTTCCACCATGCTTGATTACAACTAAATCATGTGATCATCCCTGTGAGTGTGAGACCAGCTCTGTACAATGACATGCGTGGGAAGCTTTTGAAATTGCCCAACCAAAAACAATGCCGGCACAAAGGGCATATTGCCAAGACGCAATCTACAAGAATTTCCTGCAGCAACGACTACAATAACCTCCTGACTGGGAGAATTCTTGTTATTTCTTTGATGTGTCAGTCGCTCATGTTCTGCAAGGGCCACTGGCATGGAGCATGACATTAAGTAGGCTATGATATAAAGCAACAAAGAAGTAAACTGTGAAGGGGGGGCTACAGTCCTGTAACTTACTCCCCCGGAGCATAAAGATAGGATTAGTTGGAGGCTATCTATTAAGTGTCACTCTTCAGGAGAGAGAAGAACATGAGAAAAAATAAAATCTTTCAGTGCGGGCCAGAGAGGAGAGAATAAAGAGTTATACCGTCTCAATAGATATCTGATACAACTGGCCTTAATATTGATTTTAATCCTTATCTGGAGGTCTTGTCCTGTTTGGATAAAAGTATAAAACCACTTAAGGTGGCTCACCGGCTGGGTTTATGGGATGATGTCAGTGGGAGGCGGTGGACAAGCCCTTGATGATGGAACATCAGAAAGCACTTTGACTTTGACCACACCGTCCTACAGGGAGGTCGTGGTGGTGTTGCCAGGAAAAGGGAGATTGAATCAAACGCCAGGGATTGGTGGTACAGCCACACTGATGTATGATATTTATAATGGAACGAATCGCTCCGCTCCTGTTCACATGTCTAGCTTTTGAAGGTGTTTGTGGGTTTTGTGACGGTGTTTGCTAGAGAGGGTTGCTCACCGAGCATTTCGAAGAGATCAAATTGTTCACAATCGCTCCCTGTTTCAAATTTCAATCTCTTCTCCACTGAAAAGGGCCTCTCCTCCGGATCTCTGTGAGGAATAGAATTTGTGTGAACTGTAATCTCTCAAGACAGATCCTTCAGTGCATTGCAGAATCCCTTTTTATTTATTTATTACCGAATGTGTGAACACTCCCCAGTAAGATTAGAAGTTTGTTGCCTTAATGTCTCTGCAGCCTATAGATTCACTGAAACAAGACAGATTCTGTATTTTTGAATGGTGCCAAGTGCTCCCAAGAGTTATAGCCAAATTAAGATCTGCGCTAAAATTGTTGGTAGGCCTGTTGGGGTTGTGTTACATTCCTTTAAATTAAAGAGGCCCAGTCCAAGAGCATGCTTAGACTGGCGAAGAGTATCTCTTCTGACCCCTTACATGTTTTAAATGATGAATATCAACTGTTGCCCTCCAGGCGGTTTAGAGTCTCTAAATATAAGAAAAACAGACTAAAGAACTCTTTTGTACATCAGTCTGTCCTGCTTTTAAAACAAAACTTATTTTTATTGCCATCTGCTGGTGAGGTTAATTTATTTAAACAGTAATTTCGTACTTTCGTGGGGGTAAACCTAACTGTGCAGAAGTTTATTCTTCTATAGTTTCCCATCTGAAGTACTTAAAATGCTGGCCTTTTATAAAAATGTGTTGAAACTAAAGAGCGTGCCTCCAGGCTAAACGTTCAATCTTTTGCCTGAGTGGGCTTGAGAGCACAAGTCCTTTCCAGCAGAGATGGAGGAACCCATCTTGGGCTCATTGAGCATGAGTCTGCTCTTTGGCTGGCAGGTTGGATTTGTAACACGCACGCATGCACACGCACGCATGCATGTGCACCCACACACGCACGTACACACGCACGCACGCACGCGCGCCACATATCGGTCTCACTGCCAGATGCCTCTGTTGTGTGTACTGAGGATTAATCGGCCATATCAGGGGCCCTGATGGGGGGAGCGGAGTGGAGGGAACATGGTTGGACCCCAGACTCTATCAATCAGAAACCTCTCCCCTCTCCCAAACTAAATTGACCTGCCCATGCACTGTCCACATCCAGGCTCTATGTGGAAATAAATCACATTGGATCAGAAGTAGGTACCTGTCAGCTCCAGTGAGCAGACTGAGCACACACAATCCCTCCTCCTCCTCTCCGTGACCAGAGCGATATGTCCGTCTATGAGGCTCTACCTCGCCCACTGATCACATTCAACAGATCATTGAACTGTGCCACTTTTTGGAATAACAATTTCTTATTGCAGCGCTTCCCAAACTTTTTCAGCTGAGACTCAAAAGAGAAATGTGGCCTCCTGTGAATCGTTTTATTTTTGTTTAATTTCTTTCTATTTTGTTATTTTTCACCCCCATGACTCAAGCCGGTTTACAAACTCACAACACATTGTGAGAATCTTCTTTTTGGAATGTTCATATACTGCTTCAGCCAATGCAAAGAGTCAAAGGATTGCGATCCAAACAAATAAGACCCTCTCCACTTTGTAACCCTTTATAACCCTTCATCAAGGAGCTATGACCACCAGACTGTTCATTTAACTTTAAGGTGTAAAGATTTACCATCAAGGATTAAATTAACCACTTAAACCCTATGGCCTATTGACCAGGGTAACCCAGGGGTTAGCCTCGGTACCTAGGCTTTTATTTTTGTTCGCATTCGCCTCAAAAAGAAAGGGGTTTAAACTTGGTCTTCTCTTTTCCCTTCTAGTCTACACCAAATCTCTTCGCCAAAGATCGCCAATCTACAAGGAAATCTCTCCACTCAAAATAAATAACAGATGTAGAAGCTTAGCCTTCCCCCATGCCGCAATGCCACAAGTTATGAGCTTTTACTTACAGTTATTTTCTCTGAATTTTCACGTAATATGACAGAATGGATGCTACACTCACACATGTGCTTAACAGGATCTTTCTGTGTACAGACATGCAGGAATGTTTCTTGCTAGGAACACAGACATCATGTCTCTGTACCAATGCCACTAGATGAATCCTTGTAGTTGTACATTTATTGTACTGGTGAATAAAGACAATCCTATTCCGGTTCTACATATGGCAGCAACCACAGTGTGGCTGTTGTAGAACCCCATCATCCTTCAACAGATCCTTTATTTCCTAGTTGTAGCCTAAAGTCTGTTCCTGTGGCTCGTAACACACAGGACATATCTCAGCATGAGTGATGGTGTGAGGTGAGATAAAGGGCTGTGTCGGGGGGTTTGAGGAGGGGGAAGTGGTTAACCATGTCACGCTCGTTTTCCCCAAAACTGGTGACGATTTTTCATTGCATTGCATTCATTTGTTTTAACAATTTTAGTTATTTTTGACAGGGGCATTTGAACAAGTGGCTAAATATCTTCTTATCGTCTTTTTACAAACTTTTACGGCGATTTCTTTATTATTATTTATTGTAGTCCTATTAGACCCCAGGGAATTACATCTGGCCACAAAAGACCACAGGATCTATTGGATGTGAAATCGTTAAAACGAAAGAAAGCAGAAAATGAAACAACATTTACGCTCACCTTTTACTTTCTCTAATAAGAACCTAAAACATGAACCTTGGTTGAAAATAACCAAAGTTGTCCTTTAAGTGTTTCAGATTCCTGTCCAGTTCATCTTCTATTGGCCAATCCTCTCTTCTGCACCTGCACAGCTTGCCTGACAGATGACAGTGTGATATGTCTGTGCTGTTCCTGGGTCATCTATAGCTCCTGATATGGTGAGTGGCTTTAGTCTGCTGTGGCCCATCCCTGCAATCAATCACAGAGCAGAGCCCAAACACAGCGGGCGTTTTTGGAGGACAGAGCAGGCAATCCATTCAGCATCAAGTCTGATTCCCTGTGGTGATAATATACATTTTCCATTGTAGAACAAAAAGTACAACTATATTCTGCAACTTGAGGAGAGTCAAGCCTTTTGACGGAAATACATGGTACATGCACATGATCATGTGGTCTTGTAATCGTTAATGGGTTGGAATATAACTCAAAAACACATCAGAGACACATGCACATTCATTCACCGGGGAAAGATTGCAATAAAAGCCAGCTCAACAGGAAGCAAGGTCTGTTTACGACACTAGATGGCAGCACAACTGCATTGCTGCAGCACTTGTAAATCTCTTGTTTATAGGCATTCAAATGTGCCCCACCTGATCATATGTGTGACATAACATGATTGCACATGAATGCCATTCTAATATCTGTCCATTAACTTATTGTGAGATGTCAATGTTGGCTGCTTTCAGCATGCCAACTACACACCACCACAACATCACCTCCTGTCATATGAGGGGGAAAAATCTAATAACATGGATGACTAACTGCTCAGCCGGCATGTCATGCTGTTGTGAGCTCGCATGAGGGAAATATACATAAATTAAGGTCAAGGTCTGACATTCACTCATTGGCCTCCACCTAAGCCACTCTCTGGAGATGAAAATGTTTTAGATTTATTCTTTTGGAGGAGAACTCTCTCCTGTTAATCCTCTGGACCTGATCATGGCATGTCAGGTAATTCCAAGGACTTGGCACTCTATCTTGGCAAAGGGGAAATAAGCCTTAACATGTCAACCCCCCCTGTAGATTGTCTCCAGGAATGCAATGGGGTCCGTCGATGTACCACTCACGTACCTCTATACGTAGCACATCCAGTGCAGCCGTTTATTTATGATTACTGGCACGTCTAACACCTTGTTTCCATGCAGCAATTTATGAAACATATGAAGAGCTGCATGGTGTTTATCTTGTGGGGGAAAAGCATGCTAGCAATAGTTACAGGAAGTGAGGTAGGAACATCTATAAAGGTACAGGAAGTGACGCGGCCAGCCGAGCCAGGGGTTCCATTTTAGGTATCAGAAAGAGTGTTTGGTGGTGGTTTGTAAAAGAGACTCTTTTAAAGCCAATACTAAACCAGAATCAGAAGTTGATAAACCACAGAGGGTTTAGCTCTGAATCAATTCAGAGCTTTTGAACAAAGGGGAAACTGCTGTGGCATCCTGACTTGAAGGTTGGGTGAGGAATATACTTTTTTCCCTTTTTGAGCAATGCATTGCGTTTGTATTTGATGACTTTATGGATTACTTGATTTTTGGATTATTATTTTTTGATTACTTTTGGGATTACATTTTTTTGATACTAGACTCATTGAAGACATTGATATGAAGGAACTTTAGGTTGCAAGACTTACATTTTTTTAAAATCTTGATTGTTCAATTGAATTTAATTATTATTTTGGTTGATCAAGTCAGATAAAAAATATTGCAAATTGTGTTTTCTTTTTGGTCTGCAATACAGTTTGTTTGCTGATGCTGGTACAGGACCTGTATTTCTTTTAGTTCTTTAATATAACTCAGACATAACAATTTTATGGTTCTGATTGTTTGCACAGCCATGTCTGTCCACATGCAGTACATACATCATGTTGCATCTGTTGTCTTCCTGCTGCAGTCGGCATGTTCCCACAAATTTATCGTCACATTACAGGTTTCCAGGTGTCAACGTGGTCCACCCCATAGTCATATATAATCTAGAGGGTGGACGAGGAGGGAGAGAACCTACCTACTAGAGGTTATAGCTGCTACACACGTCCTCACACCTACGTCGCACCGCCAATCCGACCAAATGTCTGAGTCATTGTTACGGAGGCCATGTCACCCCTTGTATTCACCTGTCTTTGTTCCTTTTATGCCCATATAATTATGGAGATCCCATAGGTCATAGTTTTGGTATTTGTAGTGCGCCCCCTATCCAGTTATTACACTGGCCCGGGGCACAGTCGCAGATGATGCTGGATCATGCATTCTCCGTTTACTCTCTCTGTGTGTGTGTGTGTGTGTGTGTGTGTGTGTGTGTGTGTGTGTGTGTGTGTGTGTGTGTGTGTGAAGCATATCACCTGTCTTCTGAACTTATAGACAGGTATGCCCTGTGGCAGACAGTCTTAAGCAACATAGGAAGCACACTCAGGAGGAAGACATACAGTACATAGCTTGGGTAGCTGTGCAGGTACCATTGTATAGCAGAACGGCAGGTGTTTCTCCCAACATGAAGAATCACCACATTCAAAAGATGTTTAATCTGAAACCCTACTCCTTCCGCTCAGGATAAGGTGAACTACAGTTGTAAACTAGTAAGCTGTGGACTGAGATAACCCCTCCAATATCAGCAGTTAATGAGGCGGAGACATAAGCTACAGCGGGCAGCCAGACACTATCATTTCTGTGCCATACGTTTATGAGATAAGCTTTGTCAGAGGTCAGATGATGCTGTTTGATAGTTTGGCCAATTTCCAGTGCTATTCCTGGCGATGGCGGTCGATTTGACGGCAGCGTGGATTGCTGGCCGCAGTGAACGAGCGGCTGCAATGCTCTTGGCTCACAGGGGAAATCTGTTTGGGCTGCCTAGAGTTGAACTGCCAGGCAGTTTTACTTCTGGTGAGAAGATTGCTCTCATGTTTTATTGAACGTTGCCCCTGGCACCTTTCATTCCAGACAGTCTGATTCTACCAATGGCTACCCCGTGACCTAATGTCCAGCCATTGATGGCGGGTTCAATTGACACATAGTCTGACCCCTTCTATCAACTCATCACCCTCACAAGTCCTTACTGTATATAAAGGTACCCTTTCAAAGGTATATGGATAAATCATTTGCTGCCTGGCCTGCACTATACTTAATTGCACATTGCAGTGAAATAAGCTGTCATATTTGCCCTTTACTTCACATATGATATTACAGACATGGTCAGTCACAGCCATCCACTTCACTATCTTTTCTTGGGGCCCTCGCAAAACAAACAACACCTCCTCCTAATGTTGGGCATGTGCATGTCCACATGGCAATGTGGTGCACTTGAGTCAAGATGGATGCACGATTAATCGGTCATCACGTCGGTATCAGCTATATTAGCATTTGAATTGCAATATCTGCATCGGACCAATATCAAAATATCAGTTTTAGCTGATATTTTATTTTAGAATTCACGTTTGAATGTGAAGCTGGAAAAACCTTTTGTGATGATGAAGGCTGCAGATTCAATCAGTCCTTTCTGGAGCTTTGAACTATATAGGTCTAATAAATCAGGTTATAAGAATGCACTGTTTATAGAAGCAATATCGGTATCGGTTGTTTTGACCATGCAAAGAATCGGTAATCGGATTCGGATATCGGGCAAAATTTCAATATGTGCATCACTAAGTCTCAGCATGCCAGCAACTGAAATGAGATACATTTGTGCAGACTCCTTCTCTGACCTCTGCGTCTGTTACACAAATTTCAGCCTATTATAGATTTATAGATTTACCCGTTTTTGATAACTTTTAAGACTTTTACAAGGTTTTCCGCGGACAGTGTTGGATACGTCACACTGTTTTTTACTTTATTTATTTTTTCAATTTATTTTACAATAGAAACACTGGCACTGGTCTGCAAGTTATGTTCACGAGTCAAAATAAATCTCATTATCATTAACAGCTGTTCATGGATTAACATTTAAAACAAGCTTCAGACACCACCGCCCTCTAACGTCTCATTTGGTTGCACAATCCTTTTCGTCAAGAGTCTTGGTGCATTTTGTGATGAAAGGTCATTTCTTTTGCAAGTTTCCTCTTTGAATATGTTTTTAAATCATTTGAATACGAATGCAATATGCAACAGATACACACATGCCTATAGCAAGACCCTAACCCTGAAGCCCAATTTAAACTGATTGGCAAGATGGTCATACAGAGTTATACTGTATATTATGCAGTATAAATTATCTATAGGTCCTATAAAGACCCCACATAAAGATTTTTCCCCCCACAATGTATTCCCCATAATGTTTTTCTACCTATACAGTTATAGTTGTTACTCCCTTTTACTGTGGCACTTCGTTGCATACTTGGACACGATTATATATTATGTATATACACTGTATCTGTGTAATTGTGTATGCATGTGTGCTGACAGCTGGAGAGCTCCTGCTGATGTTTACACTACAGCCTGCAGTATATTTACAGTATAAGCCTTAAGCCTGATTTATACTTCACCATGCGACAGTGTTGCCGCGCGCTGAAAACAGCCGATCTACATGCTGAGTGCTCATAACACGTCACAGATGCAACGTGCTGTCAGCTTGTACATCTGCTATTTTTGGGTGACACATTTGCACTACGGAGCATAAATTAGGTATTACGCTGCCTTTTCTTTGGCTGCAGAGCCATGGCTCTGCAGCCAAAGAAAAGGCAGCGTAATACCTAATTTATGAGAAAAATAACATGTATGTGTTTTTGTGCTGATATCATATTATGATATCAGCTCAAAAACACATACATGTTATTTTTCTCCATGTGTATTTTTGCAAGCATGCCTTTGTATACTGGTGTGTATATGTGCACACTGCAGAGAGCTACAGTGCGCTGTCCTGCCTTTGCCTTTCGCTGTGACTGATTTCTCTGTGGTGCTGGTGGGATTACTCTGGGGGATTAACAGCATACTGGCAGCAGCCATCGATGGGGCTGTGATGACAGTTCCCATCATTGTCATGTAGTTCCCACTTCAAACCCCCCCTTGTGCCACCCAGGCTTAAAAAGGGAGAAAACAGCAGATTACACAAGTATGACAGCAGGGGGAGAAGTCATACAACATCACACAGTGAAGATTAGACTGAACATATAAACTCTTCTTCAGATGCCTGCCTAGGGAGTGTCCATCCCAAACTCATTGAGCTGTCTTCCATGCCCAGTTTGGACCAGATAATGGAAGTGAAATAAAGCAGCTGCTTCCACTGCTGTGTAAACACAACTTTGCAGGTGAAAATATCACTATTTACAGACTCATCACAAAGACTGCTGGATTGACTTTGGGGAATGAGATTGTCCCCCTCATTCCATGGAGAGTGCATGGAGAATCGGCCTGCCAGGCTGGGGCAGAGAGACTATTGTGGGCCGCCGTCGGTGTGGGCCGTGGGGTATGGAAGTGAGTGTCTGAGAGCGCTCTCCCCTCTGGCCAGGGTAGCACCGCAGGGACAAATTAACTGAGTCCAGATCGTGTATGGGAACTTGGGAAGAGAGAAGTGGCATATTCGGACACGAGACGAGCGTGGGGTCCTAGAGGTCGGGAGTCCTCCATGCACCCACCTTTGAAAATGTCATCCGACCAAGGCTCAGACTCCCACCAGCACGAATGCGTGGAGAACCGGCCTGCCAGGCTGGTGCAGATAGACCATCGTGGGCCACCCTCAGCGAGGGCCAGCAGAGCATGGAAGTGAGAATCAGAGGCCGCTCTCCCCTCTGGCCAGCGTAGCACTGCACAATCAGAGGCACTGAGGCGAGAGGGTGTATAGGAAGCCAGAGTTGCCGTCATCGGGCACGATGACATCGCTAATGTCTCACTTTTCCCAGCTCGGATATGCAGAGAACCGGCGGCAGGTGTCCCCAGAGCAGGGCCATGGCCAGGCGACGTGGTCTACCCTGGACCGGGTCTGACTGGCTTTATTAAGCTGTTGGGTGGCATGGTGGTGCAATGTTGGGGAGGCCTTAGCTGAATGGCTAGAAAGGCTGCCTGGGAAACGGGTTTGATTCCTGGCAATGTGTCGGTGTCTCTGAACAAGAACGCCTAACTGTATGTAGTATCATGGTCAGTATCATGGTCATTATCATGTGGTCATGATCAGTATCCTGTCAGTATGATACTGACATGGTATGTTACCGCACATTGTTACCATGATGACAGGGCCTGACATCTACAAGCCAACCATCTACCATCTACATCTACAAGCCTGCGGGCAGGCAGGCAGGCAAAATCAAAATCTTTTTTTCCATGTCTTCAATTGTCTTGGATCATGACACAACTCTAGGCCCTGGCCATTTGTGCCAGATTACATTTTCAGCTATTTTGCGTTTTCTTCAAAACCCACTTTTCGCTTCTAGTCTTACAAATTCAGTCCAAAACGTATACATCAGTCAAATTTCACAGGTTCCATTCCATATGGCTATGACTGCCTTCCAAACTTTGCGGTTCCTGGTTAGGCAATTTGCCTGGCGGGGATCTGCACACTTTCCTAGTTTCCTTCTATGATTCTCTGCACCTCACACTACTAGATGTGTGCTTCTTGTGTTGAATGATAATGCTTCAGTCCCTTTTGTGGGGTTGTCATTCCGTCTCCAACTGACAATGCTAGTAGGTTGTTCTTGAGAAGAGCACATTTGACAGACGCTCTCTGTAAGCACATGTAAATTGTATTTCTATTTTCTGCCTGTTTGTGTGATTTTAGAATAATAATGACATGGTATGTTACCGCACATTGTTACCATGACAGGGCCTGACATCTACAAGCCAACCATGCGTCACATGGTGATAAGTTGTGGCTTGTATAGACGTCCCGTCCCACCTGTCGTGACCTGTGTGTCTCTCTTTCACTCTCGCTCTCTCAGACAGACAGACAGACAGACAGACAGACAGACAGACAGACAGACACACAGACACACAGACAGACAGACAGACAGACAGACAGACAGACAGACAGACACACACCCACACCCACACCCACACACACACACACACACACACACACACACAATCAAAATCTTTTTTTTTCCATGTATTGGATCATGACACAACTCTAGGCCCTGGCCATTTGTGCCTGGTTCCTGGTTGGGCAACTTGCCTGGCGGGGATCTGCACACTTTCCTAGTTTCCTTTATATGATTCTCTGCACCTCACACTACTAGATGTGTGCTTCTTGTGTTTAATGATAATGCTTCAGTCCCTTTTGTGGGGTTGTCATTCTGTCTCCAACTGACAATGCTGGTACGTTGTTCTTGAGAAGAGCACATTTGACAGACGCTCTCTGTAAGCACATGTAAATTGTATTTCTGCCTGTTTGTGTGAGTTTAGAATAATAATGAGCATGTGAGTGTTTAGAGTGACACATGTGGCTTAACACGTGTCAGCAGTAGACTACATCTGTCTGTCAACGCACGGAGACGTGATGATGTGCATTGAAAACACATTTCCCTCCTTGTGGCGTTCACATCGATCACAGGTTTATGGACACTATGTTACCACTCCAGCACATCTCTGTTGTGACATCCATCTAATTCTATGTCAATGCCGCAACTTGCATATCCCGAGGCTCTGTTGTCTTTTTTTGTCCTCTAACATAACAGATTTGTGACAGATATTATCACACACGTTCTCCACCTCTGCAGATAACAAATTTAAATTGAAGCCTGACTGGTATATGCATTCAGCTAATTAAATTACATTTAGGCAGTATTTCCAGAATACTTTGTATGCTTCCCACAATGTAAGGGCTAAGTAGTAGCAGGCAGACAGACAGACAGACAGACAGACAGACAGACAGAGGTTTTGTAGGTCTACAGAATTATAAGGCAAAAGAAAAACAAGAAGCATCAATGGTATACGGAAGTAAAATAAAGTAAAGTGTAGTACACACACACACACACACACACACACACACACACAGTAAATCTTTTTTCATACTTTTTAACAGCTTTATTTATAGATTTTAGATTATGCTGGTGCATAAGCATATTACACCAGCAGTGCCTAAAATTCTGTTAATATAACTCGTAGAGCGTATAGATGTAACCAATGGGTGCATTTGTAGTAGCCTACTCTGTAGAATTGACAGTGTCGGCCAGGATCATGACGGAGCCCACAGCAGCACTATACAGCATGCGGCAGCAGCAGTTCCATCGCTATAGTGTGTAGTTATGCTTTTGCTGCTGCTTCTTATCACAGTGTTGCACAGTGTTGTTGAGGTGCAGCTGACGCAAAACTCACTCCCGGCATGCAGCTTCCTCCTGAGTCCTGACTCACACATCCTGTGAAGTGTGGTCATAGATCTCCTATTTAGTGGATCATCCTTTAGTTAGTAAACACCACTTATTTTAGTATAAAACATATTGGTTGAGTCAGTGACACTGACCGAACCTATGCAAAGTGAGGCATGCAAATGCTTAGAGTTGTTTGGATTTTTCCTGCTCAAACTTTGAACTTCTGGCAGGGCTGTTCACAGGCTTGAGGATATTTATTCAGAAAATATCCACAATGTTCTGCATATGCAGGAACAGAAAGAACAGTATTTGGTAAATCGTGTTATTCTGTCACACGAGAGAGACTCGGAGTAGAGTCGCTGCTTCTTCGCCTGGAAAGGAGCCAGCTTAGGTGGTTCGAGCATCTGGTTAGGATGCCTCTCAGGCATCTCCCTAGGGAGGTCATTGAGGCACGTCAAAGGGAGGTAGCCTCGATACCCAGGCTTTAATTTCGTCTGCGCGAAAAATGAAAGCCTGGATTTACGTATGGGCTGCACTGGTCTAAAAGTGGGATCGCTCCAAATGATGTGATGTCAGGGCTCTGAGCGGTGTGCACCCCTCAAAATAACACTGTGAGGAAATTATTACCAGTGGAATTCAAACGAGGCTATGCGAGGAAAATGAGGAGAATGGCTGAAGAACCCAACACACCGTCTAAGAAAAAAACCAACGTGTGCCGACTCTGTGGAAATAACTTTGACAGTCTGTTAGAATGGTATACTCCAGCAACCAGTGGTTTCTGCTTCTGGTCGACACAATAACAGTGCTGCACTGGGGGGGGGGAACCAATCAGGGTGCGCGTTTTTCTGAGCCGCGGCCCTCCCATCTAGGCCAGAAATGTCTAGCGTTAGCTCAGGCTAAGTGGGAGGAGACCCCGGGGCAGACCAGTTGGAGGAATCACATCGACTCACTGGCCTTGGAATGTCTCTGGATCCCCCAGAAGGAAGTCACTAATGTTACTCTGGAGAGGGAAGTCTGGAGCACTCTGGTGGAGCTGTTGCCCCCGCGACCCAACTACGGATAAGCGGTTGAAGATGGATGGATGGATGGATTTTCTTCTGCAACAGGCATACCTGTCCATAGACAGGACAGGAAAGACCAAGACAAATATTCTGACACAATGAACACACATATGCTAACACTTTATTTAATTTACCGTTTTTTGTCATTTATAAATAACACAATACCTACTCACCTTACTGTATTTCCAGTTAAAGGTAAGGTATGTGGTATTTTGTGGTTAGAAATGTTTTTGTGAAAAGGTTAGACTATAGAGAACTCTATAGACTGTATTCCGGTATCTCGACCTGAAAATGCATTTTCTATTTACCAAACATCTGGAGAGAGGGAGATCATATGAACAACATGAACAACATTGCAATGATTGAGAATATAGAGCTTTTAACACTTTTTTTTTTAGAAAGAAAATCACAATGACCATGAGAGGGCACTAAAAATCTTCCTGATGCTAATTGCTCACTAATGGCTAAATATCACCTCCAGTCACTTAACAGTGATCATTATGACCAGGCAATGCCCAATTTGGTTTATAGTTAATTTCAAGGATGAAAAAAAGGAAAAAGAAAATCTCAAATCAGACTTGAGAGACGAGAAGAAAAGGGAATCAGCATCTGCTGAACTTTAATTGCTTTCACCTGCAAATGTGTGGCTGTATAGCTTTACAATTACACACCAGTGAATGAAAGTGAACGTTTATAGTGGGTATATCTGCATTCTGCCCATTATGTGTCTGTAAGTGGCCATATTATGTAATGTATGCTATAGGGAAATTATCCAGTTTGGTTGAAGTTTAATCACAGGCTAAGCCCTGGCTATAGATTATCGGCCTATTAATATTATTCAATTAATAATGTAAATAAACGATTCATTATTGGTAGCTGAAAATACAAATGTAATGAAACGCATGCATTATATGCATTATGTCGAAATTGTGCACAACCGGATATTTCAAATGATCAAATGATTGAGTTTATGCTTGAAATGTACTGTAATTCTGCAAACTGTTAATAAATATTTCAATCAATCAATCCGATTTGAAATTTGTTATAGCATTATAAAACATTTATGTTTAATTAACACTTCTTGGCCGGTGCGAATTAGACATTATCCCAAGTAGGCTACTGTTCAGCAGCTTCCTGAAATACAAATTAATTATTGTGTTTTGATAGCGAATAACGGCACCTAATAGTCGCGTTACGTTCGAGCGACGTCGAGTTAAATCCTACCAGCGCATTGGTCTCTCTTCCATGCTTTATCACCGGATGACTGTGACAGCTGATGGGTTTAGTGCCATGGAGGATTTCACACAGGACAGTCAGTGATCTGTTAACAACAGCCGTTTAACATCACAGTATGACCCAACCAACGGTGGCTGTGGAATAATGTATGGGAGCTGCTGCGTGGGGAAATGTAACTGAATCGTGACTTTGTTAAAAAAAAAAGGAAAGGAAAGAGAAAGAAAAAAGTAATTTTGTGAAAAATAGATTTAGATTTTGTTTTATCTATCGTTACGCTCGTCAGGTTTTTGCGCTCGTTGACTAAACGTCTTTATTTCGAGAGACGCACCATTGCTCTTTACGCACAACTTTTACGCTTTGGGGACTTCTCAAATGTTACTGTCATGTTGTTACTTGTTACCTATACAGTACGGACTGCACTACTGTTCCCACAGGTGTAATTTAGTCAAGTATGTGAACAGAAATGTAGGCTAATCCACAGGCTGCTGAAACTAACCAAAACTCAGCGGACTTTTATGGAATATTGGACCTTTCCGCGTGCCAAAATGAGCCTTTACTGTCATAGCTCGAGGATCTTACGTACCGGTATACTCTTAGCGTTAGCGACAATCGTGACAGTTCTCACACAAGGTAGGTGTCTGTCCATAAAATTAACCAATGATAATTACATTAATGTGGATTGAGAATGAGAGAAATTAGCTATAGGCCTACTGTGATCACTCAGCTATACTCCAATATAGCCTATAACTACGGTTAAACCATCATGCAACGTGTGTAATGATTGAATTTGATGAAAATAGTTATCCTGTAATATTGACCTACTGTAGTAGAGTAGATAACTGGCGGGTCTGGGTAAAACACAATTAAGTCTCTTTGAAGAGTTGAAGCATAATCGCCATGGGAAGAATGGACTTCATTGGAACACAGGGTCTAATAATCTCATTAGTGACATGAAGCTAATGACAGCTAGACCATCGGTTAATTTGCTGTTAAGAGTTGTTGATTGAAGGTAAAATGGGGGGGGGGGGTATTTTGAAATTTACCTTAATACATTTACACAATGTGAAATCCAATATTCCACCCCAGGAAGTCTTATTGAATTTAACTTTGAGGCAGCAGCAGCATTTTCACATGTTAAACAAACGGTAAACAACTTGTGCAAGTGACTGAAGACAGCATGTAGCAAGCTTAAATAACTGACCCTAAAATAGCTATTTCCAGGGATTATACAGACTGGCTGATTTATACGGATAAAAAGGGATGATCAAAAAAGAGAACTCATAATAAGACTGCTTTTTAAAATCCGCTTTAAGAATCTCACTGACTGGACACAGCAATTTCAGCATAGGCCTCCTTTCCTCTCTCTGCCCTCCTTTTCCTTTCTATCTCAATTTCCATCCCCCTTTCCTCGATCTTAAACCTGTTCCCTATACATACCACCATTGCTGCATCCTGTTTGAATGTTTATATATGTTCCTAGGCTAGACGGTGTCTATATCATATGATAAGAGTAGGCTATAATGCTATCCAAGAGAATTCCAATCCAGTGACGGTGTTCAAAGACATTTGTCTAGGAAGTGCTTCTTCCATCATGTTTAGCCCTGTCATTTATCCTGGAAAGAGTTTATGCACAGGTCTGCACTAGCTGTAAGCAGTTGTATGCAACCAAGTCTAAGTCTTACATCATTTAATGCCAAACATGGACCAAACAAACCTGACATAACAAATACAAAATTGACCATCTAGACACCTAATTTATGCTTTGCTGCACAATCCTAAAGTTGATCGATTTAAGTAGGCCCACTGTATTAGTGGTTTTCCACCATTGTGCAAAAGTTAGGCTTAACAGGCAGACATCCACACAGGCCTCTTTGATGCAATTTGAAGTCAGATCATTTCTGCAAGCTATTTTGCACATATGGTAAAAGTCATTACAGCACATTATAATGCATGGCGGTTGCTCAGACTTTGTACTTAGTAATCGAATAATACGTGATAATAGGCAAAGAATCCTATATTGAATAAAAAATTGTCACTCTGCATGTGACAAACCAAGTGGTACAGTATAGAAGCTTATAATGGGCTGTACATCAGAATGTACTCTTTAGCTCGTGAGACCCACAGTGATTTGTTTATTGGAAATGTTTCATTAGGCACATTGGTAGTGAAATGACTTGGCACTCAAACTAAAAGGCCAGCGTGGTTGTGAGCTGTTGTTTTGCACCAACAATCAGTGTAATAATCAGAAAGTGTAGACCTCAATTAACATTATGATGACATCTCAAAGCATTCTACCATTTGTAGATCTTTTGTGCAAAGGAACATCTCTGTTTAAATGCTTTTTCAGTTTAGTTTATGCAGTTTAGTTTATCATAGTGTCACAATTACCTAAATGTAGTGTATTTTGTAAAAGTATTTTACTTTGTTAAACAAAACCACTGACATTCTTTACACATCCCATAAGCTTGGACTGCGCTATAAAATATATTTTGACAACGAACTGTTAATCTATTCTCTTCCAATGAATTTGAATTTATACCTGGTTTTGGATTAAAACTCTGAACCACCGTAACAGACAATTTTAATCTGGAAGGGATAAACATTTCAATCCATTTGACAGATTTGATTAACCTGGCATATCACTGTAAGCCTACTGTAAACCTGCATGGCATATGACTTCAAAAGGGAAACTGCCTCTTGTTTCCACCCTATTCATGCATTTAGTCGACATACTGTTACAAGGAAAAGTTGAATAGAAAAGTGATAATGAAAGTATTATTATAAAGTCTGTACGAGTGGAAGCTTTCAATGTGGACACATGTCCACAGCCAGAGTGTGTTGGAAGGTCTGCATGGAGGTCTCATTCACCGCTCCAATTATTTTCCCAACCATTCTTGAGGCAGACAGTAAGAAGGCTGGCTGACAGGGAGACACAGCAGGAAGGAACGATGTTGGCAGGATTCAATTCTAGGCCAACAAGAATTTGTGTGTTTTTTCCAGAGGTGAGCATCTTTACCAGCACACCGTTGACAGGCACGTCAACCCCTTCTGGCTTGGCGGCCAAGAAGGAAGAGTCCCTCCGAGATGAGTGATTTGAAAGGCTGGAACAGATGGGGGAGTGGATTTGCTCCCTTGTTTATCAGCTGAGGGCAGGGCTGCCATGTTGAGAGGACCATTTAAGTTCTCCTTAAATTGCTTGCTTGTCAAAATAAATGAAACGGTGCCGTTGGGGGAAGAATGCCTCTCTTTACGTTGCTAACTTGTCAGACAGCAGAAATGGAGTCTGCAAAAGAATGCTGTTCACTAGGCCTATACTGTATCTTTAAACTTAGCATGTTTACACAATGATGTAGAGATGCCCTCCTGAGGATTTAGAAGATGTCTGGTCTTTGGGGGAAAAGGAAGCAGAGTGGGAATGAGTTGACCCGTTAAAAGTCACACTGTAAAACGTGACAAGTGTGTTGCTGAAGAAAGAAATCAAAGCGATATGCTGCCAGGGTTAGTATTAACCAGCACATCTGTCGCACCTGCCTGTGTTGAACACAGACATGACACACAGACATGTGTTAGTATGGTTCCTTATTGGTGCTGTGTTGACATTTGGACTGTGTGACATATAACGCTGTTTATAGTTGGAGCTGTTTCCTAGGCTCTTCCCCAGGGGAAGTTCTGAAGATAAAAATCAGAGAGCAGAGACGTATCAAACATCCACCATGGGGGACAGGGATGATGTACCCTCCATAATAAAATCTCCAAGACCCATCAGATGTTTCCCTCAATTCCCTGGCATATTTCTTCGCAATTTGACCTTTAGTTTCGAAACGAATTTGTCGCATTGCGACGGGAGATTGCAAAACTAGTTCATACCTGTGCGCACCCAAACTATAATAATGAAGACTTTGGGAGCACAACAACAACTTTGCGCCGTTGAGACAACTCGCTGGCATTCTCTACCATTTGTGTGTAGACTGTAGCCCTGAATTACAACCAACCGACTGCGACTGCTTCTGCTCTTTATTTTCAACACGCGCATAACACACTTCATCGGGCAACATGTGAATTACTTTAGTTATGGGGTGGGAAGAAGGGGTTTGATTTTGGCTATATTTTGAAGCAGGGCCGGATTAACATCTGAGGGCCCCTGGGCACGGAAGATGGAAGGGCCCCCTACACATGCACGTGCAAATCTTTGTGTGCTCGCATAACGCGCACAAAATCTGGGCCATTTTGGGGCAGTTTTATGCTGTTATATTGGCCTATTCCTGGCCACCTACCCCGCCCCAGAGTGACAGTCAGGCAGTAACAAGCACATTATTTTTGAGTGGTGTAACCATAGGGTGCAGCCACGCCATATGCCTTGGCTGTGTCCCTGTGTCCCTATGTATGTTTAGGGTACCAAACAGTGGGGGCTGTTGCGCCGCTCACTTCAGACTGGTCTGATTTTACTTTACCCACATGGTAAGCAAATGGGTGAGAGAATCTGCCAGTGTATTTCAGTGTTTTTGCCTTTTTTATCGAGCCACCTGACGCTATGCATAAAGACTGAAAACAAAGCAATGTTAATGCTGGATAGTGGACATCGGAATCACCTCTCCACCTGACCTCACATTGAACCCACCCACCCACCTTGAACAGCAAATCTAGCACATTGTTGCTTTACACACAATTGCACTTTTCAGCTGAATTCTCAGCAACAATAAAACACAATTCTTTTAGACACCATTTATTTCATTCTGATTAGTGGAAAAAAAAGAAAAGTGCCCGTTAGATCCGGCCATGTTTCGAAGGTGGTAGAAAGAGGATAGGGTAACCTTTACAGTACTTGACCTTCAAGAGAGGTTGGAGTTGGCTGTGGATGTGACATTTGGAAGATATGCTGCGGTTTTTCACAACAGCTGATCTGAGTGATATGTCCATATATGGGCATGATATCCAGTTGTGCAGAATCACCTTATGGGCATTCCAATATACAGGGTAGGCAGGGTATGGGCATATAGAGTACTGATCCTGACATCACTCGCTCATGCCCTGGGTCACAGAAGTATTTTCTTTGTGGAAAATAGCATTGGTCATCTTAAAATCTTCTCATATAAAAATTGTGGTCCAAAAATAAACAAACTGCCTTTTTCGTGCACTTGCTCCAGAGTGCTGACTCTAATGGTGGCATGGATTCGTTAACATAGTTTATTAAAGTAGCAAACAAATAGACCAGATTTCACGTCGTTCACCGGTTCACCTTGCTACAGTGAACTTTCCAGTACATTCTATGGTAGCTGGTGATATGTTCAAACAAAAATACTCAAATCATGACGGATTTACAAACGGTTTGTTTTATTACAAACTTGATCAACATGGCTATGATTCAAGATGCTTATCTGCTTAATGCTATTTTTATATGAAAGTCCATTATATGTATGCTGACATCTCTGACGTTTATAACAAGTTATGGTTATGGTGGTTATTTAAAGAGTACATGCCCCATAGACACTATGTTATGACTATGAGTGGGCGAGCTACCTGAACCATGTTTCATATCTCCTTGGAGACTAACAGCTCCTGATCACCTCAGTAGACCTGGCCAGCAGCAAACTTTGGCACAGATGTTTTTGGCCCCATGTGTACACTCAGAGTTACAGACTCATAAGGGTCCATTTGGTTCCAAACTATCATTTAGCTGGGGACCCCCTGGAACTCCCTGGGTCCTTGAGGGAACCACTGCACTAGATTAACGGGATGTTTTCCAATGTCCCTTCTGTTCAAATAAACCGGCACAAAAATACATGTAATTTACACTTGCAGATCTTTTGTTTTCAGTGTCCCTCTTTGACACAAAAACCCTTTCTTTATCATGAAAGTTTTAAACTTAAGCTTTTAAAAATTTGAATACAATTCATCAAATCATATATTAGAGCATTTCAAAACATTTATTTTGATGATTTGTTTTGGCCCATGTTTTACACGGCATCAAACATTTTGAGATAATCTGCCGTAATAGGGCAATGCTTCACCTCAAAATCCACCGTAGACATGTTATGAGCTACTTTCTGTTAAGAAATTCCATGCATGTGATTATTTTTGTGTTTGGAAGCACTCGTTTTCATTAACTACCAGTGCTGCCTCCTGCATTATGTGGAAATTGGAAACAGGTGGTATGCACGACGCACTACGCAGGGCCGTTCAGTGGCTTCTGACGAGTGCTTCTAAAGTCCAAACTCCAACACACAATCACCTGCATGGAATTTCTTGACAGAAAGTAGATTTTTATGAAACAAACATTTTGCAGATTGAAAGAGCATAATTCAAGCTTGCCTTACAGCTGCAATGTTGGTGAGTTTAACATATCGGTAGTTTAATACTGGCAGATTAGACCTTTCTATTTGGATGAATGGGCCATGAATGAAGGGTGTTGCAACTCTAGATTCAACCCATAATACAAAATCTAGTGTTGCACATTGCAGCAAAACCTCAGATAGAACACAGGTCACTCCACTGTACATCATCATTCCATGACTTCATTGGGTACAATCCATTTTGTTTATCCTATAATTCCCTTTAGGCTTACAATCTATATTATAATAATATTCTTGACATGCAGTGGCTTCCATTGTTCTGTTGTGTATCCCAGATATAGTGGGTCTGATAGGGATTCCTAACACCTGACAAGAATTAAATCCATTTAATCCGGACCCTTTAAACTTTGCCCCCATTATATCACTATCTTTCCTGCGTGCCCATAGTGGAAGGTTTCAGTGAACTGAATAAACATATACAAAACATTAATGCTCTATGACCTCATTACATTTGAATGCTTAATACACTGGCAGATTTAGATTTTATTGCAGAGGATTTCTCTCATGCTTTCTCTCTCATGCCACTACGTACAGCCCTAGTTGATGATGCTGCTGCTTTAGAAACGATGACAGTCCTAGGTTTCTTTTGATATGCATGCAATATTCACCGTGAGAATTACATTTTAGTCAGTGACCTTTTAGCATAATCATCCCTATTCAGCTTTCATTTTTTTGATTTAGCAATAATTAGGTCCTGAAACGTTGGTTGTGTTATATACATTTATTTTATTGTACAGTAACACAATATTTACTTCCCTAAGCACCTCTAATATATGTCTTTGTCAATGTTCAATGCGAAAGTACATTACTTACCACCATAGAAATACTCAAATTTGTTTTTGTGTGTATATCTCTATACCTGTATCTGTGATAGTATATATGTATATATCTTTCCTTTACAGACCTGGACAGTCGGGAGTTGACAGACAATCCCAAGAGCCCAGTGCCTTACCCTGTCTACTTGCCAGTCGATTATGACGTTTGTGATGCTGACTACTTCTTCCTGAAAGAGGCTGGGCAGGACTTCATGAGGAACTTCAGCATGCAGAGTCACACACAGCCCTTTGTCATCTTACAAGCCAGCCAACAGCCTGTTGTCAATGTCAGCTATGGATCTCTGTCCACAGAGCAGGCTGTGCCCCTAGACTTAGTTCAGTCCGTGCGACTCTTCAATGCCCCGGGGGTCTTTACCTACAACTGGAAAATCCAGTCCTTTTTGCTGACTCCGAAGGTTTTCTCCTCTAAGCCTAAAGTGCGGGTTTTGTTCTATGTGGCAGGGAGAGACTGGGGCAGTGGAGATGGCCCTACAGATGCGCTGCCATGCGTGACTGTGTATGCCTTCTGGCAAACCCAGGAGGTGAGGGGTTCCTGTGCTATGGGGGGTGGTAGGGGCACATGCATGGCTGAGCTGGCACCTGATTTGAGCTGGTTTGCCCCAGGGTCAGAGAGCACCAGCCGGGAGAGGCTGGCTTCGACCTCTGGAAACCCTGTAGAAGTATACTACCAGGCGCGGCCCAGGGTCGATGGGAAGTGTAGTGCGATGGACGGAGGGCAGTGGAGCAGCTCAGAACAACAGGCTGAGTACATCCCAGTCACCCCCATGCAAAGGATTGGCAGTGTGCTCCTCCTGCAGGTGCCCAAAGGAATGGCAACCCTTTCAAGACTCAAGCTGGGGAATGCAATTATAATACGGACTTCCTCAAAGGTCCTGAAGAAGACCGATATCGCTACCTTCTACATACTTATGGCCAGCTCTGCTCAGCTTGTCAACTTCACTCTGAGGTAAGCCATTGTTCTTTGCTTGTCTGGTGTAATTGCTACAGAAATAGATAATGATGGATCTGTGAAAATGAGCTATTAGCTATTAGCATAATCTACATTAATATACAGATATAGATCGGACAGATTCCATTGTCATTCATTGTTTAGATATTTATCTCATTTCAAATCTCACCGCAGAGTGGTCTGTAATTTCAGTGGATATCTAATTAATTTAATCAGAATTCAATGAGCAATTCTTCTCAAAGGATTAGTAGTTAGTCCCCTTCCCTAATATGCTTCTACTTGCATCATGGCAGAAAAAAGAGAATACTGGGGAAAGTGGGATTTGTAATGGATTATTGCATTTCCTGGACATTATGATAGAGGTTAACCATCTTTCTGAGAATATTGTAGATGGCTTATTAAGTGGGGGGGGGGGGGGGGGGGGGATACATGGTATAATGACATTCAGAGCTTTTCAAATATTGTAGTCATCGACCTGAGATGAGTATCTTGTTAGTCATTATCCTGTGAGCATCAATGGGTGTGCTTTGCCTCCTGGTTTGTATTGATCCCTATTGTGAAAATAACAGGGATTATCTATGATAAAAGCTCTATTTAATTCAAGGCAGGATTCCCATCATTACTGTGTTCCAGTGTGATTGGATGTACTGTACAGGAGAACAGTGCAGTATCTCTCCAGAGGTCTCTATATGATTGATAACCAGTAAAACGCCCTGAGGGCGAGAAGTTAAGGGCGAGGTCACGTGTACTGTGCTGGCATCCGCCTGGGTGACGGCAGACTGGTGGGCGGGCACTTTGGCACGGGGGGTTCATGATCAACATATGGAATGAATTCTGTACTGTCCATATATGGAGTGTGTCTTGACTGTACAGGGTTTGATGAAGTGAGATCATCATATGGAATGTCAGAACAGGTCAGCTCCATTTTCAGGCCTGTTGACTGGACATGTTTTGCAAGTTTTCATATTAATCTGCGACCTACCGTTGCAGTAAAGGCTAACATTACACTGGGCAGTATTTGAGGGGCGCTAGCCCCTCCAACGTTTGGCTTTCGGAAATTTCATCATGTGGCAGCCAAGTCTATGGACTTTTTAAACATTTGTTTAGCGTACAATATTTGTTTAAAGGAGTGAAGCGCCCCTCAGAGTCACACAAGTGTGATATCTTTTGTCTCATCGTGAGTTTTGATTTAGTAGTTGAACTTTGGACGGATGAGTGGTGAAAACAGATGGACAGGATAGAGGAGGAAATTTAAAAAGGAGAAAAAAGATAGAAATGAAAGGGATGGGATGGAAAAGTCAAGACACAAAGTTCTGTACCATTACATAGACTATGTAGTCCGTTTGCTCTTGCTGTTTTCAGACCTGCATGGTGTGCCGAGAAATAGCTGGCTATTGAATTTAAAACAATCACCAAAATGGATCTAATAAATTATCCGCTCCGTCAGTTTTATGCCAGTTTAAGCATGCTTTCCACTAGGCTACATCTGTGTGTTGCTGAGTCAATGTGGGTTGCTTGGCAACTATTCTGCTTAATGTCAATGATGAACTACATTGCTTAGCAGAAGAAATATTATTTGTTATCTATGACGTATTGCTCTTTTTGTTGCTGACTGTTTATTTTATGAAACCTTGCCGGGTACTTTAGTATATATGTAGTAACCATTTTATGAAGGCCATGGTTTACAGTCATTTTGAACAGCTAAGGAGGTTTAACAACGCCCCTTAGCTGTTCTAAAATCACAGTAAACCACATCACAAACCACTACACTACAAATCAAATGTCCTGTGCCAGTAGGCCACAGAACTCAATTCCTAATTATTTCTTACTTACTTACCTTACTGTATCATTCATTCATTCGTTCGTTCGTTCGTTCGTTCATTCGTTCATTCGTTCATTCATTCATTAATTCGTTCATTCGTTCATTCGTTCATTCGTTCATTCGTTCATTCGTTCATTCGTTCATTCATGTCCTGTACTAGGAAGCTAGTCTGGAGCTAGGTGGGACTGCGTTTGAGACAGATGTCATCAATATGGGTAGGAGAAATAGGAGATATCCACTGCGGCCCCTTTCTAGTTCCCAGTGATAATTTTCTTAAAGGTTACCACAATGCCATTTACCTGAAGGGCAATTAGCTTGCCTAAATGCATTAGCCTTTGTAATTATGGCACTACAGTTTTCCCAGAGCTGCTGTATACGATTTGATGACCTGACGAAGATGTGACTGATACATCGAAACGTTGTCGCTTTTTTACTTGCACCCTGATAATAAAATAAGGGCTTAAACTGTCCTAGCTGCTCCAGTGCCTCCTGTAACCTGTCCTGCCTCTGAGATGCACCAGACTGGCCTGCCATAGAATGGAGGCGCGGTTGGAACTCCCTTATGCTGTATACAATCTTTGCCTATGTCCAGCTTTGAGTGTTTGTATAAACGGTGGTGGATCAGGGGTAGAGTGGCCAGATGGGAACTGCAAGGTTGCCAGTTCGAACCTGGGCTCCTCCAGGGTTAGTGTCGAAGTGTCCTTGAGCAAAACACTGAACTCTAATTGCTCCCGCAGATGGTGCCTTGCATGGTTTCCTCTGTCATCGGTGTATGAATGTGTGTGCGAATGGGTGAATAAAGAGCCTTGGATAAAGGTGCTATATAAATGCACCAAACATTGTGTAAACGGAAACGGTGAAGACAAAAGTGTGTAAGACCAAAGTGAGGACACAAATTGTGATTGGCAAGAATGAGATGATGTACAGTATGATGATAAGAGCACCCCTCACTTCATTGTGATTTTTGAGGGGCTTTTGTCCCCACACGTCTTGCCATTGACAATGAAAGGATGTCCCTCAAATATGACATAAATGTGTGGCGACACAAACATTAAATGCCATTGACAATGAAGGAAAAGTTTACGTCATATGTAGACATGCAAATCTGCTAACCAATCCCATGAATTCAGTTGTTCATGAGCTGATGTATGATGATGTATAATGAGAAAAGTGCCCCTCACTTCACACAGGTGTGATTTTAAATGTATACTATAGCAACCCTTAAAAGCCTACAGTGTTTCACTAGTTACTTGCGCAAGCAAAGCGCGCAAGTAATAGTTTTAGTCCAGGGCGATGTTTGATGCGTATGCGCCGTTCCAGCGTATGACGTAATGACTACTTGTGCTTGATATGGCAGTGGTGTCAGATTACAAACACCCCTATATATATGTATATATAGGGGCATTACCTTTAATCCTCCCGACACTAAAACATATCGTCATTACGTCACCATCGAAAACCAATTACACCCTGGCATTGGGTCCTTTAATCCACATCTTTATTACGTCATCATTGAGAGCTAGTTATACCAGTTATACCCTGACGTCATATGCTGCTACTAACATACGCATCAAACGGGCATACGCAAAGTAACCACAGTATACCGCTAATCAACTTACAAAATACATAAAGGCATTTCCTTTAATGCACCTGACACTGATCGACATATACGTCACCATCGAAAGCCGTCACTCATGCGTATGACATAATGACTACTGGGTCCTTTAATCCACATCTTTATTACGTCATCATTGAGAGCTATTATGCTTAAATAGAATTACCTTCATGTTCCTTCATGTTCTTCAACAGTTCTTCAACAGAAAAACATGAAGGTAATTCATGTTCTTCTTTCACAGAGAAGCTGAGATTTGACAGTTTGTAGCGGTCGACAGTACTTGCACGCTCTGCTTGCACACTATAGGCCATTTATGGCCTACTTGTGTGCAACAAGCAAGTAGGCACTCGACAGAGTGCAGTTCTAGTTATTCTTGGTAAATCTGTTTTTATTGAAATGTAATTTGTTAAAGAAACAAAAACATTACAGAGCGTCTTGATCACCAGGATAGTGTAAAAGCTCTTGCCAGGGAACCTCATAATTGACAAATGGGACATTTACACTTAGTACTTACTGTACTTTGGACTGTCCATCTGGCAGTAACATTGGCCTGAAAGTCTCCTCGACTCTCCAAAGTGCTCTTTAAGTATGACAAACACGTTGGTGATGGCAGGCCATCGGGCTGGCTACACCATGGACATTTGCTTGCATAATTAATCTGTTTCTGATTGCATTGGGGTTCACTGGTGGCACCATGGCCCGGCAGTGAAACATCCACAAAGCCAAATATGGGGCCACTAATTCCATCAGTGGAGCAATTACTAACTCCATGTTGCACCTTTTATAGCGCCCTTGATGTTCAAATGCATCTGGCCTATCAGGCACAACTTAACGCAGAATATAAATCTCATAATTGGCACACACCAACTGGCTTTTCTTTATCCCATATCTGATGTATACTGTCAGAGTGATTGAATGTTCACATATTTTTCTCTCTGTGCAGAAGGTCACGTAACAGCTTTGTGATCCTTGAAATTAAGTTTAGAGAAAACAAAACAGCCCCCAATAAGAGAAGGAAAAATAATACTGACTGGTGCAGGCCAGGGGGTCATGGGCTGCTTTGAGTGGATGTGACAGAGGTGAGGGAGGGTCACGTGTGCTTGTCTATATGAGAGTGTGTGCGTGCGTGTGCGGAAATGGTAGAAATAACCTCTTCCAATGGATCCAATGTAGTTAAGCTGTTGTTACTACTCTTAATTGGTTAAATAACTTAAAGATCACACGTACAGACTGAACCACTTTACAAGATATACATTTTTGCAGTGGAAACAAATAAGTTCTTGAGCTTTCTTGTGCCTGCCCCTTTGACAGTTGTATGAAGTTGTGTGCAGTTGTATGTTTTTGTGCATAGTCATTTTGAATAAATATGTAAAACTAGAAATGCACTCTGTCGAGCTACCAACTTGCGCTTTGCACACAAGTTAGCCTACTTGTGTGCGAGCAGAGTGCACAATTTATCTCTGACTCTTGTGAACTTAACGTCCCTTAACATACCGTATCAGCATCCATGGACTTTTTTAGTTATGTCAAATCTATTTAATTTGCCATAAGCAGAGTCCAATCAAGTTATTGAAACATCAGAGTTATATGTCTATTTAAATATCGTTCAAGATATCCACTGCAATGGGTTGTAAATATTTTAAGTTTCCTATATACGTTTGAAACTCAATGTCGGCCAATCAGGAACACCGTTTTCCGGAGCCAATCCAATTGGCCGAGGGGGCCACCGACATACGCAGCAACCTGCCAACTTGGGCTCTGATTGGCAGAGCGACGCCACCAAAAATACACAATCCCTGATTGAATTGGCCGAGCGACGCCACCAAAAATACACAATCCCTGATTGGCCGAGGGGGGCCACCAAAAATTCACAATCCCTGATTGGCCGAGGGGACCACCGACATACGCAGCCGAAAACAGTACTTGCACTCGGCTCACGCAAGTAATGACACGCGTGCGTGCGTGCGTGCGTGCGCCTTTCCAAGTGCAGGCTTGTGGGCAAGTGAGTGAAGAGTATGTAAAATGTGAAACCACTGTGCACTTCACTCATGTCTTGCCTGGTCAAAAGTGAGACGGATGGCAGGTGCAGCACCTGAGAGCAGCCTTCCTTACACACTGTCAGCTCCAGTCTCCACAGCCATCCATCTTCCCTGCCCTAGTGCCTCCCTCCCTGCCCACTGCCCCCTCAATGCCTGCTAACAAAAGCCCCAGTTCTGCTTCTTGCTTTCAAATACTTTTCTTCTTGCACCATCACAATTGGGCTTTCCTTAAAGTCAGTGGAGCAGGAGAAAGGGCTTGCGATAAGTCTTCTTGTTACTGTCACTTTTTATTAGTTAAAAACCCCTGACCCACTGAGCTCAACACACAAGGGATTTTTTCTTATCCGTTTTTCAGAAGCCATTACTAGATTAATAGTTCTTAATACACCAAATGTGTTGTAATGCTCACATCATTGATTGTCCCACATTGTAAATATTTCCCAGTATGGCTGAACAATAAAATAAAAATCACACCCGTGTGAAGTAGGGTTTAATACCGGGATCCCTGGATTCCGGGCTTCCCGGGTACAGGGCACGCAATTTCCCGCCAGGAAATGGCTTCGGGACCCGTCGTCCCGGAGGTTGTTGTTTCTTGTTAGAATATTCACTAAGGAGTTTTCACACAGTGCACGTTCTTTTGTGGTCAAATGTCCAATCTGAACCCTCCCATCATTTTCAATGTTTGATGATATTTATATGGAATTATGGATCACACTCAAGGGCTGCAACGGGAACGGGAGCCAGCGGGACCCAATGTAAATGTTGGCGGCACGGGCGGTATTTAAATACCTGTGGGCGGGCACGGGCGGTCAAGATAAAATCAGCGGGACTCCGCGAATCCTGCATCCTCCCACAATTAACCAGATACAGAGCTTATATACACTTTAGCAAAATATGAATTTCTGAGGAGAACGTATAATTTCCTGTCTGCGCTGGACAAGCACAGAGTCACTCTCTCCAGAACTGTATTGGACATCTTCAGTTGGACGTTCCTACAGGGATGAGGAATATATCCCACCCTATTCACATGGGCATGTTATAGCGCCACCAACAGGTGGATTTTTGTAAAACACATTTTTGGAACAAAATGCCTCAAATCATCCAATTGCCATCCAAGGCGTAAGAAGAAATGGCACCCTTTTCACATTGGCTTATTATAGCGCCACCAGGAGGCCACAACCTGTCCTGCCCGGGTGGAGACCTGTGCCCGGGGGTCACTTTTTTTGTTTATTATTGTAGACGTAGGAATACACTTATTCACTTATTCTTACATTCTCCTATTAATAATTACATATGACATTTTGAGAAGAAATTAGCAAACAATAAAGAAAGTAATATTGAAAGGCCAGAAAAAGCACAACTAATTAAATATATATTCTGCAGCTCCAGGCAAAATTATTATACATTTTTGGGCCAAAAATGGCTCTTTTGATAATAAAGGTTGCCTACCCCTGGGCTAGGGTGGCACGATATTGAAAAACATCATATCCTGATTGTGATATTGCCTTTTCTCATTTGAATATCGTATTTGGGATCCGAATTGTAATACTACATGTGGATACAGACTTTTCAACATTATTTCTTTTCAACATTTAGAAATATGCAATAACTGTGGGGAAGAAGGGAAATAGGATGCTTAGGTTTGGCTTAGATTTAATAAAAAGTGTAAGTATTCGCTGATGCAACCTGATTTGTGGGCCGGGAATTTTGCACAGCACAGGAATAGCCTCTTTGATTTGGCGACTGTATTAAACACCTTTCTCTCTGAGAAGAAAAGTTCAACCTTGCATTAAACATCGCTATAGGCACTTCTATGATTTTAAGTGGGTTTTTTTGTTTTTGTTTTTGCCTTTGCAGCCTCAGCCTTATGTATATTTGTACTATGTGAAGGAGTGTGCAACTTACATTTTAAGAATTGAAGATAAAAAAAAACGTTTCCACTGTGTACTATTCTGGAGGGTAAAGGGTATGTTTACTTCCATGTTTCATGCTGGTGTCCACATGCAGTGTGCTGCAGCCCCAGTTTGTTTTAATGAAGGACCTGAACTCCTCTCTACTCCTTTACCCCAGCGTGTCCTTGCCCAATATGTGCATCGCTTACACTGTCTCTAGGGAACCGTGTGACTGCTAACAATGGCCATGCCTAACCCTCTCCATTCCCTGTCGTCACTCTCACTAATCATTCACAGTATGAAGCCGGTCACCTTCATTCACAACAGTAGCACAAACAAAACACAAGACCAACTTGGTTTGCCTTTCATTTTCTGCTGTTACGGTTTAGAGTTCAAGGTGATTTGTGTGTCGCAGTATATGTGAACGGCATGTAAACTAGTTAAAAAAGACTGGAAAGTCATACAGTATGTGTGATTCATGCAGATAACAATCTGCTGATTTCTAGGAGTATAGTGCAGTGACATGATGCCACTGTGTTATCTCAAACTGTTTTTGTTGTACAGTATGTCAGTGGCTGTAATGCAAAAACCTTCATGTCAAGGTTAGTGGAACCTTGAGCCCTTTATCTACTGTATATTGTCCTCACATGTATGTGGAATATCATGCAAATACATGTACACGTGCACAAACAAACAAACAAACACATACTGTATAAATACACTGAATACTTCCTTCCTCTTTATTGAATGACTTTGAGATTCCTCCCAACATTTCTCCCAGCATGCATGCACGCACGTCGCACGTACATACGTACGCCATGCCCCCACAAACACACACAATTACCCAAGAAGAAGTGCTCAGTGTCAGATGGATGTTTCCTGTATCGTGGTGTAAACCGCCTCAGGGACTCATAATACATTCAACATTGTTTTACAGCCACAATGTTTACCTCAATCATTCAGAGATAAACCGACACGGCTTTGTATGCCAAAGAAAAGTAAGAAATGACATGGGTGGTTGTTTTCCTTTGCCATTAGAAACAACTTTACTCAAGTTCATTTATTTTGGGCTCCAGTTAATTTATTTATTTAGGCTGCAGACTACAGTAAGAAAGCGGTGATAATTAGTGATGAGTTTCTGCCATTTTATATGCACAAAAAGAATCTTCAGAGGCCTGGACAGGAACTTTGCATATGTCTCAACTCCCTGGCCTTGTCTTGATCGTAAGACTTGTACTTACAGAAGAATAGCTCATTAACATCATCCTGCATGCTATTTCTACTTTGTCCACTGGGACAGTGTGCATGTTCAGCTGCATACTGATTACCATTTACAAATGAGAGACCAAAAAGTCTTACAGGCCATTAGTACAGTATGAATAACTGTGTGCATGGCCATTACAAAGAGATTCTCTAGTCTCTCCTTCAATTGAAATGTTATCTCCTCTGTAATGAAATATTTCCTGTGGGGGGGGGAACTTGCTCTGTGAACAGAATGGTCTGTGATTGACTGTTCTTCTAAGTCTGTGCAACGAGAAAAGTTCATGGCCCCATGTAGTCTATGCCTGTGTTAATACGGCTGTGAGGGCAATGGAAGACTTATCAATTGGAAATTGTTGATGGATTTATTTAACAACTTAAACCCTATGGCCTAACGGCAATAGATGATCTAGAAGCTCAAAAGGCTGATTTGTGAGCTTGTATGTCGGCTATTTTCACATACTGTAATTGCCTATTTTTGCCTATGTTCACCTACTATAACGTCAGAATAGGCATCCCACCTTTTTTGAGGGGCGCCAGCCCCTCCAACGCCTGGCTTTGTGTGCCTCCCGTGGCATCATGTGGGTGGACAAGTCTGTGGACTCATTTCTTCCATACAAACTTTCAGGTCAATGGCAAAAGACGTCATGCATGTGATATACCTCCGTGGCTTCGTCATACATGTTCACATTGATAAAAGGCGATTCACACAGGTGTGATGATTGAGGGGTGCTAGCCATAGAGCTATAAAGGATAGAGACCGAACCGGAGCGCTAGCCCCGCCCCCAAGCTATTCATTTCAGTGGAAGTTGCTCAGTGGCGTTTTGAAGCACCCGGAAGACTGCCGGAAGTATAATTATAACTCAATGGCTTGAGCGAGCCGAAGTTTAGCCTAGCCCCTAGGCTTACGCACGTGACGTCATGAACGTCCGTCCACCTCCATTAAAGTGCTGCAATTCCACATTTCGCCAGTAGGTAGTGGCATCTTCAACGTTGGATAGCCTTACTGGGGGCTTGGTGCTAGCCCCTCCAATGCATGGATTGTGAAGATTATTACATCATAGCCAAGTCTATGATATTTTGAATGTTTGTTAAGAGCTTTTATGTCGTAAATCGTTTGCCAGCCAAGTCTATGGACTTAAATGTCTGTTTAGGGCACTAATTGACGACGTAAGACGTCATGTGGCCGATATAAATACACTGAGTGCCCCTCACTTCACACAAGTGTGATTTTTAGGAATAGCTTGGATGAATAATAGACTGAATCACCTACATCCTTTGAATTGTCCACATTGAAATTGCTTACTTATTTAATCATCTTCGTGCTGGATAGCACAAGGCCTTCACCAATGAATGCCAATGCTGTCTGTCTACTGCACTTGGCCCCAGGTCTATCCAAGTTCTTTAATTTCCTTCTCCACTTCACAGATCTTGTCCATGCATGTCTCTTTGGGTCTGCCTCCTTTTCTCTTCCCCATCTCCATCTCATGGCTACCCTTGGGAGGGCACCTGGGTTCGTTCTGCACATATGTCCAATCCACATACACCTTCTGAGCTCGATGGCACTAGACAGTGGGGTCAGGCCTGTTCTCAAGTCTTCATTGCAGACTGTTGTGACATCTTGTCTGAAACATGTCCAGCTTGTGACAGATGGCCTGTGTAACTTTCCACGACTCTGCCCCATACAGGAGAACCCCAAGGACATTGCTCTTGAAACTTAATTTTTGTGCTGATCTTTGATGATCTCCATATGGTCTTCAATATGGCAAAATCTCCCCTTGCCTTAGAGATCCAACTCTGAACATCTGCCCCTGAATCTCTGTCTGTTGTTAACTTACTGATCAGACACTGTAGGTGAATTCCTGAACCTCCTCCACAGTATTGTTAATGATGATGAGGGTTGGACAGATTTGGGGTTTAACTTCATCAGTTTAGTCTTGTCACAATCTGTTTGCCGTAAGTTAGTAAATCTTCTGTTTTACTTGATATGTCCTGGTGGTGATAACAAGGCTAACAAGGTAATGTCACATTGAAGTTAGCAGTCAGTAAACATCATTTGAATTCTAACAATATATCAGTGTAACTCACATTCTCAAACTCACTCAGTGCCACAGGACGCCTTTGGACACCTCCCCTTTATTGTAACTCCAATACATGTATACTTGTTTAGTTGTTCACTAACAGTGAAAATAATAAACATTGATCTGAAACTGGTTTACATTGAACACATGACATTTTACCGTTGTACTGTTTTCTGACCTTTTTCCTTCTTGACTTTTTCACAGAGCAACAGTGAAGAAAGGTGTGACCTTTCGCACAGCGAGGGCCAGCAACTCATTGCAGTGGGACATCACACTGGATATGGCAGCAGATGGAACCATCTCTGTGATATGTCAGAGGAAGACCCCCACACCTGGAAAAAGGCATGTGTCTGTTCTATAGGGGGAGGGCATAGTGACACATTCGGTAGGATTTTCTGCCTACAGGTATACGCTACATGCCTGCCAGTCTGTAGTTCGTAGGTTGGCTTGTCAGTGACGCTGGTGTGTACACTGTCACTACAGTATACCATTTTCCATCTCTCTACTATCTTTGACTTGATGATACTTTAGTCACACAACATCTCTCGTGTATTTCCTGGAGGGGGGAAGCTCCCCTCGACTCCTCCCACGATGCGCTGCACTATACGCACCACTCTCTGCAGTGCTTTGCGTTCTGGTGCAGTTCCCGAACCAGGCAGTGGTGCAACTCGTCAGAACATTCTCGATGGTGCTGCTGTAGAATGTAGACATGCACGTTAGTTAAGGTGCGAGAAAAACACAAAACCAAAAGTCCCCGCGCTGTACATGGGATTAAGGTGCAAAGTGTCAGCTCGGGTCAACCGCATGATCCACATAAAGTAAACTGGCACTGGTATAATCCGAAGGTAGGACCATGAGAAAGAGCAAAAGAAAAAGCCCAAGTCACTGTCCCTGGTATAATCCACAGGCAAAAGTCTGTATAGTCACATGTAACTATAATAGCGCCATGATTTTTCTCAAGGTACAAGGTACATTTATTTGTGTTGCAGATTTAACCACATGAGCCCTAGCCTGAGCTAACGTGTTAAGTTTCTGGTCTATAGGGGTGGGTCGCGGCTGAGATTTGCGCACGCCCTGATTGGATCTCACCGATCTGTCCGTCAGCCCTGGCCACTCCTCTCCCACCTAGTGAAGCGCTACGTCACATAATTTGGAGCGTTGACTCCCACTTCTAGACCAAGGCAGCCAATGTGTTCCTCCAGGCTTTCAATTTTCGCGCAGACGAAATGAAAGCCTGGGTATCGAGGCTAGATGAGCCCTAGCTAGCGTCCCTATTCTGGGTAAAAAATAGCAGACTCCAAGCTCACAACTTCTCGTGGCTTGTTGTGAGCTTGTGGATTGGCTATTTTTGGGAAAGACCCTTGGGGGACCCTATGTATATAGGTTTTAAGTTAATACTTAAAACATAGTGTGCTGCTAATAAAATGCTCTTTCTGCTGAACGATAGTCAGCTTTTCATGCCGGAGAAGTACCGTATACTATTCACAGGAGAAATTTGTATTGCCAGTCTATTTTACCAACAGAATGAGCACAGTGGAACGATAGCATTCTCCATAATAAAGAAGCAGTTATACCAGAACTGTTAGCATACAATAGTTTAATATGCACTTTTTATTTGAATAGTATAATTGTCCCAAATTTGAGCTCTAAATGTAAGCAAAAATCTAAAGTTGGTCGCAAAACAAGTGTAAATAGGATAGTAACTCCAGTGTTGCTTGTGCCGTTGGGAAATCATTAGATGGAAGAAATAACATACCTTATATAGAACAGCTGAACTGAGCTGATTTGAGGTCCTAAATGTATTATATAAAGCCTTTGCTCAGTGGCACTAAACAACATCTTTGTAGGTTACAGAAAGTAAAACATTTATGTTCACTTCTTTAAGACGGTGAACATGAATCTTATTCTTGCATCATTGCAAGGATAAGCATAAATAACTGGGTCACTCATCACAGTACACTACACTCCTGAAAATGTGAAATAATAATTATAAAGTAGTTGCCTATTTCAGCTGAAACATTTTTGAGGGACTAAAGTTGACTACGGATAAGCGGTTGAAGATGGGTGATGGATGGATGGATAAAACATCAAAAAGCAATGGATGCACAGACAGTTGTTTTAACCGTTCACTGAGGATTAAGACATTGCTTGCCAAAGCCACTTTTTGGTAGCATATTCTTTTTCTCAAAGGCAGTTAGACAAATACAGTATGTCACAGAATTACCTAGCATAACGGTACCTATTCCAGACAATACCCTTCAGACATGTCATAATAGGTGAAAATCCATCTAAAATAGCCGGATAGATCGACTATTTTCGTTAGAGATTTGGGACTCTGCTACAAGAGACTTGGGTCCAAATAATGGCGTGGCTTTACGTTGATCTCACAGCCACGCTATAAAAAGGAGGGTGCCAAGTACAGATCCTGTGGGGACCCGGGTCCATAGGGTTTAATTGGTTACAGACTCAGAGGGTGTTTCATGTGTTTTTTGTCTCTCTGGTCCTAGCAATACTAAAGCACTAAGAATTATAGCTGTATATCTGACTGTAGTGCACATTAAAACCTTTTTTATTCTCTGTCACAACAGCTTGCTTTGGATCTTCAGACACAATGCTGCCACTTATAGATAGAGTGCTGGCCATAAGCCAGCTGTGTAAGCACAATTCTCCTGCTGTCTTCACTAGAATGACCGTGTGTCACCCACTCACCCCCCTATTCATCGGATCAGATTAAAATGGGAATATCTGTGTTAATGCATGCTTAAAAGGGATATGTACATGCTTATCGGAAATGAACATGTCATGTTTTGATACTTGACCAGAAGACCATTATGTTGTAGTCTTTATCTCATTGCAATATGTTGAGATTATTTAATTAAGTAAAATCTCTGTTTTGCCCTACAATATTAATAATTATTATGTAGTGTTATATATTAAAATTGGCAGCAATGCAAGGCACCAACCTGCACATCGGGAGAAATGAGGGGTTCAGTAGGGGTTCAGAGTCTTGCTCAAGGACACGTCGACACTAACTTGACCGATGCAGACATGCATGTAAGTGCATGTGCTGCATAGTGGCTCTAACTCTAGATGTACGCGGCCCGAACCTCTAGTTAATGGCAGTGCATGAAAGCGGAAGTAACTGAACAGTGAATTCCCAACCTAAAATAATAACAGACTAACATAGTATGATATTTTAAGGGATTTGCTGGCTGGATACTGTACATTGTAAGCACAATATTATAACAATAGACAGTACAGACATGGCCTTCCACCATGTAGTTAGTGGCAGTGTGTCCTGGGTATCTCTGGATTTTTATGTTGCATCAATAGAATCATAAAATCGAGGTATTGTCACTGAGTGGCCTATTTGTTTAATGCATGCAGGCTGCTTGCATCACCCCAGGCATCTGTTGTCAACAGGAACCAAACCAACATGGCACAGTTCAGCTCCATTTTTTTTATTTTTTTTTATATATATTTTATCCCACGATTTTGTAACCCATTTTTCACCCCTGTGCCAATCATCTACTGTGATCCTGGGCTCTACACACCCTCCGCCAACCTGGGGAGAGCAACGGACTTAACTCATGCTCCCTTCATGCCTGAGTGTCCAAGTTGCTCCTTTACACCTGACAGGGGGGAGTTTCCCTGGTTGGACGTAGCGCGTGGAAGGAACACGTTATTCCAACCAGTTCCTTTCCCCTCCATCAGGCGCCCCGGCTGGCCAGGGGGAGGCAGTTTAGAGACCAGGATTACTGCATGTTTTTGTGAGGGTATCTACCCTAGGGGACACGGGGAGAACATGCAAACTCCACACAGAAAGGCCCTTTCGCCAACCCCGCCTTCGGGTATGGGCACTGATGACGCGGAGGAGGAAACACGCCGCCAGCACCCACAGTGCCCCGAGCGGGAATCGAACCCAGCACTACCAACTGTGCCACCGTGCCCCCCTCAGCTCCGTTTTTGTCACCACTGAGATTGCATGTTCCTTCCTCACAAAATTACCTAATCTTCCCACCTCAAGGTCAACTACATGTAGTACCATCTCATTCAAATGGCAGGCAGAAAAATCTGTTCCTATTTTTCTGAACATATATAATGTACTTTATTTATGTACGTCTATGCCACGCCTGGACGGCTGGCATAGACATCCGGGCACCTAGGCTGCTGATACAGCATGTCGTGGGTTCGAGTCCCCGAGTGTCTACTGTACACTCTAAGGCAAAAATCTATTTAAAAAAAGAAAGGAAAGTGACAGTATATCAGTACTGATATTTACATATGGTACATTTCAAAGCATATACATACATAGTACTGAAAGCACAGTACTGTTGAGTGAAATACCAGGTTTTACCTGTGTAGTTAAAATACCAGTATTTGTTTTGTAACCCGCTATTATGCTGCTCACCACCAGGCTTGACGGCAGTCTGCTGGAGGTGCTTCAGATGGATTTTGAGGTGGCCGAGTTGAGCAGTCCTCTTGACAGCCAGGTGATCGTATGGAAGCTGGAGCTACCTCCCGGATCCAAGGATGGAGTGAAGACAGAAGGACCCATGAGGATCTATACAACCCAGAGAGACTTTGTAGGCCTGGCCCCTCTCGTAATGGTGAGTATACAGCCAGATCAGCAGCATCATATACCAACTATTAATAACATCTGTGTCTGTATTGAAGTGGGGGAGGAAATGTTTCCAATAATATTATATGCTTTAATTTCATCCTTTGAGTCGTTGCATATGAATGTATAATTAAAATGCACTTTGTTGTGATTCCTGTCTGGTATCTTAACACACTGAAGGCTGATCATTAGGATTATTTGGTAAATGGGTTCTATTTTGAGGTAGGGAAATTGACCTTGTGTTGTCAACTGTCAGATTGCTGATGCCTCTGTTCTATTTTGTTCCGTTCCATTCTGCCATGTTTTATGTGGTCACCCATGTTTTCTTACAGCACCAATTGGAATCTGAGAAATCTGACTGATCAAATTATATCTTCCGATTTAGGGCAGCCGCAATATTGTAAAGCAAAAGGTGTGTCCACAAGCTTGTAGTTAAGCTATTTTTGCTATTAGTGAAAATGTCTAAAAAAAAATAATCTTAGAACATTTTTGTGAACATTTTCCCCTATAACAACCATACTGTTTCAAATACTTCATAAAGCTAACAATGTTTTGTGCAGACCAGCTCTGAATTTGAGTAACTTTGATCATATATTGATGCAACAAATGTTTATATGTAATCATTTACATGACGACTATACCATACCATACCATCTTTATTTATATAGCACATTTTAAAACAACAACGTTGTACCAAAGTGCTTTACAGTAAAACATAAAAAAACCACTACTTCATTGAAAAACCACAAAACAACCACAAACAACATGCACAGTGTCACATTAAACATTGAAACATCTCATACTGTGCTTGGACTATATACAGTATCTCAGTTGATAAGCTACTGGCTGTGTGCCAGGAGCAGTGCTGCGTGCTGCATTTCCATTACAGTATAGCTTGAATGAGACCGCGCTAGTTTGATTTGTGATATAAATTTGACATGGTTCATCTCTCCTGGCGACTGGAGGCTGACCTCAGGCTGAAGGCCAAACATGAGGCTATTTGATGGTGAGCCAGGGGGAACATTAGCTCGGTCTGATCACTATTTAGCCTTAATGAATGAAGTACTGAAACGGCTGCTGCTGCATAGTATAATTGGCAGAGATATCTGCTATACATAGTACCAGTGGGGATTTTGATTTCAAAGGTGGGCAGAAAAACAATAAGAAAGTTGCGTACAAATCTCTGCCAGGAGACATGCCCCAATAATACTTACACTGTCTGATGCACAAATATCAAAACTCTGTGAACATCTGTGTCTGTCTGTGTCCAAATGTACAAACATTTCAAAAGAAGACTAGGAGATTGCTTAAAAATCTGTCCTCCATTTTTTGTCGGGAGATAACATCATGCATGGCCTCAACACCCTGAATGTCTGAACAGTGAAGAGCTGATATGCAGCTTTGTTTTGTACAATTTGAAGCTTGTGCAAATCTCTTTTTGTTGCACTTGACCACCCCACCAAACAATAGTCAAGATGAGACAAAGCCATTTCTTGTAAAACCTGCCTGGTTGAGTGGTCTGTCAGGAAATAGGCACACCTCCTAATGACAGACACTGCTCTCTCTATTTTAGCTACATCTTCAAAGCTATAACCTTCTTTGGAGAGAAGCGACTCATTCCTAAATGCATAATTCAATGTTCAATATCTCCTGTCAATTTTAGGTATTCTGTGGAAAAGGGATAGTGAAGCATGTGTTTGATTAAATAGCTGTGTTTACATAGAAATCCAAGTTTACCATCTGGTTATTTGTTATGCCTTTCAATTCAAGCCACCTGTCTATTTTCATGTGTAATTAGACTACTGCTCTCTGTGCAATGCATGCTGCACTCGTTGATTAATATATTGGTTTTTTTTTAAAGCCGGCCCGCGCATCACTAGTCAGTAGTATCACGTCAGTATCATGGTTAGTCATGGTCAGTAGTATCACGTCAGTATAATGGTGGTCAGTATCATGTCATACCTGCTAGCTCACAGACGGCTGAATTACCTTTCCACTCCAGTTGGGACTCATTCACCAAAAATCTCTACAGGAAACATGTCGCATTCCCTGGTCCTTTTTCCGTACTTGCACTCCATTTTAAAAAAGCATTTTCTGCTTGGCTTGTATTTCTTTACTAAGCGCTTCATAAATATACATGAATCTAAGGACACAGAAACGTGTGGCATTGGGAAGGTGTAATTACTGTAAAATTGGCATTCTCTGTCTGCATTTCAGCTAATTCTAGTGCTGATCTCTCACTCGCTGAATGCAAACCCACGCCATGGCATGAAACTGATATTGTATAGGTCAGACGCCTAAAATGTAAATATGTAACATGTAATTACATGGTAAGTAATTTTCATCACCCTCAGCCTTTCCTCGGAATTTCATTTACTATTCCTGATTCTCTTGGTCTCTCTGCAGGACACAGAGATTATAAACACCGCTGTATTAACTGGGAAGAGGGTAGTGGTGCCTGTGAGGACAGTAGCAGTGGAGGAGGATGGAGCAGTCACTGACGTGTCTGACTACACAGATTGCAGCTCTTCTGATGAAGATGTCCTCAAGGTAGGATTTAGTACAGGTCCTGCCGGGGTTTACACTTTACACATAAACCTATTATAGCGTCTCTTTTCAGCGTCTCCGCAGTGGAATCTTTTTTTGCAGATGGGTTCCCAGATGATCTCCAGATACTGCTCATTACTGTGAACAAATCTGTCAATCTATTTCAATCCACTGATATCAATGGTAAACTATTTCACAATAAATGCGCTTGGCTCTTGGACAATAAATTGGTAATAGCATGTTGCTGTCAAACATAGTGTCTGCAAACATCTAAACACTAGTTTGGATTTAATCTCAACTGCATCCTTTGCAAACCTCTGAGATATCACAGTTTGTGCTTCACAGAACTGTGACCAAATGTCCAATCACTAAGAAGTGGAAAGAGAAAATTGCTTTAGCCACCTGTAAATGGTGGAATTCTGGATGTCTGTGTGCAGTCAGTCCAGCCCTAAAGGCTGATTTATGCTCCAGCAACAAAGATTTGTTGCTATACAAAAACCAAAACACTATTGTTGAGCAGCACGTCACACAACAGCAGTGCTGGAAACGTTTTACTTATGTAATAAAGTACATACAGCAATGTATATATACTCTGTTGTAGTACAGACCCGTGTTCAAAATGTACTTCATTGAAAGTACATACAAGACATCAAAATATACTTAAAGTAAAAGTAGGCTCATTGTGCAGAATGTCGCATTTGACAAGTTCAAATCTATGAAACAATCTTTTGAAAATAGCCGAAGTACAGCACTTTAGTAAATGTACTTAGTTACTTTGTTGCTGAGGCATTAAACCTAACTTATACCTCGTCGTATTACTGTCACTTGCAGAAAATGTATTTTCAGCCGCAGGTGATGTCGGCCATACTATGAAGCATAATAAGAGTAAATTCGGTATAAAAATAACAGAATGCTCCTGAGGGGGGGTAGTTGGCTGCTACAGGGCAAAGAAGTTGTACCAAAGTCAACTCTCCTCCCCCTCCTTTTCCCCCCAAACAGTGAAACAAACTGAGTACGCACCAGTGACCTTTCCCATCAACCATACCCACTACAATCGTCAGATATTGAGCTGACCCACTTGCCAGACCTGACCTCAATGTTCATACAGTACATCACTGCCTCCATCCACTAACATTGCCCTGTTTTTTCTGTGAACCTATGAGGACAGCTGAGCTGTATTTACTGATGGATTTGAAAGCAAGGGGAAGCAAATACCAGTGGCTCCTGATGTCAAAGGGCTTGAATGTATTTATCCAAGGTTTGTGAGAAGCAGCTCTCTTCATATTTTCCTGTTAAACCACTCCTTAGGCTTTCACACACACACACACACACACACACACACACACACACACACACACACACACACACACACACACACACACACACACACACACACACACACAAACATCGGTTTGAGGGAAAAGGAAGTTGCCGTCTGTTGCCTGTCGACTACAAAACAATACTACAACATGACGTAACGATATCATCCACTGCCGACAGGATCATATACCCTAAATGAAATGGTGCCAAGAGAATGGCTACATGCGACAGTAATTTGTAACTTTAATTTTTGTAGAAGAGGCAAACTAATATAATATTGTTTGTACCGTTTGCTTTGATTGAATAATTGATTGAACACGATTTGATTTGGCTGTGTTCTAAATTAAAATAAAAGTGTTAGTGTTGATTACCGTGTATTAATCTAAACTAACACTAAACTAATACTACTATACTAATAATTACAGTACAATAATGTTTAAAGTTCACACATGTATACAAATAAACAGTCCAACGGCATAAACAATATTAGTTTACCTCTTCTACAAAAATAAAAGTTGCTGTCGCGCATGCCAAGCTGTCATTCTCTTGTAGCTATTATATATCGTACTTGACTTGTATTATTTACTTATTTCCCACCACGGAGTAACCTCGCGCAGCAGAATATCCAGCTCGGTAGGCCAATCAGAGGCAGGCGGGGCGTTACCATGTCTATGCTCGGACGTAGAAAGAAATCACGCAGGGATGTTACGCCTCCTCTGACACACATGGAATCGCCTGCTGCTTATTTTCATCTGCCAATGAGGATCCTCACCAGGAGGACATGGCGTGTGAGGTGGAATACGGTACCCTATTGGGCTCAGTTCAGCACCCCCGCTGACTCCCCCCTGAGGAGTCCCTGGTGCAGCTACAAAGACTCCTCGGATGGATGCCTGGCAGAGGATTCTGCCTCTAGTCTCCGTGGTGCCTCACCCGAGTGCTTTCAAGTTTATTTCACTCTGTTTTGTATACATGTCATCATGTTTTGACTCTGTTTGACTTGTTTTATTTGATTTATTTATTTATTCGTTTTTATGTGAAGCACTTTGTAACATACTGTATAAATTATTATTATTTTTGTTATTATTATTATCATTATTATTATAATATTACGAAATCGTTACATTATGATGAGGTTTTCAAAACCATGTAAGTCTAATTTATTAAGAGAAAATGGATGTCAAGGAGTGTTATTATATGATCCATTCACTCTACACTCTACTAGTATTTTGTTGTTCTCAGATAACCTTTGTGTTTGCTGACCAGTTCTCAGCATCAGTCACAAAAGAATCCCTTTAATCTTCTTAGCCTACCAGCTTGACCGGGATGTTTTCTCTGTTGGTGTGACTGAGGGGTCTCATCTCTGCCAGTCATAAATGGGGTAGATTAATCGACGCTTCACAGAATGACGTCCTTAAGCTTGAGATATACTTGGTTGCACGTCGTGTCGCCCACCGAAAATAGCTACAAGCTCACAACCCATGCTCACAATGTGTCGCTGCAAAAGTTTAATCTGGAGTGGTGGAATGGCTTTCATACCGTGTATGACATGGAAGGCCTTTCAAATGTGTACGAGTGTTGTTTTTGCAATACACATCAAGATCTGTCAGATTTTTTACTAAGATTGGCATAAAAAGTTTGCAGGAGTGGCTCGTTTTGAACAAAATGAATCATGAACGCAGCGTCTGATTGCCGTGAAGCCTTGCACGCACATTCCCACTAGGCCGAGGAACAAATGCCACCCTTTTCACATTGGCCTATTATAGCGCCACCAGCAGGCTGGTTTTTGTACCGGGTGTACACCAGGGCCTATCTCTATAGTCATGTGATCTGTGGGGTCTGAGCACCCCCAGTTGTCATTGAGGGGGTTCCAGGTGGTCCCTACTGTAGCTAAATGATTGATAGTTAGAAACCAATGGTCCCTTACAGGTCTGTAACTCAGAGTGTACAAATGGACCACTACATTTCCATTTGGTTCAATGTGTAGACTTGGGGGCAGACACCTTTAAGTTTCAAGATGTGAGTTAAATATCTACCTATTCTTTGTCCTTTCCAGGGACACATTTACTCTTGTATAGATTTAGTGGGCGTGGTTTGCTGGATCCACTGAAAACTCTCCAATTAATTTATCCGATAGAGATTTACAAAAGTATTTATAAATTATTGTAAGCCTAGAATCAAGCCATACAGGATCCTGGTGACGTATGACCATAAAACTATATCATTGAATATGTAATTATGATATATTACATTTAATAAATACCCTTTGTTTAGTGTTTTTCATTTAAACATTTTCACAGAATCAAGGGTTTTATGGTCATGACTCACCAGGATCCTGGATGCCCTGATTCTAGGCTTAAAATAATTGATATAAATATTTTTGTAAATCTCACGCCCACTGCTCTATAGCACCTTTACATTGAGTCTATTTTATTATTTTATCTCTGTTACTCAAATGTGTTACTCGTTGTAAAAAATATAATAAATTAATCAAAGAAAAGTAGGCCTATCAAATGTGGGTACGTGGTCTAATGCATATCAAACTGGGAAAAAAAATGAAACAAAAAACAAACAAAGATAATCACCCTAGGCCAGTGGTTTTCAGTCTGAGAACTCCCAGGGGTCCTCTAGGGGTCCCAGGGGGTCCCCAACAAAATGTGTTAATATAGCATCGACATCAGTTAATATAGCATCAAGATCCGTTTCACCACTTTAACACTACATCAGGCTATAACAAATAGCCATCTACAAGTTCACAACGAATTGCAATGACCAAAAATGACCAAAATCGTGCCAGGGGTCCCTGGCACAAAATATTTTCAGATGGGGTTATACGGCCAATTACATGATCATTTCGGGGTCTTTGACATGAGAAAGTTTGAGAACCACTGTTCTGGGATTCTGTCAGAGAGTAGGATGATGAGACAGATCGTGGCAAAGGGGCTTTCTGAGGCTGAGCAGAGGTGAGCAGAAGGTCTAAAATGATGCATGGCTGAGCAGTCGCCTATGCCCTCTCTTCACTGTATATCAAAACAGAAGCACTGCAGATGACGTCACTGGAAATAGATTAGTCGACAATTTCATGCTTGCAAAGGCACTTCTCCATAACTCAGCATTAACAGCCATTTGTGTGTGCTGCATATAGTCTGCTCCGTTGGGATGAAAGTCAGGGATAGGATCATCCACAAGAGAAGAGGCCAGGCCACTGCAGTTAGCAACAGCCATGGTGACACCATGATGTGGTCATTCAAAGGCTTAAACTTTGGTCTTGAAAGCTAAATGATTGACACACACAGTAAAATCCAGAGTAGTAGTTTAACTCTGGATTTTACTGTGCAAATTCTATGATGGTACAGGATCATCTGATAAGTAATTACCGGAAAACAGCACATTCTCTATAACTTAACTGCTTAGTTCAGGAAGGGAACAACAGTATATTTGCATTCATCCTTGGGCTGTCCGTCAAAGTCACAGTCATTTTTCTCCACTCCCCTGTGCACTCTCTGTGGCTGGTGGAATTTAAATGCAGCCTAAATTATCCTATTCATTAAAGTAGTGACTGTTGATAGGACCAAGGAAAACCTGAGAGCGTACGTATCACATTTTCAGGGTCTTAAAAAGTCCCTGAAAATGAGACCGTTCAGCAGTGACTGAAACTTGCCAAGGTTACCTTTGAAATTATAATGTAATGAATGTACTTGGTGGTGAAGGATTAATGTTCAACACTGCACCTCATGATATTTTGATTAACATAAAATGGCTATGCCGTGTCTTGTTAAATCGTCAAACTGGTGATCACCTGTGTAGTTTATTACAGCTAGATGACATTATGGCACACAAACTGCAAGAGCAGTGCGACACCATTTATTGTGTTTTAGATGGCCTTTTAGATCTGTTAAACATTGTGACAAATATGTGAATATCTTGATACCTTTAATGTCATCGGATATAAGATAAACACGTATTCCACTGGACTGGAGTGTATCCCATTTGATTGATATAGTTTATCCAAGCCTTCAATACTGAAGCACAAGCAAAATAAAAGAATGTTTTTCATTCTGTATCTCTACTGTTTTACAGGTGTCTGACAGGTGTGACTATGTGTTCGTGAACGGCAAGGAGACAAAGGGTAAGGTGAGGATGACGGTGAACTTCACTTACAGCTACCTGAGTGCTCAGCTGGAGCTCAACGTGTGGTCCCCAGAACTGCCCCTACAGATCGAGGTGTCTGACTCCGAGCTGAGTCAGATTAAGAGCTGGAGGATGCCTATAGGCACCACAAAGAGGTAGGACACTCTCGCGACACAGATGATTCTGGAATTATTTACGATCATTCCTCAGCTCAGCTTGCCAACAATTTTCATTCCAACATATCTCTAAGATGGTTTGGGTGATACCATTACCTAATGCATTGCAATAACTCGATCCAATAAAGTAAAGAGACAAGGTGCAGTGATTGGAGTGTGTGTTGTCATACAACCATGACCTGTATTGTGTTCATATTCCAGGACTGGCTGGAGTAGTGAGGAAGACCGAAAGGGGAAGGGCTGCATGCTGCAGTTTCAGCATGCACTGGTGCGCGTGCTCACACAGTTCACAGCCGAGCAGGACGATCCTCGGGAACCCAAGGCCTACTTCCTGGGCTCTGATTGGCAGGTGGATGTCACAAGGCTAGTGCGCTACTTGATGAAAGTGGAGGACCCCCGTGTCGCCAGGCTAGAGGCCGGAAGAGTCCTGTCAGGACGCGACCTAGGGACAACCTCCATCCAGGTAACGACGCAGGTCCACTGTCTGCAATATAGAGAATATGATATGCCCAACCACCAACTAACCCTGATTATTTTAGGTGTTTTCACCACTCTCTGACGTCATACTGGCTAAGAAGACCATCAGGGTAGTGGATGACAAAGTCACCATTACAGAGTTGGGGGTTCAGCTGGTCACTGGCCTCTCCCTGTCCCTACAGCTCAGCCCGGGGAGCAACAGGGCCATCCTGGCTACCACCACCACACAGGACGTTCTGCAGATCCCCAAACAGGTAGGAGCCACATTGTCAGACAGACAAAAATGTCTCGTCTCATCAGCATTTAAAGTCAGAGATATACTGCACATTAATAGACTTCAATGCAGCATAGATCTTTAAGTTTATCAAAGCATGAGTCACTGCAGATGGGACCAAAGAAAAAAAATATTTTTTTTTCTAGGGTCTTAAAAACATCTTTCAGCTGTCCCTGATACTTGATTTCCTTTGAAAATACAGTATAGTGCAACGAATGCACCTAGTTGTGAAGGACTGAAATTCATTAGTGCACATTGTGATTCATATTAAGTCCTTAATATAATCTTTTTCTTGTTTCTTACAGGAAGCTTTGATCAGTTCCTGGGTGCAGTTCAGCGATGGCTCTCAGACGCCACTGGACATTTATGATCCTTCTTTCTACCGCATTGTGGTGACATCTCTGGATGAAAGGGTGGTGTCTGTGCAAGGCTCACCTCCGCGGGTGGTGGCTAAGGGCGAGGGCCAGGGGGCCCTGGTTAGGGTGGAGATATCAATCTGTGAAGCTTGCGAGAAGTCCAAACGCAAGAGCATCCTGGCTGTGGGCAACGGCAGCCTGAAGGTCAAGTTTGAGGTCAGTAGTGGCCGGCCAAACGTCAGCGACCGTGCCAGCAGCAGTGACAGAGGAGTGGGTGGAGGCAGCCGCAGAGCCAGCAAGGACAGCAGCAGCGATTATGGGAATGACAGGGTAGTGACAGACAGCGAGAGGGAGCAGCCGCGCCCTTCCTGGGATCCCCGATACAACACCTCAGACAGCATGGAGCGAGAGGAGCGCACCTCGCAGATCACCACCACCATCATCAAGTCGACAGAGCGCACCATCATTACCAGCGGCAGCTTAGGCGGAGTGGGCAAGAACGGCAATACAAGAAAACCCAGCAGGCCCGTGAACAATGTCAACGTGATGAGCAGTCCCAGTGAGAGCAGCAGAGCTTACGGCCAAGGCAACACAGCAGAGGGCACGGGCACCGCAGGCTTCGGTAGCACTGTGAAGGCCCCTGGGAACCTGGTCAACTACAACAACTTCCCTCCGCGGGGCAATACGTCCGACCGGGGGGCGGCGGACGTAGATATGAGCGGTGAGGAAATGCTGGCCGACAGACCTCTCACAGACTTGGAGATTGGCATGTACGGCCTGCTGGGAGTCTTTTGCCTGGCCATCCTGGTTTTCCTCATCAACTGCATCTCCTATGTGGTTAAGTTTGGGCATAAGAGACCCACCTCTCATGGCCAGGAGCATGCGGGCCACAGGCACGACTGGGTGTGGCTCGGCACAGATGCCGAGCTGGTGATGAGCGTGCCGTGCGATCCCCTGCAGCAGGACAACATTATGGCGACTACGGTGATCGACATCACTCCCGACAACACTGCCTCATTGTCCAGTAGCAGGCCCAGTTGTATATCTTCTTTGACGGACTCTCCTCTGGGCTTCATTGGCCCTCATGGGAGCAAGCCCATGCACATCGAATCCCTCAACTCACCCACCAGTAAGAGAAAGAGGGTCCAGTTCACCACCTTCTCCACCCTGGAACGCCAGCACTCTCCCAGAGAGAACGGAAACGGCATCCACTGGGTTGGGAAGGTAGACAGTTACGAGGGACAGACCCTGCAAGTGCCCATCACAGAGCCTGAGCAGCAATTATAATTTTAACATAACAAAATAAAACTTATGTGGATGTTGCTTCGAACACCTCAATGCCTTCGTTTACTTACTAGAATATAAAAAAAGAAACTGATTTTGCAACGAATCTCTTCCTCATCATGTGTCAAGGCCTTTTTACTTTATATGTGTAATTACTGCTAATATTGCAGAGAGGATGCGCGTGGAGGAGCTTCAAATGCGTGGCCAGGGTAAGTAGACAGCTAAACTGCATGTGGAAAACCTTTTTCTTAAGACTTTTTGCACTCACAGATGGTATTCCAATATGCAGAGGTGCCCAATAAACAACATACAGTATGCGGAATTACTCATGTTTGTTTGGTCCAAATGTAACATAATGCGGTGAAAGCTCTCACATGGATGTGACTTTGATCAAGCTTTTCTATTAGTTTTCTCTTATTTCCGTTTTGTCTTTTCATTAAATGTTATCTTGAATATCATGTTGCAATTGCTCTTCTATTATTATACATTGCAGTATACAGTATGTACCCATTAGTTGTGAGAGAATATCCATAATAATTCAGTCATTTGTCTCAGCCTTATGAAATATATAATCATTGCTCTGCGAATAGAGAATGTATTCCCCAATTCCAGCCATAGTAGGCACAATTTCATAAAACATCCAATTATAAGACTAAATTATGCAACTGCTTTTGCTTTAAAGTTTACTTTTGTAGGTGGCCAGCCTACACAATGTAAAAAGTCAAGTTTGGAGACTACAGTGCAGTTTCAATTTGTCTAACAAGTCCTTGTCCTGTCATGCAGTCAGAATGACCCTTTCTGACGATGTATTACATCAGTGATACTCAACCTCAGGCCCGCGGGCCACATCAGGCCCGTGGGACCATTATGACTGGCCCACCAATGAAAATCAAAAAAAAAGAAAAAAAAATCTGGAAAATGAAATAAAAATAAAAAAATCTGAATGAAGTTATCTTTAATTACATTATTATAAGTAATACTATTAGAGTTGTACTATTACTCGAACGAAAATAAAAGCTTGGGGGGGGGGGGGGAGATGCAATGCAAATGAAAGACATATACTCTGTATCCCTATTCCCTGACATAATTTTATAGCTAAACGGACAGAATTCTATTTTATTTGAATGATGAAACCCAGCTGCCATTAATAGTTGGAAATGGAAATGGAAATTGCGGAAATTGCGGAAATGGAAATTGCGGAAATGGAAATTGCGGAAATTGTAATTGCGGAAATTGCGGAAATGGTGGAAATGGAAATTGCGGAAATGCGGAAATGGAAATTGTGGAAATTGCGGAAATGGTAATTGCGGAAATTGTGGAAATGGAAATTGCGGAAATGGTAATTGCGGAAATTGCTCTTCACTTATAGCTATCTATTTTCAGGTAGAAACTGTGTTTTCACCATGCCTTTGTGTGTGACACAACCTTTGCACTTCATGAAGAATGAATGTGGTGTGGTGACTGAAGGGGACAGAGGATTGTACTACTTAAAGACTGAGCACATTTGTCTGGGGGGAAAAGACAGAACTTGCCGTTTGTGAAAAATTACTTTTTTCTTTTTTCTATACTGATGAATTATTCAATACATTATACATTTGATATGCAAATACAACAAATTTTAAATATGAAACAATAAACATTGAGAGTTGGAAATTAAACCATTTTATTAAACCATTTTATCATCATCCCTTTCCATCCATTTTATTGAGCACAGCAAAATATATATTTTTTTAATTTAAAAACTTTCTTACAAAACATAACAGTACAAGATGACTTCTTGAATTTGCATACAATTTGATTGCACCCCACTAACCAATCAGGTATTTGGTTCAAAGTGCTCCAAACCTGTCAGCTAAGATAAGACTGTTTGTGGATTGTTCTGCATAGACGTAATTTACAGCCTGTATTTCTTTTGAAAGACTTTGAATAAAGACCCCGGTGATGCAGGGAAATTAAAGCTATTTATACTCCATGTATATGGGAAAGAAGCTAGATGTGTCATTGTGCCTGGAAGGTTGCTGATTCGAATCCCTGTGCCAATGAATAAGAAATGTTTCCCCCTCAGCCTCAACAAATACTGCCGAGGTACCCTCAAACTAGGCACTTAAGTCCTAATGGCCCCAGTGGAGGTGCTCAATGGGCATTCCCAGGTGTGAATGTGTGTAACTGCATAAGTGAAGCATAACATTATTGTAAAAGAGCATCTGTGCTCAGTCAACGTTCCCTGGATGAGTGCCCATCGATGATATAATAGTTAAGACAGTGAATGTACCCAATCTGTCCTACAATTGAACGGTACCTGTGCGTTTGCATAAATCTCAACTTTCCAAAGTGTCTCAATAAAAACAGAAAATAAATGGGGGAATGAAATGTCCCCTCTCTTAAAGAAAACGAAAACTTTCCTGGATAGAATAAGCTTCTAAACGTTACCATCATAAATAAAAATGACTATAATAGTCAGTTTAGTTCCATCCAATCCCTGTGGAAGGTAGGAATTGTTTGTTTTTAGGTCATAGCTCCTGAACCTGTACTGGTATGGTACCCACTTTTTACAAACTCAAGATCTGGGAGTTTGAGGTCACAATCGCATTGGCCAAATGCCCCCAGATCTTTGCCCTAATCATAACCACACCAAACTCATATCAATCTCTAACCTAATGCCTAAACACAATTTTAACCTTACACTTAAACATTTGGAATGTAATACCTACACTTAGGTCTGCTCTGCTTCGCTCTAGCTGTTCACACAATGCATTGTGGTTAGGGTACTGTTGGTTCAAGAGCCACTATCACTATTTGTATTCAAGGAAGACTATCAGTGTCACATACAATAGACTGCCATGGAATGTCCGGGTGGTGGCGGAGTAAAGTTCCTGACCACCACAACGAAGACTGAGGTTCAATTTCCCTAGGGCGCCTCCGGCTTGGCCAGCTGGCGACTCCATGTGCATCACAGGAGACACGTGGTGGTTTCATGGGGGAAGTGGCAATGACACAATTGGGGGAAAAATAAAAAACAACTAATAATTTATCGGGAAAAAAAGAAATAAGGAAAAAGACGTCAATGAATTCCCTGAGTGTAAAGGGTGGGGCTGAGTGATAAGGTCTCTACTCTGAGTGTAGAGTCTCAATTAGCCTCTGATAGGTCTCCCTCTCCTTCAATAGGCTATGATACTGGTCCACATAGAGCTTCCCATTCCTCACCAGTTTCTCCTTGAGCTCGCCATCTGACAACAGTCTCTGGGCCTGGTGTACAAAGTCCTGAGAGAGAGACAAAGCAGAATTCCAGTTGAAAAGAACAAAGTTGACCAGAACCTTTTGAAAGGACATAAAGACAAGTTTATCAAAGCTGTTCTAAAACTTAACCACAGAATTAAATGAAAGCCAGTATGTTGAGTAAATCATAAAAAATTTGGCAAATGAGAACATCTGTGACAGATTCCAGATATGCCTGTTCAATCGTCCTTTGCAGCATATTCTGATAACTGCCACCTCCCATTTGCTAATGAGAGAGGAACGCAAACAGAGCTACTGCTACCATTAAACCATGCTGTCACAACGCTGTCATGGGGAGAGAGAGAAATAATGAGTAGAAATATAAAGCAATAAAAACATGAGTAATGATCCTATCCCTTTGCACGGATTGAGACATGGCATTCCCATATAGCCTTATTTTAGTTCATGTGTCTCGTTTGCCGGGCCAGGAGATTGAGAATATGCTCCAAGCTGTTTTCATTGTGTCATGCAGCTCAGAAGCTGCACCAGTGACTTGACTGATGAGATCATGTCTGAAGAGGCTCTTGGTTGAACATGAATCTAGTGCTTGGTCAAACAACTATAAATCCTCAAACAGGATTAGAGCTCAAGTTATGAGCAGTGTCCAGGCTTGCCCTATGACAAAGTCTAACTATTCTTGCCTCATATGGTACAGCTAAAATGAAAATGCCATTTCTCTTTTAAGCATGCCATTTATTTATTTCAAGTGTTTGAATTGAACATATTTTTTTTTCTATGATTTTAAATGTAAAACGTTCCTCTGCCCACTTTTCGACTATCAGCCGTTCGCCTGCTATCGGTGGTAGTCGCCGGGTCCCATAGACAAATAATGCACTTCCGGAAAATTTGTTTGACTGTTGCCCGCTGTTAAAACGCACTGTTACACTCTCAGTTCCCTGAGTTCTGGCTCAGAGGTTAGCACTTGAAGTCTGTCAATAACTTCCAGGCTGAGGTCGTGGCTTTATCCGGCCCTACTGGCTTCTACCATCTGTGAAGGGTTTCTCCAGGCAGGGGATCTTTCGCAGTGTTACGGCTCAGCTGAGGGCACGTGACCTCCCCCTGGAGACGACTTATCTGATACCATGAGGCACCATCAGGCAAGAGCATGACATCTTCACGCCATCATTCCACAACTCCCCTCTGTTGACTGGCCCTAACCTGTGGATTTTCCTTTATCACCCCGAAACCTCTGCAGGTATCAGGTTCAAGAGCCCCTTCCTTGTGGGAGTTGTGTTTGTTTGATAGCTGCTATGCAGTTCCATCAGTATGTGATGACAGACAAACACAGACGTCATTCCATGACGGCTGTGTTTCCTGATTCAAATCAAAGCCCCTATAGAAACATACTGTATGTGTCCAACTTTGTTATGTTTTTTTTGTACTTTGACAGGACTAATGATAATGGTAATTTAAAGTAGCAGGGTCCACAGAATGATGTAAAGTTGATGCCTTCTTTGTATAAAAGAATAGACAGGATAATGACAGACTCAACATGATGAATCCATGTAAAAGAACAACAGACACAATGGTCTGGTTAAACCAGAGTCCTGACACAATGGCATCTGTTTTGTTATTAGCTGCAAAAAACATCTAGAATTCCAGGTCAGTTGAGGTGAGACGAGGGGTTGTATGTATTCCTTCTCCTTAGCTCATTGGGTATTTATCACAGCTTATCACTGTACAGTACCACTGTAATGGTTTTGGTCAATGTTTGTGTCTGTATACCTGAGGAGATGAATAAAGCAAGCCAGTGACCTCATTCCGGACCACGGCTGCATTCCCAGGAATGTCTCTGGCCAACACGGGTACTCCCAGATCCATGGCCTGTCACAAGAGATACCAATAAATAATCAGACTAGTCTAGTACGCCTAATGTCCCACATTTCTTGCATTAGCGGAACTCATTTAAGAGCAGGTTGGTGCCTTGCATGGTTTCCTCTCATTCGGTGTGAATGGGTGACACAGTACAATCGTTGTAAAGCGCTATGGATAAAGGCGCTATATAAACCATTACACAAAAAGATCCAGTGGTGTTAAGGGATTTCCATTTAATCTTCACTCGCTAGTGTTTACATTCTCCCGGGAAATCGAAGGAGGGATCAACAACATGAAATTGAAATGTTCAATGAATCAATCACCAAAGCCTGTGGAACTGATCAAGTATCGTCTTTTCACTTCCTAGAACGTCAGAGACCTTTGAGAAAGCCTGGGAGTAAGGTTACACAGCACAGACTCCCAAATAACTCATCTCACATTCACTTTAACTGTGGTTGTTAGAAGTATGAGAATCTGAGGGTCAGGTGGGGGCGACTTAGCTCATGCTTAGGGACTTAATTGTCTCTATCAGTTAATGCCTTGCCAGCAGGTTAGGAAGTGAAAAACTGCTAACACGCTAATAAGAGTTTAAACATTTTGTGGACTGTCTTAATCTACAGTGTTTAGAAGAGCCTACCTGGATTACAATTTTGCTTCCCTTGGAGGAATGGAAAGATAGCCAAGCAATTAATTTGGATAATAAACCCCTGTAGTGGTCAGATAACACTGACGATTGTAAGATAAGGACACCTGTAAATACTGCTAAATATCCTAGTTACATTGAGTACAGGGCAGGCACCAAAAGTCATGGCAGGACAACCGTTTGTACTTGCGAAATCATACTCTCATCTAGTGGCCACCGTCATGTCCCAAGGACGTTTACCTCCAAGATGGCTGCAGACATTCCCTCTGAGACAGAACTGTTGACCACGGCACAACACCTCTTCATGGCAGCGTGGAGCTCTTTTTGGCTCCTCTCCTGGGCCAGGAAGACTCCCACTGTTCTGCAGGAGCAGTAGCACAAAGTGTGTTGTGACTCTCAGGGCTCAGGTACAATACTAACTGTAGGTGTGAATTACACTATACGTGCACTACACAGAACATAAGCGCTGTTTAGACAGAGCACAGTCACAATAACGACAACTATACGAGCGTCTACACTGATGAACGGCGATACGTTCTGAAACAGTGGCACAAGCACGCTGCACAGTCCAGCTGTTTGAATTGAGTCTGTCAGAGCCCGCATTGGGGGTGGGGGGGATCTCTGTGGTACTGAAAGATGTATGAATAGGATATACAGTACAGTATGGATAATCTGAGTATTTGACAGGTTATTAATTATTTAATTATAAGGAGGGAAGATAGTTGAACACTGGTAAGAAGTTCTAACAAGACAGGGCAGCCAGCTTCCTGTCTTGATAACACTCGTGTTGGTTAAGCCCTTTGGCTAGAGAGATTAGCCAGTGACTTGGAAGTGGGAGGAAGTACTAAACTTGCCTCTAATTTGCATTCTGCTCACATTATCGTGTATGCAATGCAAGCAAAGTTTGTTGACATATTTTCTTGTGCCACATAGGATAAAGTGTGGGATAAGCAGATAAGGCATTGGAATTTCTCAAAGGAGCAAGTTTGGCATTTCACGAGCTGTTGAATCGATAAGGGAAAAGAAAAAAGAAAAAGAAAAGGAAATCTTACCTTTTAGCAACAGTTTCAACTTCATCAGTAAACACAGGATCAATCTGAAAAGAAAAAATATATATATTAAAATGATGAAGAGAAGTCCAGTCCTAATGTCAAAATGTTGTCATGACGGACGATGCCAGCAATGACTTAATTGAGGCTATTTGATAAACAATAATTATATTTATATCATGACCAAATGATATCTCTGAAAATCCTGTATTTTTCAGAGATTGGGGTCAGGTTGGGGTGGGCACCCAATCTGATTAAATGCAATGTGGGATTTGCGTGCATTAGCTTGCCCATGGCAAAGTCCTGCATAGCTATTTGGGTCAAAATGCCAAGCAAGCTGCTTCTTTTCCCTCCTTTAGCTCCTGCTTTTTTTCTGAATTGAAACCTGATATAAGTCACGTGCATAAAAATAATCAAACAAATCTAATCTTTGCGTTTCTGGAGTAATCTTGGATTATCATCCAGTACACATTGTAAACAGCAGTGGATAGATTATTCTTGTATTATTTATGAATTACTAATGTGTTACTGTAACAGCCTTAGCTATAAACATTTCATGTTTATAGTATTTACATTTTACTTCATTATGAATGTATACACAATACACATTATAATTTGAATTTGACAGAATTATTGAGCAGCAAGCTGGTGGCAGCCATGGGTGAAATTAAGTGTTAATAACAATTTCATACGATATGGGTTTGCTGATAAATTCTCTTACAAAAACAATAATACGTAGCCCAGGTGAGAAAACCTAGGTTAAACAACACTAGGTTGCTCAAAAGTGATATTATTAGATTAATGCAAAAAACAAAAGCTCTGTATTCTGATAATGGAGTGGTGGTTCAGTTATTCAGTAACAACTAGGGTCTGTCTCTCCAGCTCTTTAATTTCCAGGTGGGTTGCCAATCAGGAAAGAGAACCAGTAAATAAAAAGGTTTCAATAAAAATATTTAAATAGAGGAAAGAGAATCATTAAAAGAACACAGGGATTCATGTGGGTCTACATGAATCAGACCAACAACATATCTGTTTTCACTGAGCTTTCTAATCAGAGACACAAAGCATTGGCATAAGCCATCAGTGGCACACCCCATGCCAACTATAATCAAGCTAAAACAGAACATACCTTCTAGTTTGACACCACTGTTTAGAGGAAGATAAAAAGAAACACAAGGCTTGAAAAAATAGAAATTAAATAAAGACGTGAAACATATTTCAATGTCACATAAACCAGAGGGAGGTAGGGAGAGATAACAGGATAGAGACAAAAGTATGACAGAAATCAATGTGATGTCCTAGATGAGACGAGGTGAAAAGAACAGGAGAGAACTTTGAGAATGTCAACCACTGATGGTCACAATGCAACTGCAATGCTAAGCAAATCAATATTGGAGCATCCAACATAAAAGTATAATCGGTTCAACTGAGAAAAGATGTGACATAAACCTTTAAAGGTAATCAACACTCCCTCCTGGGTAATATAGCCTTTGATTGTCTGTCAGGTTTGCTTGGTGGTGGCATTTGACTGGCTGGCTGGCTACGTGTTTTGACTGCAGGAATTCAAATTTAAAAGATTGATTCTTCAAATGTATTTTGCTCATCTAATTATACATATCCTGTAAGTATGTGCAATTACCAATAGTCAGCGTGATTCCACATGCCTAATTTCATTCTGCATTGGATAGGAGTGTGAGCGGGGTTGTATAGATTGTACAAATATGCAAAAAAAGAATACAAATAAAATCAATCATAGTGGTGTGAGTGCTTGCTGGAGGGAGGAAGGGAGGGAGGGAGGGGATGTGTGTGTCCTGTCAAGTTTCTATCCACTCAACACAATCATCATCTGTTTTTACGTCTGGAGACTCCAGTCCAGGAGGACGCAATCCCGTTTTCTGCCCCATGAAGGGAGAGGATGGTAGGGGCGCCGCGGCTTGTGATTGGGTGAGACGGGCCATCAGTGCGGTAGGGAGGGGCTGAGTCGGCTCAAACGAACTTCGCAACATTCGTCACGGCAACTCGCTGGCTTTAGCTGGCTCAGTGGTGCCCCTCCGTCGTGGTCTAAAACTATAGGGCAAAAATCCCTCCCTTCGTGGCAGAAAACTGTGCAGGACAGGCTTCAGACGTGCCTCGATCCTGCAGGAGCCTTGGCACAGATCTGAACCCATTTGATTTGCCATTAGGACCATATGCCCCTGCTGACGTCGACCCCGACACAAGAATATCTCCAAAAAAGTACTCTGACATAAAAAAGGGGGTGGGGTCCAGACTCCAGAATGGGCAGCAGAATAAAACTTTACGGCGATACAGAGACACTTTTATGCAGTTTTTTTCCCTGTGTAATATTGTTTCAGAAATGTCGAGTTTAATTACTCTTTAAATCAATTAGTCATTTGAAAATGCATTTTTACAATGAGGCAATTTTTTTGAATTGCTTTAGACTAAAAACATCATAAATCATACATCAGGCATTCAGTCAGTGAGTCAGTCAAGCATAAAAGGAAACAGATAACACTGTTGCTGACCAACCTCCCTCCCCTGTCTGCAGACAACTGCCATCCCCTCTCAATGTCGGCCATAAGGCCAGCTTAACATATAATGCTGTTATCTCTGCTACATCCAATTAGCAGGCCAGTGGACTCTCTAAGGCAGAATGCTTGGCAACTGTCTTCCACAAAACAGACAGCAAACTATGCAAATAGTTCTGAAAACAGACCGGTGGTGTTGTGGGTACTTACTGACCTTTGGTCCAATAATGACCAACACATTCAGAGGATTCTCACGATGCCACTCTGAAAGACAGCAATAGATCAACACATCAACATGTAGGTCAACAATAATCAGCACTTTCAGCAGTATTCTCTGGCTTCTCAAAAACAGAAGTTGTTCATTTTAACCTATGTGGGTGGAACAGTTCAGATTGTGTCTGTTAGATATACACTGTTTAATACACTAAGTCTGATTGTTTCCTAGGAAATTCTTGTTGGTGTTCTAAAGTTATGTAAAACCTTAGCCCTGTTGTTCTTTTCTTCCCACAAAGGAAGTGCAAACATTATTTTGATATGTATTTTTTTGCCCAGCCACCTTCTAATGATTTAATTGAATAATGAACTAATACATTGAATTACCATACCAACAGGCAACATCTGACTTGACTCCTCCCTAATCAGGGCCAGGGTACCCAGCTCACTCATTTGGCTCCTGTCTAGAGGTGCTAGCTCTGGTCAGGTTTTGTTGGGACTGATCCGGAATCCTGAACAGCGATTGTTTTTCTCACATTGTGTGTAAGGAGAAAATTTGAATATTTCCAAAATTATGTGTGTGTGTGTGGGGGGGAAGGGCAGAATGTTTAGGCCTGTCACAAAGATGCTAAAATATATTATACTATCTGATTGACTTTTATAACACTTAAATGGTATACATGATCGGTTTCTCCAGATTGGGTAAATTGTCGATCACTGATCGAGTCATTTTGGAGTGAAAATAAATTGGTGGCCGATGGATCGGACCACCTCTACCTGTCTGGTACTATAGGTACGAAATGCTAATCCTAGAGGCTCATATTCTTTTGCCGATCAATAAAGAAATCCCCAAGTATAATTAATTATTAATTTATTCAGAAATATCGACAATTCTAAAGGGTTCCCAAACTTTAAAGCTCCACTGTATACATCTTCCAATAATGGATATAAACATTTTGTAAATAATCAAATAAACTCTTGCTATAAAGCTGGTTACCTGAGAACTCCTTCACCAGGAACAGCGGGTCCTTGACTCTTCTCAAGCCACAGACCAATAGGAAAACTTGCAGCTCCTCCACTTCCTCGCTGCTCACACCTGGGGAGAGGACAGACAATAAAACGATAGCACCACAATATCAAAACACTGCATAATGAACATCCAAACCGCACCAGCAGATAATGAAAGCAATTCATCATCTAAGGTCGTGAGGAAAATAAGACAGCTAGTGACTAATGCTCTCACATAATTCTCTGTTCAGTGTTCACGCACGCACCAAGCAGGGAAGTGGTCTATCTGCTCATATCACTGGATGGTTGTAGCCGCCAGCCGTCAGAGAGCAACACAGGCGTTATAAACGCATGGGCAGCACATGCGTTTAAATTGGGTAGCCAATTATTTCATTGCAGATTGAAATATAATTCTAACTACAATAAATGTTTTGGGGAAACTACCGTTAATTGAGGACACAAGCAGGACCAAAATCACTCCTTTGCGTAATACACATCTTCTGTTCAAATCCTAACAATTAGTGGGGAACTAGTAGACTTGCTCTATGCTAGTAACTACCGTAGACTACTAGACATTCCAATGACAAAGATAGAGGAGTTCAGAGTGTTGACCCAAATAATCTAGCTACTGTATATGCAGTATGCACTCATCAGTACATCATAACATGACGCACGTACATCAACACGATAACACAGGAGAACATGAAGCAGGCAACAAAGAAAATTGCTTTGTTAAAATTCTGTAGGGACTGTAGTCATTAGTTCAGTAATTTCTCGGAGTACTTAGACAGATAAATACTAGAGGCAAAGTAATTTCAATACCATCTACAAATAAAGGATCGAAGATGTGTAATTGAAGCAACATATCAACCATCATCCTCAGCCTTGTCTTGAAATGCTTAAATACAATCTCTGTTTCTTAATGAACAGAATCAGTACAGCATTCACATCTCTTAAAGGTCTACTCTGGCTCAACATAAACACTGGCTTAATATAAACACACAAACAAGCAGATCAGGCAGGTGCACATTAGAGCCAACGAGTGCTCATACAAGAAAGTTCAGTTTTATTTTATACCTACCTACACCATTTCTTTCACTTACTAAAAAATCTCAGTTGCTCTCTCCCTGCTGTTTTGTTGGCAGGCTAAACATCAAGGAAGAGAAAGAACATCCGCACACTAGTTTCTAGAGCTCCGAGACTTACTTTATTTAGAGGCAACAAATTGCAAAGTTTCGACCCACTAGGCCTTCATCAGGCAAATTTGTTGGCAGGGTCCCACATTTCCCCTCCTGATAAGTCTGGTTTTAGGATGTGAATAGCATATCTCTAACACACATTAAAAAGTGTGAACTTGCCAGGGTTCCATTGTCAGGGCTAACATTTGGAGACTAATACAGTGTATAAAGTTATTTTGTACACTATGGCACCTGCCCTATACCAAAAGTCTATGCACGGCCCTGAAGCAGATCCCTCCCTGTTTGAAACAATAGATGGTATAGAATATCAAGAAATCCTTGTTATTAAGGTTGTCAGTGACCCAGATGGATGAACCTATAGAAGGTTGGAGACTGACACCTGATGGTTATGCTGGAAATCCACTGTTCCAGGAACATTTAAGCTCATTACAAAAAAGAAAATTAAAGAAAAAAGAAAAACACTACGCACGTGCACGCCCCCACGCACACACACACACACACACACACACACACACACACACACACACACACACACACACACACACACACACACACACACACACACACAATAATCCATTGTACAAAGGCGGATGATAGACACGCATGCGTGAAAGTAAAAAATAAAACACAAACAGACACAAACATGCTTAAAGCATTGTGTGCATCAGGTGAAATCCTCCTGCTGGCAGATAAGACTAGATCAGGAGGTTAAGGCAGATTTAGAGCTTCTTAAAATGACGTGAAGTGGAGTCTGACCCTGATCCCAGGAGCCAAGAGCAGGGAGACCAAATACAACAACTTGTATAAGTTATTATATTGTATTAACATACTCTGCCATGCAGATTGGACAAAATAACATTTTTTTCGCTAAGAAAAGAGACATAAGACAGATTTAACATTGATTTGAACAATTTACTACTTGTTTTTTAGGCATTTTGTGGTTGGGCCATAATTACATTTTTGATGTATTAACCCTGTACAAGCCTGTACACAGCCTGAGATCCTCGGGTGGGAACTGTCAGGGCACATCGACTCTCTGATTATCTTAATGTTTTATTAACTAAATGTTATGTTTCTTTTAATGCATCTTCTTAATTGTATTTGAAACATAATGGCTCTTACAGTTGTATTTAAAGCAGATTGAAACCTTATTTTGAGTAAGTGCTTTATACATAGTTATTAATATTGTTATATGAGAGAAGTATCTGCTCAGCCCCCTGCTGGTTGCTTCCTGTGTGTATGAATGTGTTGGTTCCTGTCAGTTTTGACAACAGCCGCCACACTGTGACACACAAGCAGAGGCTAAAGAACACACATCAAAGCTTCCAAACAACATTACAGTATTTGGAGGAATCTACTGGATGGGGGGGTGGTGGGTTAAGCCTAGTTTATGCTTCACTGACATACTGAAAATATGTCATTTTTTGTCGAGTGACATGTCAGTCACACCTTTTCACTGAAGCATAAAAATGACTGTGACTCTACTCATTTTGATCTCTTCACATGCCAACTCAACTGAAAACTTAAAGAGAATGGTGTCACAGGATGTCACGGGTGTCACGGGATTAGAACGGCATTGATATACAATACTCCTTGCAGACAGAGTCACTCATGCCTTCAGTGCTCCACCTTCGACAATTCCCTACCTGCAGCTCATAGCTCACTGGTGTTCCAAAGAGCCTTCTCACGTACCAGCTTACTCTTCCTAAGACCAGCCCCCCAACTCCCCTTAACCCCACCCCTAAGGCGCACAGCAGGAGGCACACACCCAACGCATACTTGGTGCCTTTGATGGACCTGCAGATTCTAGATTCCAGCACTGTGATTCCTGCCTACATGCACACAGATACACGCATCCATTCAACACAGACGCACGCATACACGCTTGCGCGCACGCACGCACGCACGCACGCACGCACGCACGCACGCACGCACGCACACACACACACACACACACACACACACACACACACACACACACACACACACACACACACACACAAACACACACACACACACACACACAGAGTGGGGGGGGGGGGGCTGCAGCGTGCCTTACTTCTGTCATTATCTACAGGAGGTCTTTGGTAGTACACCTCTGAGCTACTCTCTAACTTTGGTCTCTATGTTCAAAGATCCAGTATGAATATGCCTGAGAAAGCTATACATGGGGGAGATGTCGTTATTTGCCAAACAAAGAATATGTCACGCACGTACGCACACACGAAGAAAATATTTGAGTTTTTAGCTAAATATGTTTCTTCAGATTCAGAATATAACTAAACCAAAGGAAAACAAGACAGCTCAGTGCTGGGGAAACATAAATAGGCAGACATTACAGTGTCCCACACTGTGTTTGAGTGTGTCTGAAAGCAAGAGGAGGATGAGAGTTGAAAAGAAAGAATACAGATTGCAACAGGAGCTGTTGATTCTGTGAGTCTGTATGCGTTTAGTCTAAGGAGCGTTGAAAAATTACTAAAGTTGAAAAGACTGATTAATAATAATTTCTGGAGGCAACGATGGGTGTTAAAGGTCCAATGAGGAGAAATGGATATAACAACTAATCTGGTAAATATCGCGGAGCTATCGTTATACAGTAGCTGTAATGCCTGTCTACATGGACACATGCGCGCACGTACACACACACACACACACACACACACACACACACACACACACACACACACACACACACACACACACACATGAAATTGAAAACACAATGGTAGTTTCATCACATTTGGAGGGGAAAATGCAATAGTGCAGACCTTTTCTCAGTTTAACACATTAAGTGGCTCTGGGTAATTAGTATTACTGCCACCATTGAAGATGCATAGTGACAAATGGTCTAACACCGGGGAGCTATTAATCAAGTGCTGTGGCTCTGCCTGAGCACTGATATACCTGCACTGGAAATCATCTCGCCAAGTCCAATTTCAAGTCAAGCCTGCCCATGCACTTAAGATGGTCTGACTAATGTCACATTTGTTGAGGTGGTGGAACGAGAGATGAAAAATGTATCTATTGCAGCCGGTAATCATTATGTGTAGATTAAACTGTAGTCTAATCTACACATCCAAGTAAAGGTTTAATGCCCCATCTCCTTAAATTATATTATTTAGTTAGATTCTAATGGCCGTTCTTAACGGATATTCTCGCAAAAATACTGTTGTATAGACTAGTGTGTAAGATGTATCATGTTAGTTACTGTTATTAGTTGTTATAATAAAGGCTGAATGTTATCTACAATACACTGGATCAGTGGACAGTAATGATACATTTAAACTGGGACACAGTAAAAAAAAAAAAGGCTAAAGAAGGTGCTGCTGCTAGGAATTCTGGGACCTCAGCATTGTAATTAAACCATCCCAATGGGCCTATCAAAGTGCAGTCTAATTTCATTCTTCTGGGTGGCCTCCTCTATATTGGGGCTCAGCTGAAAGTACTTACCCTGCAAGCAGAGTACCTGCTGAACAACAAAGTCAACACAAACATATAATGCTTCAGGGGAAAGTTTACTTTTGTATCATTGAACATTTTGTATTGTGTGTTTTGGGCTAAATTAAATTCCAACATAGTTGACCATTAATCCCTCAAGAAAACTGCTGTTTGGAAAACAAACCAATGAGAATCAATACCTGAGCTCTTCAGGAATTCACTCCAGCAGAACTTCTCAGCCACTTCAGTCTGGATGCCTTTATAATCAAGGAACATAAAATGTGAAAGGCAATATGTAATGACATCACAGCAAAGTGATTTATACTTAGTTGAGAGCCCAGGTTGTTCAATGAAAATAGTCTGTCTACAATATCTGAGTTGCATTTTCAGTGTACAACATGGCGCGCAACCTACAGTAGCATAAATCAGGAATTAGACAGTCAATTTGTGGTAACTGCTAATTAGTAATGCCGGAGCAAGTAACTACCCATTGATGGCATTTAATCAATAGGTAATTAGTTTTAGTAGGTGTAGTTATTTTAAATCTAATATCTAGTACAGTAAAGCAGCTCATCCAACCTGTTTAGGCCAAATGTAGTATAAAGGTACTGCATTAACCAAAATGGGCTAGCAGCAGACTGTATTACAGTTCTCAAATTAATATTATTCAGGTCGTTTCGAGGAAGCAATCTGATGGTTGAAACAACCTTCTAGCCGTGCTTCAAATCAGCATCATAGATTCTCCCAGAGCGCAGCAAACTCTGTGGCTAGGCTAACTAGTTTCTTGGGACATTTGTGGTCGTAGTGGCTAGCTACTGCTACATGTTTTTTCAGCGATTTTCTTAGTTTCAAGTGTAACTCAAGGGGGTGGTTTAACGTCATTAATGTACTTCTGCGTTGCTTACGGAACTTTCCTGCAGCATTGCAGGCGTGCATTAACAACGTTAATCCACCCCCTCTCGTGTAATGTTGCTTAAATGAATACGGGTCTTTACCATTAAGCAGAAATGGGAAAAAGGAAGAAAAATAAAGAATACCTGATGAAGACCCTATGAGGTTAAAACATTGCTCATTTTAATAAAGTAATGGGAGCTGTAATCCAGTGTGCGCATATGAACAAAGCTATTATAGGTCTTACATGATGGAACATCTAAAACTCTAAAATAGATCTAAAAATCTATATTCCCCTAAATTGTTCTGCCTTTTAAACTAAAAGTACCCTCTTGAAACAGTCACCATTAATAAAACAAAACAAAAAATCAATTGCTGTAAACCCCTGTAATGTGTGTGTGATGAAAAGCACTGCACTGATGGCAAGCATGAATAATATGGATCAATTAGTGCAAACTCAGGCTGGCCAAGTACTCGCCACTCTCTATGTAGTAGCACGAGTTGCTATAACGTTATTGGTGAAACACAACAGTATGAAGTATGAGGATGTCCTGCATGGCATAACAGCCAATGATAATAGGGAAAAACAATGAATGGTGATTATTAAACAACAGTTTACCTTGGGGCTGGACATATACTTCTCTGCTTGGCGACAGCTGCAGAGTTAACAATAGAAATGTCAAATTAAAAAGCAATCATAATAAATACATTGAAATGCATTGAATAATGAATAACTGTAGGCAACATTCTTTTTTAAATTCTTCGTTCTTGTTATGCCAAACAGTGGATAACAATTAACAGTCCTAGCACTACTCAAAATGTTTTTGCTCTGAATCCCCGCCTTAAAAAGAAGGCAGACAGGAAAGAAGTCATCCCTAAATGCTGGAGATGAGCCTGCAAAAATAAATCAGGGGTGATGGAAAGGAAATTGACTGGATGTTATCACAGTAAGTTGCATTAGATCCATCTCCTATGTGTGTTTTCTGTCTCAATAAAAGGCACAGCGATGCCTCTCGGCACCTGTCCTTGCCTGCCTGCTGTCAGCACTAAATGACAAAGATAAAGCATGCCATTCTCCTCAATCTGTAGCCCACTGGGAGAATCTAATCTGAAAACATGGTAATACTGTTTTAATGCCACACCATTATGGGACGGGGCAGGATATTGTGTTTGCGTAGTAAAAACCCCTTCTGTTTTATTTATTGGGGCTGTCAGGGCCCGGCTGTATGTTATGAAATGTGCTGTAAAATTGAATTGAAAAACGCATTTCACTCTCGCTCACAATGATCTCAAAGTGTCTTGCTATTTTTTTTGTAAGCTTTGTAAATATAGGGAATTATAAGGGTGAACATATAGGGGCCAAATTCTGTTCTACATTAAAATTCCATTGTTGTCTGTCCCCAATACTCCCTATGCAATTGTAGAAACATTGCTGATTGACACCAACCTTTAGATTACAGTGCTCTGATGATTTTCAAGTCCAGCACTTAGTGGTGAGTTTCCTCCCATCTTACCATCATGCATGCCGGCGATACATTTAGTAACAGACGCAATAAACCCATTGTCTACGCTCGTGCACTGGTCTGTGCAAGATAGAGTATAATAGAAAACAGTATCATACCAAGAATACCTCTGCAGCTTCTTTCAGTTCATCAGTAAATGCAACAGCAAACCTGATCCAAATACATCAAAAGATAAAGTATAACATTATCACACATAATAATGGTAAAATGGTACTATAATGAAACTGAATATTCAGACCCCTGCTTTCCAAGCAATAGCATTAAGATTTTGAGATATCAACAGAGGATAAAAAAGGCACAATTGACATTTTATAAATAAATTGAGGCTGAGATTCACTAGGCTGAAGCAGGTGAAGCTGCTTGTGGTAGGTAGGGGGTTGGATTTAACTAGGATATGATAAAAATAAATAAAAAGTCAGTGTCAGCTTAACAGTCAGGTTGATCTTTTAAATGTACAATACGTATATGTATACTATGTATATACATATCACAAGATACATCACATGCTCAATGCTCATACATGTATTTGTAGTGATTCAGTGTCACCAGCATTATTATTATTAATCTGTCTTAAGCTGTGTGTACAACTGTACATACAGTATCTTCCTTCACATGTTGCTATCTTGAGATCATCACCTGGCTCTCTGCAGCACCTGCTCCATAACCACACGCTTCTGCTCAACTTTCACATCTTCATTTAAGTCTGTTCCACCAAATATGACACCAAAGGGCACTTGGACATCTAGTGTAAAGGGACATAAAACACAAAGTTTTTGACGAAATGTGCGGTTCTTGACAAAATCAGCTCTCCGTAATGTGTCCTCACTCATGCTCATTATAGGATAATAACATGTATGTACACACACACACACACACACACACACACACACACCCTCATAACGTTCCGGGTAACAGGAACATTCGCCCCAAAACACTATACATATTATTTTTTATAACTATTTTTTTAATCCCACGATTTTGTCACCCGTTGCCAATTGACTAAACTGTAATCCTGGGCGCTACTCTCCCTCTGCCAATGCTTCCTTCAATGCATGAGGAGTGAGAAGGCCGCTTTTTATCACCTGACAGGGGGGAGTTTCCCTGGTAGGACGCGTAGCAGGAATATGCATTCCTAATCTTAACCTCAGTAAAACTATACCTAAAACTAACCTTATTCCTAACCTTAACCTCAGTAAAACAAATACAAGAATACAAGAACCGCTGGGGGGCGAATGGTCCGCAAAATAAATGGGGGCGACTTGAGTGTGTTTTGGGGCGAGCCTTCAGGTTACCATACACCAGATCTACTTTTCAAAGAGGGTGTTCACCTAGGAGAAGTCTGCCGGCTTTAAACAGGTGTATAGCAACTGCACCCTCAAAGGCTGGCTTTTGAGTTATTAGAGTTGCCACTTCAGCAGAAGACTTAAACTCTGAGATGTCATAGAGCTCACAGGTGTGACCTGCAGATTCAATGTGGGTCCTGAAATGAAATGAGAATTACAGTATTCAATGTGCCGAAAACAAAAATCATAAAAAGGATATAAACGTAACTAAATATAAAGTTAAAGTAGCATGGTAAAGCAATGCTTGTACAAGTTGTAACTAGAACATATTAAATTAACTTTCATCACGTGATCTGTAGAGCACTTTGGTTGACCACTGCGGTCTTTGTAAATGTGCTTTATAAATAACGGTTTGATTTGATCTGTATAACTCATGATCCAACCCCTTCATCATGACACAAAACTTTTAGCTGGCTAAAGAAAATAAAACACATATTAGTTTGTGTTACTGATTTGCTTTACTTAATCTGTTATTACTAGCAAGAAAGCCCACATCAACATGTAAGGGTTCAATGTCAACACATCCTGTTTTGTTGTCCATAACTCCATATTAAATAAACATTAACCAGAATGTTCTCACATCTTTTTTTTGACTACTACTAATAACCTACTACTATACTACAACTACTACAACCTATACTTCGTGAAAAAATGCCTAAAAGAATATACAATACAAATGACAAAACCAAGCTTGTAATACGCAAACTAAAGTGTTGCAACAGCTGCTGCCAATAGCCACGTTGGACTTTGCTGTCATGACAGAAATGATCTTTCACGTCGTTAGGACAGTAACCTTATGTTACCTGATTCTGTCTGCTGTAGTGCAGTTCCCAGTCTTTGGACTGAGGCAGGCAAGAAACAGTAACCTCATTATCTAATTATGACTCGTTGCTGACTAATCAACAAGTACGGTCTCACTTCTCACACATTATATTACTAGTGAATAGTAGGCGGAACCCCAGGAACCAGTTTTATTATACTGTATCTTTGGTCTCTGGTCTCACACATTTCCTCCCTGACCATATCCATGCCGACCAGTTAGCAACGTCACGATTAAATACTATCATAACAGTAGATCCTCAAACTGAATCGCCTCGCATACGCAACCATTTATGAGCTTGCAGATCTGCGATTTTCGGCCCGCAACACCGTCGTGCGACGGAGTACCAGCCTTTAGCGCTGAGGTTTTTTTTAGCCCTTCGGTTAGCAACATTAGCACGCCTGGATTGTTTACATGTCCGTCTCTTAAACGGTTCCCCGGAAACAAGTTATCGTGGAAACGTGTACAAACTTTTTTAGACAGCACATTGTGCTCCCTTTATTATTTTGTCTGACGCTTCATTACACAGTTAAAAATTTACCAAGTAAACGACACAGAAGTGCATGTTATAGTGGTCAGCTCTACCCGGTGGCATCGTCAAAAGGAACTATAGTTTCACTTCCTTCTTGTGCGTGCCGCGTCTGCAAAAAAACAACAGCACTACAACATACATGGATCGACTGTCGACGCCGACACAGACGTCGTTCCAGCAGATGTGAGATATATAGATCGTGCTTCGCGGGCACGCGCAGAGTCGACGTGCTAATTTGTGTGTTGAACGAGCGAGCGAGGTGTCACGCGGTAGTACTGTGACAGTGTGTGTGTGTTTGTTTATTTCCACTTTTCTCTGGAGTCGAACTGTCTATTTGGTATATACTAAAGTAACCTAAGTAATTTAGGTTAATGGGGAACTTTGGGGGCCTGTTTGACTAATTTAAGGTACTGTTTATCTGTATTTCGTCAAGCTAGCGTTTATATTGCTAATCAATCATTATATGTTTGTTTACCGTAGGTTAAATGTACACTACATCATGTATGAAGTTAACATTGATAATACTAATAGTAATACTGCTATCTACAATGTTTGTTTGGCTGTGTAAGCCATGCTAGCAAAAATGACAACGTTAATTATAACTAATCTATATGTCATTTGTGTTCCGTGCAGATTTTAGGTTGTAACTGGAAGGAAAGTATCCAAAGCCATTGACAATGGCCAACAACCGGGATGTCGGTGAAAACACTCCTCTTTTGGATTCAGTGACTAGTGTGAACAGACCACCGGCACCATCAGTGTTCGAGGGCAGAAGACTGGCTTGTGCTGCCATCCTGCTGGCTGAGTCATTAGAAAGGGTGGCATTCTATGGCATCACTTCCAACTTGGTCCTTTTCCTGCAGAGTAGCCCCTTTATTTGGGAGGGAACTCAGGCGAGCCAGGCACCTCTGATGTTCATGGGGATTACTTACTTAATTTCACCATTTGGTGGGTGGTTGGCCGATGCCTACCTTGGGAAATTCTGGACAATTGCTTGTAGTTTGATTCTGTATTTCACTGGTATGCTATTTTTTCCATTCGTTTCAAATGAAAGCACCATGCCTGGACTATGTGGTGAACAGATGGCATTCCCAGTGCAACCAGTTGACTGTCTGAACACAAGCATTACCCATCCAGGCGCCGATTGCCCACCTAATCGTGCTCCTTACTGTAGCCCAGTGATCTACTGTGGACTTGCCCTAATTGCTTTAGGGGTCGGAACTGTGAAGTCCAACATCACACCTTTTGGAGCAGACCAGGTAGAGTATAAATAGATTGGGGTTTCAAAAACTAGTGGAATTCAGATTAGAAAGTCATTAAATCTGCAATGCGGAGTGGTTTTATGAAGGAAATTCTGATCGTACTGTAGGACAGACCTGTACAAGATCAGGCAGGGTGACATCTTTTTGTTCATACATGCAATTTGTTTACTGTGGGACTGTGAGCACTGTATTAGACACACATACCCCTGCTGATTTAAAGTATTGATAATATGCCTCACATGGTTTAGATTTTTCACGATGGTTAGGTGTTCTGTCAACCATTTTATCACTTTCAAATGCACTCACAGACACACACACACGCGCACGTACACGCACCAACCAAACAGAGGAACTGAGATTTGTTTGGTGAAAATAATGTTTGACTTAAGTATTATTACTCAGTAGACCCCTGCTGTGTACATCATAATATGAACCAAGTTCATCAATGCAGTCATTGTTTTTAAATTAATCTAAGCAAGAGTAAAGCCTTTCTAAGGAGAGTAACTTTGATTAGCACTAGCAGTACAACCCACTGCTGTCACACATGTTCCAGCCAGTGCTGCTTCATGGGCCACTTTGTTTGATCATGTTAATTTTCTGTACACAGAAGTGACAGAATGTTAAATACATTGGAATTCAAATGTACTGTGTTGGCTTTATAGAGTGAGAGTTATAATTATGCTGAACTCAAACCTTCAAATATACCGGTATATTATACATTTTCAACATTTAGTTTTCTATTTATTCATATGCAGGATTCAAAAGCAGGATTCATTCTAGTGTTGGATAGGCACACTTTTGGTATACACTGACAAACGCAGAGATAATTATCCACATTCTCATTTCAGTTGGTAAATCATGATTTAAATGGATGTCTTTGTTGTGTCTTTTGCTTGCATGTTAATCTTGATCTATTATTTTCATGCAGATGTCACATTCGTCTGAATTTGACCTAATTTTCCATCAGCGCTTTGATTGAAAACTTGGTTGTAGGATATAATGCTAAAACCTCCTCTATCCATGCTTGAAGGTTACTGAGAAGCTGTGAAGCATTGTCCCGGCTGTTTTAGTGAATGTTCTGCCAGCCTCCCTGTGTTGGCTAATATGAGCGAGTGGGGGAGAGGTTGATTGCTTTGTAGGCCAGCATCAGTGTTTTGTACACTGTGCGGGCAGTAACCGGGAGCCAATGGACTGGGAGCGGAGAAGGGGGACACACATGTGAGAATTTTGGCTGGTCGCAGATCAAGCATGCTGCGGCATTCTGGATCAATTGGAGACTTAAGTGCACATGCCGGAAGGCCAATAAGGAGAGTGAAGTTTTGATATGACTGATGTCTGGATTAGGAGATGGGCTGACTCCAGAATTGCGAATAAGAGGTTTAGGCTGCTTGTTTGTGCATTTCAAGTTCTCTTACACTGAAAAATCCATCTCACAGCCTCCAATGTTTTGTCTTTTCTCCCCCCTCAAATCACAACACTAGAATGTGTCACAACACTAATAATGTGTTTTTTAGATTAGGTGTTGTAGTATTCGACTGGGGTTTAATATATTGTTTGAGTAATGGAGCATAAAGAGCTATAGATTCGTGGAATAAATGCAACTGGTTGTCATAGCATCATTGGATGGCAGACATGTTATTATTGCATGTAGCAATGTTACATAATGTTTGTCTTGACTCTTGACAGCATGATCATGTACTAGGACTCACACCCCATCCCCAGAACCTTTCACTTTTTGGAGAAGTAATGTCAAACTGTGTCCCTCTCCCTTTCTGTGTCCAGAGTGTGCACTCATTGTCACATGATGAAGATCATGTGTATCTAATTTGGTGAAGATAGATCCTCCCCAAAACAATGTTTCATGTTTGTGGCACCCCCTTCGAATTGAAGTGAAATCACTTTATTACTCTGCTTCAACTTCAAGATTAAAGTTTTGTGTAAATCAGGCCCCTCCTACAAACTTTGGAAGCTAATTATAGCCAGTCGGTATGGTATATAAAAATGTGTATGATACATTGTTATTACATAGGTCCTGTGTAGGTAGTAGCAAGTGGTTTGAGTGTTGGACAAAATAAATCTGTTGGAGAAGTAGCAAAAAGTGTGTTTTGAAGAATATGCGGAAATCCAGTTAGACATGTCCTTTATGGGGAGTTTACTGCAAAAACCAAGGGAAATTCAGAAAGGACATTTTTTGTCTATGACCAAAAGCTGGGCTGGTATAGCACCACCGATTTGATAAATATGAGGTGAGTGACATCCTTGGCCTACTCGCAGTGTGAAATTATCTCCAGACCCAAAGACGGACACACAGGGGCAAAATCCTAATCAATGGCACCGGCCTTCGGCCAGCTGGAGATGATCATCTATTTTGGATAAGTGTGATTAACTAGAAATTACACAGTTGATTGTTTTGATCTTGCTCATTGGTTGAATTTTTGATGACTTAAAAAAAGAAGTAACTATGTTCATGGTAACATGGTAAGGCTGTCAAGCTATGGCTATTCATTCGTTCACTAAATGGCTGTCTAAATGCCTCCTCAAATCCTAACCTAACCCTAACCTCACAGGTTGGGGTGATTTTTAATCCGCAGCACGGATACGTTTTAACCCGCCATGCATGTCGGGAGACATGGGTGATTTTTAACCTGCAGCACGGGGTTGTCTGACTAATGACTGTAGGTAGGACTGTTGGTACAGTATGTATAACTAACGTATGCACCCCGTTTTCCTCACAGGTCAAAGACAGAGGACCAGAGGCCACTCGCCGGTTCTTCAACTGGTTCTACTGGTGCATCAACCTTGGAGCCATCCTGTCCCTGGGCGGTGTGGCCTACATCCAGCAGAACATCAGCTTTGCCTTAGGCTACATCATACCAACCGTGTGTCTGGGGGTGTCCTTCCTCGTATTCATCCTGGGCCGGACTGTCTTCATCACCAAGCCCGCGGACGGCAGTGCCTTCACAGATATGTTCAAGATCCTGGGTTTTGTCTGCTGTTCGTCACAGCCACCGAAGGAACCCAACCTTCTCCGGTGAGAGGGACAGGGTTACCAATCAGAATTAGTGCATAATGTATATGGGGGGGAAAAGCAGTCTTACTGAATTGAATGAGAATCTTTGATACAGATTGGCTATCAAAACACACAACATTTTTTGGTACAGCAAACTACTTAATCTCACTGGGGAGGGTCTTTGTACGTAGCTGTGTAACATCAATTCCGCAGCTACCCAAACTTTGTGGAATATTATGGCATCTTTGATCCAGTAGACTAGTTCAGCTACAGTAGGTGTTGGTATTGAACCTTTAGGTTAACACTTCCTTTGATATCCCCTTTCACTTTCCTTTATAATTTCTCCTCTGGTCCAGCCATTCATCATCATTCCCTCTGGTGTAAACTTATTCCTAAGTGCTGCTACTTGACTTTGAACCCAAGTAACACAATCAGTTGAAAAACCTGACATTGAATATTTTAAGTTGGCCAATTCCACAGCCTTTCAAGAATTCCTTATTAAGGCGTTTTCTCCAGAGATGAGGATTATAGGCTTTAGAATAAAGTTTCTGTCCTATCTCTAGAAGTGCTGTTATTTGAGGAGGAGGCACTCATAAAAAAGGCTGATTAAGTCTCTCATCTCAAGAGTTTAGTTTAATTCCAGCCAATGTTTATTGGCTATTTACGGAGTTTTTTCTCTCCCCTCTCATTGCGATCAATCATGCCATAGTACTTTCAGGCTGCTTTGAACTTTCCCATTCCTTTTTTACCAAGGCCTAAGCCGACGTTGCTGGATACTGCCAAAGTGACCTATGGAGGGAAGTTCCCAGAGGAGAAAGTAGAGGAATTGAAAGCTCTGGTAAAAGTCCTGCCAGTGTTTCTTGCCCTCATTCCATACTGGACAGTGTATTTCCAGGTGAGAATGGCATGTCTTATACCAACATGTATTCATCAATTGATTTTGATAATATAGGTATTGGGTTCACTATAAGGTGCCAAGCCAAGAAAAGGTGTGTGTGTGTGTGTGTGTGTGTGTGTGTGTGTGTGTGTGTGTGTGTGTGTGTGTGTGTGTGTGTGTGTGTGTGTGTGTGTGTGTGTGTGTGTGTGTGTGTGTGTGTGTGTGTGTGTGTGTGTGTGTGTGTGTGTGTGTGTGTGTGTGTGTGTCTAAAAGCTTATAATGCACTGGCATGCAACACGTGAGCTTGTAAAGCACCTTTTTTAATTGCACAACAGAAGACAAAGTATAAATCAGGTTTAATAGACCTCACTGCTGTTGTACATGTTCTCACTGTGTTGCAGATGCAGACCACATATTTTCTGCAGAGCCTCCATCTGAGGATTCCTGGCACTGAACCCAACAGCACTTCTGATGCCAGCGAGGTAAATGCATGTAGGAAAGTCAGATTGGCTGTGTGCTCTTTAATAAACACAGTGATGTTGATAAAGTGGCAAAATCTATGGATATATTTATGTAAAAATGGTAATGCATGTTCTACGGCCAACGGCAGTATTCTTTGAACACACAAAGATGCGACTGATTTTGAGTGAGTAGGTTTTAAATTCGATCCTAGACCATTGAACGTAAAAAGAGTCAGTAGGTCACTGTGAAACAGTCACAGGCAACAGCTGGACATGGCAAAGGTTGTTAATGCCCAGGGGATTAAATAGGAACAACTCCCATATACTGTACTAATACCTCACAGATTAGCAACCTGGCAATGTCTCTCCACACAGCAGCTTGATATGGTATTGTACAGTAGGCCAGGCTTCCCCAAACCTTTCCATGCCATAGCCTCTGGCTGTTCAGCATCACCGTTCTGCTTTCTGGACCGGCATGCTTGAAAAGGGGAACTCTATAGACTTCAGTGAATTGTGAAGTTGTTTTTTGTATTCCACTTGTGTGTCACTAACAAGTTCACAGAATGGCAGTTCCCCCCCCCCCCCCCCCCCCCCTTCACATGCTATAGTTCTATTATCAGAAAAGGAACCTCTGTACGTGTTTTTTCGCTTCCAGTCTCTGAACTGCTTCTGAAGATCAAAAGGGAAGTGAGATTAGATGCCATTGCCCCTGTGACTCATCCCCTTGCTTCACCTGACACTGACAGTACATTTGCAGTAAAAAATGAAAACATAACTATTTTTAACAGGGCACGCTCTTACAAATGATAAGTGGGAGCAAGCAGCATGCCATTACGCCCAATGAGATCATCTGGTCATAAGAGCATTACCCAGAGGCAATGGGGAACAATAATCGAAAATGTCCAATTTGTTTTATAGGGGTTTCAACAACATCGTTGTATGTTGGGTAAATGTCATCATTAGTTCTAAAAGTTCTTTATGATAGGGAAGACTGTAGTGATGGACGAACCAGCATGATGTCTACAACATTATTACACACAAGTTGTTTTTTGTTGCAACACCTCTTCAGCAGACCCCCCCCCCCCCCCAATACCCACTGAGACCAAGCCCGCAGGGGCAGCTCTGCCAATCCAGCCAGTCTTTCCCTGGTGTGAGAAAATACTGTCACTTAGCACTTTCTGTCATTTTGAATATGATAATATGCAAACAGGGGGGGAGAAAATACCATCGGAAGCACTGTGTATGACTTGCCAGCAGTTACTCTAGGAAATGGAAATTCAATTTGAAAATAAATGGAACTATCAAAAGTGTAAAACCCGACACATTGGGAGCTCAGATGGCTTGCAGGATTTGAATTGCAAAACAGATCTCTGGGAATTTGTGGCTCCATCAATGCTCGGTGAACGATAGGCAGTATAGCATAAATGTGTCTATGTATGCGTCAAATGTATTCTCCTGTTTTATTGATACTGTGTTATCAGGCTGATCATTATTAATAAATAAAGCAGTGGGAAAAATCTATAGACAATGCCACCACTTTGATGGCTGATCTCTGTGTTTAACAGTTCAAATGTGTGTGCATTTGATTACCGGTATGTGAATTGCGTCAACATTCCTCATTATGTTCAGTTTTGTGTCCGGCCACATGGGGGCGCCAAAGCAATATCAAGACTAGACCAGAACAAAACACACACACACACACACACACACACACACACACACACACACACACACACACACACACACACACACACAGGCTCACCTGTGGGGAAGTGGACTCGAATGCACTGACATTCTCAGTGTTGTTTTTCATGCCTTGTGCTCTTAACACATACTCTTCCCTCATGTTTCTCCTGCTGGGTTCCCTGGCAGATCAAATTCCGCTTTCCTGCAGCCTGGCTTACAATGTTTGACGCCGTGCTCATCCTCATGCTGATCCCCCTAAAGGACAAAGTAGTGGACCCCATCCTCAAGCGCCGGGGCCTGCTGCCCTCCTCCCTGAAGAGGATTGCAGTGGGGATGTTCTTTGTCATGTGGTCGGCCGTTGCGGCGGGTGAGTGAGTGAGTGTTCTAACAGTCATGCCCTGTCGCTGCCGTCAAATGAGTAAATAGGCCAACTAAACACCCTGCTCTCTTTGTTTACAATGCTAAATGTCAGCATTGGACCACACCACGCATCAACGCATGCCATAGATCTGCGTCATTTGAAAGTAGCGTCGTGTTTGAATAACCATAATGTAGAATGAAAGTATTTGACAAAAAAGGAAGGTTTGTCTCATGCACATAGTTTTGGTCCCCCAGGAGAGATATCTCTTGATGCGGTCTAAATACCATGTATACACGTGCATTTGACCAGCTTTGATGTTACAACTACAAGGAATTGAGCCTCACAGCGTTGTTCTTCCAGGACTCAGCAGGTAGTCTGTCAGAAATGTATTAATATTCTTTCTATCAAAGCGCCACTTTCTAGGAAAGCTGTTATCATACAGAGTTACAGACCTCGCAAAGAAATAATAAAATAAAACGCCCCAAAGGTGCTTTTTCTTTTTTTCGTTTGTACATACAGTATAGAGAGCATCCCTGCACTTTGGTTCTGTTTGACTGCACCCGCATCCGACCGACAGCACTGCTCTGTCCAATTCGGTTCCAGCCTGTGGATTATCTCAAATAACTCTCTGCCCAGCCTGTCGTGGGTGCTCCTGCAGTCCTGTATTGATATATTCAGGTTAAAATGTTTTGAGTGAGACAAGTCTGCAGGGTGGGGAAAAGCAAATCCGTAACAGTCTTCACAACCAACACATATTATATTTTACACAGCTATTGCCTCCCTGTTTCCCTCTCAGAATTACTTCTCCTATCACCGTAGAATGCAAATGCATTCTGTCCTCATTGACCTTTTTAGTATTGACTGGAGTGCTCAGCAGATTGGTAATTCATATTTAAACATGTACTAAATCATATTTAATAGCTCTTTGTGTGAGGAGGAGCAATTAATATTTAGTGTGTTGTGAATGGTTTGTTTACACTAAGAAGAAGAAAAAAAAACAAGCCATCCCAGCATTATTAGGACGTCTGGTTAACAAGGTGTATATTTGGCAGTTAATTAATTCCATGCAAATCCTGAAAGGCTAACATAACACAGATGTTATACTACAAAGAATTCATTGAACTCTTAAGTTTTTGGTCCAATGCTGATTTTTAGAGGACCAAATGGAAATAAGTCTTAGTCCTTTAATGTGGTATTTTTAATCTGGTGTGTTGTGTTTCGGAAGTGATTTGCCCTTTCTTTTATCACCAAATAAATTAAATCAATCAATCTTGATTTTGGAGAGTCCTAGACCACCAATTACTGATGTTTTGACCACTATTTTGTTTGGGGAAAAAAGGAAAAATAAATTCTAATACATTTTAAAAACTTAGATTTGATTAAAGTTTCTATTTGAGTGCATTAGCTTATAAGCAAACAATAAAATACATTGAAATAACCTTTTGAAAAGCAGGCGATCTACAAGCTCACAACGTGTCACATCATGTGATCTTGTAGATCTGCTGTTTCTGAACATTTTTGCAAATGGTCACCTTTAAAGACATGCCCACAATTGGGTGGCCAGGTTGCATGTGATGAACATTCAGATGCCAATGATCAAAGTGGAATAATAATGGCCAATATCTGTCTGCTCTAGTCAAACTGGGACAAAACCTGAGGCCTTGCAGGTCTATGCGGAGTTAAAACATTTACTGTGTAGTGACTTTCTGCTTCATTTATACTCCGTCGCTCACAAGCTTGCAACACATTGTGTCATGTATATGTTGTGAGCTTTTAGATCTGCTATATTCATCGTGTGGGGAAGTGTAAATCAGACTTTAGTGGGATCATGGGACCCATTATTGGGTCATTGTTATGGGTCTGTTTTTTTTATTAGAAAACAACATGTTTTATTTCAAAACATTTTCTATAATCAAAAATGTTCAGAAAAAAAAATAGACAAATCATTCTTCAAAAGAATATTCCCACTAGGGCTTAAGTGGTTAATTCATAATACATTTTAGTACATTTTTGGTAGGTACCTCTTTTGGGTCGGTCTCAAGCTAAAAAGTTTGGGAACCACTGCTCTGAGGTGTTGGCAGTATGGCCCTATAAAGTACTTTCAGGTGTGAGGATGTGATCAGACACTAATGAGAGCCTCCGAGACAGCTACAGCCACCACCACTGTACTCCTTTCTGGTACACCTCCAGGGAGTGCACAAAGCTGCTGGAGACCACTTAATGTTGCTTTGTCATAACAAGAAAGCGGGGGGAAAAAAGTAACCATAAGCACTTTCCTGGAGGAAGTAGTTTCCACGTTGTTTGTGTGCATGCATGTAAAAGAGAGGACGAGTGTACATTTATTATGTTGGACAAATATATATTTTTTCACGCACCCCTGGATTGTACCACATACCATGCAGAAATTGTGAAGTGGAACTGAATGTGTTCTTGTGTAGTCTAATTCGAAATGTGCCAAATACTTTCAGCAAGTGTAAGTTTTTCCCCCTTTTTCATCTACTGTAAAGTGCCTGTTAACCAAATCTAATGAGGGGATTTTTCGGTTCTAGGAAATGCTTCTAAAATGACTGCAGAGAGGGAAAGGTTGTAAAATGTTTATTTTTCAGATATTGAAAATCTTTTAAAATATTTGGTTTTGAAAATGAGAAGCAGGAATTTGAAAAATTGCAGGGAGAAAACGGGGGGAAACATGCAGTACAGGGACGAATCTAATCCACCACAATCCACCCAGTGGTTCTCAACCTTTTTTTCACCAAGTACCACCTCAGAAAACATTCGGCTCTCCGGGTATGACTTAAGTTAAAATACAGTAGCGTACTACACCTAGTTAGTTAGTTGCTGCGAGAGTGATGTCTAGCCAACACCAACTCGGGATTCCTGGATCGCTGCCCTCCACAAATTCCTATCCAACTTCTTGAGCTCTGCAGTGTTGTTAGCCAAGCTGTTGAGCCGCAGCACGTCTACATAGGTGGTACACTTCTTCAAGTTCTGGGTGCGTACACCTAACCTATCCCATCCTATTCACATTTATTCTAATTCATATATAAAAATATAAGAATATATTTTTCCATAGTTAAAAAAATAAGACGGACAGACAGACAGACACACAACAGAGAGAGAGAGAGAGACACAACAGAGAATGAGACACTCTCGGAGACACATGCGAGCACGGACGCACACTAGTGCAAAGTTTTACTTTCACGATTTAGAAAAATGCTCGAGAGAGCGATATGAGAAGTTTTACTTTTACCGCGGCTTCGCGATGCGCAATGCAGTTGGCTTTAATTGGTTACGGCTGTTATTGAATCAAGTAATCAACTATTTTCAGTAGACAACGCTACGTGTAACCACAGCCATGTCTGTAGGTGTAGGCTACTCCTCTGCTAGCCTCGGAGACTGCAGGCGTCTCCTTTTCACTCCTCCGCCCCACTCCAGTTATGTTGAACCCCAGTTTCTGCTTCATATTAACTGGTGGATTTTTTACATTTGAACGGCACTCATTTGTGCTGGGACCACAACACCGGTCTGGATGTCATTTCACAGGAGCAATAGTGCTCTAGGTCCATCCGTTGCGACTGTTTAGTTTGTTGTGATCCGTGAACGCTTTGTCGGCAGTGTTCGATACAAAGCCAACAACAAAATGTCTGCCATGGCAATGCCCTATAGAGCGCCGAAGTCCTGACGTCACTCGCTCATCCCCTGGTTCATGGAAGTGTTTCTCTATGGAGAATAACATGGGGTCATCTTAAAATCGTCTCATATTGTGTATCACAAGCATTGTGGTCCAAAAATAAACAAACTGTCTTGGCGATATTGTCGGAAGTGTCTCTGTATCGTTTACGACAGTCAGTCAGCCATATTTGATACAGTCTGTTTCTAGCAAAAAATTACCAATTCAGCAGCAGTAACATTAGCGTTTTCTCACAGTCTTCATATCCATATGAGGATGGCCAGGATGATTTGTTTATTTTTCAAACACAGTTCTTATATGAGGCGATCTAAAATCCCCCTATGGGGATTATAATACAAATAAAAAAGTACATGAACCCGTGGACTTAGCGCCCTCTACCGATATTGCCGTCAGACTTCGGCGCTCTATGGTGTGTCTTCCGTTATGAAGTTATGTCCTATTTTGCTTAGCTGGTGTTCCGTGTTTCCTGTGGGTTTATCGGTGTCCGTCCACAAGCATAAGCCATTGTGCTCGGAAATCACAGAGAGACGGACAGCTCTACACCAGCTTGAAGTGGCATTGTTTGCCCTGGACACAGCCTGGATCAACACTCACAACATTGTAAATGTGCCACGCTGTGTGACAGCACAGTTGGCCATGCCATCCTAAGCTCGTATTTATTTAATAGGCTACCACTAGAAACATTGACTTCAGCTACATGCTGGGTGACATTCCAAAGCAGCATGGACATTTGCTTTTGAAGTAAATCTTATTTTTTTCTTTTTATAACATTCTTTGTAATTTATATAATCTGTTTTAGTTATGGCCCAGTGACGTTTTGATGTCTAAAAGTGGGACGCTTTTATAAAAGCTGTTGCAAAAGTTCTCGGGGATTGCACTTGGATGTCTGATGTGTGATATGGGTGGTGTATGTTTATGCTGAGCCCTGGACTTGCTCTGGGCAACCCGGAGGCTGCTTGCCCTGCCTGGGATGGACGGCTGGTATTATAGGATAGCTGGATTACAAGGCTCTCAAATACAGCATTAAGTGTGGTTATGATAGGAGGCTGTCTCTGGGTGTTATCTGGAAATAGCTGCTGGTTACATGATAATGGTTATCGAATGAAGCTTTTAGGAAGCGGCAGTGGTTTGATGATGACTGCTTGGCTCTCATTGTCGAGCTGTCTGTACTGTTTCACTACTAACTGCCATAATCTGTGAGCATGCAGATGTGATCTTAATGAAGTGGTAGTGTAGCCTTGAAACCAGCTAAATCCCTAATGGAGTGTCAGTGAATCCTTTAACTCCTGCGATATTTGGCTGTTTGTTGGTTTCATGGACTTTAGGGTGCTTAATACATTTTACAAGTGCCTCCTCACTGTGACTATTATATAAACCGAACCGATATATATCAACAATTACCCGTTTGTTTTATTGCACCTAAATTTATTGGGGAGGGTTGGTAGGACTAATCAAAGAGAAGGAATTAGTTGTGTGTCTATCTAATGTTTACACTACATCACGTTTCCTTTCCAGTGATATGAAATTGACAGGATTTCAAATTGGATCCCAACATAAACACTAATCCAGGGCTGTCAAACTCATTTTAGGTCACTGGCCTGATTGAGCAAAAAGTCAACTTAATGTGGACCGAACCGAGCCCTACTGCATGCATGCAGATGTTTGAGTATACTGCTTTTTTGGAAATTGCTTTCGTGCAAACATGCATTGCTGCCTATTTTCAACCTGCTCCCATGTGTCTCAAGGCTCATACATAGTTTGGATTTTCGGTGGTTAGGTGACCACTGAACTACAACATGACGAGCAAAACAATAACAACATAAACAGGGTACATTGCAAAGTGTGTTAATCTAACGTTTGTACCTGCAGTCCACCTCACACTCAAGAGTGTAATGAACACTTTTGCAGATTTTGCAATTCAATGCTACCATTTTACACCAAGCTCTGGAGTATATTTCAGAGTCTGACCTGATACTGGGAAAACTCTGTTTTTGCAGTCATCTCTCAAATGTGGTGACACTTGTCCAAAAATGTATCAATGCACTGAAACAAACTGGGAATTTAACAATGATAAATAACTATAAAAAACAAATGCACAAATAGAACAATTACTCAGTAACTCCAAGCCTCTTTTTCTGCATTATGTTAAACAACTTCTGCATCTGTGATAGGCCAATATCAGCTGATAGAACTGGCTTACTGATAAGTTGGTCAGGCACTGGTTCCCAAACACTGGGTTGGGGCCCTTTTGTGGGTCACGGACACAGTTTAAGGGTCGTGGACACATTTTATGGGTCCCTTTGTTTTTTGTTTCCCACATTTTCTTAAAAAGCATTCCCAAAAACTACAAATCTTATTCGTTTTTTTTCAGTAATTTCATGAAGAAATTTGAAAACAAATGTTTTCACTAATTTGAGTCCTGGCAAACGTCTAATTTCTCTTTTGGGTCTTGAGCAAAAAAAAGTTTGGGAACCGCTGCTCTATAGTACACAGTCACATGCCCTTGTATACCACTTTCAAACTTTAACACTTAGTTCCTGCCTCTTCCCTTTCAGGAATATTGGAGACTAAACGACTTGATGTAGTCAATTCCCCAAACGGTACCATCGACCAGCAGATTGGCAACGTCATCTACTATGCTGCAGATTTACCCATATGGTGGCAGGTGCCTCAGTATGTGCTAATTGGAATCAGTGAAATCTTCGCCAGTATTGCAGGTATGGTCAGATTGATTTACTGTACTTATAACAAGTAAGACGCGCAAACGCGGGAAGCGAACGCAGCTCGTACATATTTGGGTTTAATTTTTTTTTTTAAAGTTAATTTCTTATTAAGTTAAAAAAAAGTTAAGTTTTCTTTTAAGTTAAGTTTTTTTAAGTTAAGGTGTGTGTGTGTGTGTTTTGTGTGTGATACAGCTGTGCCCTCTGGTGGCGGGCAGGTGGTGTAACAGCGGGACAGACAGACACACAACATGATCTGCTAGGTCTCATAGTTAGTGCTCACTGCGTTCGCAATTAGTGGAAGTAGAAGTCAGGCTGTGATTTCACACTGCAGTCGGCTACACTGTCATGAAGTCATACTTTCACTTTACCATTATCACTACAAAGAGGAATACAATATGCAATACAATACACATTTCCAGTGCATAATTGTAATCGGTACGATTTGCTGTCACATTGTGTTTTGAGGGTTTTGAGCTTCTAACTACAGTATACTAGTAAGACGCGCAAACGCGGGAAGCGAACGCAGCTGAGACCCTGCAGATCATGTCTGTCTGTCTGTCTGTCTGTCTGTCTGTGTGTCTGTCCCGCTGTTACTGTATATGTGGACCTGGCCCCTTTTGTGCCCATATATGGAGCTGAGTGGACCTGGCCCCTTTTGTGCCCATATATGGAGCTGAGTGATTGCTGATGCAACACACTCCATATTTGGATAGCGGGACAGACAGACAGACAGACAGACAGACAGACACACAGACACACAGACAGACATGATCTGCTAGGTCTCAAAGCGGGACAGACAGACAGACACACAGACAGACACACAGACAGACATGATCTGCTAGGTCTCAAAGCGGGACAGACAGACAGACACACACACAGACATGATCTGCTAGGTCTCATAGTAAGTGCTCACTGCGTTCGCAATCACTGCGTTCGCAATAACACCATAAAGCCAAATTTACAAACTCATTTTGATTGCGCAATTATAATTGGTTCAATGTATCTTCTACCCTTTTTTTGTATTTATTGCTTTTGACATTACAAAAGGTATCAAAGGTGCAACATGCAACATACAGACAATTACATTAATACAATTATAATAGATTATAATAACTGTACATAAATCAATTCACATTGTAATTATGATATCCCTATCTTCTACCTTAGTTTCTGATGTGATTGTGGGGAATACCAAACAAGTTGCCCCTTTACCAACTCGCCCCGGGTGTACAGCGGTGGCTCAGGGCTAGAGTGGCTGGATGGTAACCGCAAGGTTGCCAGTTTGAACCCGGGCTCCGGTGTCCGGGCTCCGGTGTCGAAGTGTCCTTGAGCAAGACACTGAACCCCTAATTGCTCCTGATGTGCTGGTTGGTGCCTTGCATGGTTTCCGCCGCCATCGGTGTGTGAATGTGTGTGTGTGAATGGGTGAATGTAATGCACAATCTCTGTAAAGCGCCTTGGATAAAGGCACTATATAAATGCACGATTTATCATTTACAGCTGGTGGAATGGCGCGGCCTGGTATCCTAAAGTAACCTAAGTACATTATGCTTAAACGGTTAAGCCTAACCTTATTCCTAGCCTTGACCTCAATAAAACTATGCCTAAACCTAACCCGGTACCTAACCCTAAACTTATTTCTAACCTTATTCTCAGTAAAACAAAATCAAGAATGTAAGAACCGCGGCACCGATCGGTCGGCGGAAAAAAACCGAGGGGTGAGATGGTTTAGGGGCGACCGTACCTGATACCATTGTGGGTAGGTGAATGATATCATAGTGAGTGCTAATTGGCCCAGGTATTGACTGACCGTTGACAGTCTTCATTTCTTACACCATTCAAGTTTATTGTTAAATAATGAGGCATTTTATAAATGAGGTGAAGTGTGGTTTATAATGATAAAGTAACCTTTAGAGCTTAAGTGATGAATGGTCTTCCCTCAGTCTGACAGTAACACTGTTCCTCAGCTCATTATTTAAGTGGTTCATCTAATCAATATTCTTTTGCTAAAACAATGCCCTATTTACACTGGGCTGCTCTTGTCATTGTCTCTGCTGAAATGTAGACATGTAGAATCGACAGAGGCACACCAAACAGCATGATTGATTTAGTATATAGTGCAATTTGATCTCAATTCTCAAATATAACTGCGAGCTGCAATACCTGGGGCCACACAATGATACGCCCCACCGACAGCATACAGTCAATGGGCTTCCTACTCTGGGCTTAATTTGTGCTGCGGGACGTGCCTCCTGCGCTCTGGGACCTCTAGAAGGTGTTCCGTCGTCTCAAATGCACATACAATACAATACGTTTTTACTTAGGCTATTTCTTATTAACTCATTCGCCACCTAGAATGTCTTTTGACTTCTTCTCGTCCTTTGGCCCTCGGCGTCGAGATCATCCTTTGATGTCCTTTTAAATGTTGTATTGATTACGTTTCATAACGCTGTTCTGCACCCATCTGTTTCGCTCCGTTTCAGTGCGACGGAAGTAAACGGGGAAAAATGGGAAGGCGAATGAGTTATTTCCGCTTTCACATATTCCTCTCAATGTTCTTCCCGCAACGGAAAAGGACCGTGGATGAAATGAAAGAGAGTTTGGTTTGTAAATCTTCACATTAACTACTTTAGTTTTCACTGTTAGAAATAGCTGTGCCCGTAAGCAGGGTAGTCTGAATCCTACCTTACTATGTTGGTAGTAAGCAGGGTAGTCTGACTCCTACCTCACTATGTTGGTTGTGGAGGGCTCCCCCTCACATCTAAACGGTTGGACAGTGCGTATCTGTCCGTGTTCTGTGACTTTGTGCCTGACAAATGTGAGAGAGAGCAGTGAGTCTTACTCAGGTTCATAATCTCCGGCACCTAATCATTTATTCATTTTACAAATTAAGCACTTCAGTGGTCATTAAGGGTTCCTTAATTAACACCACTGTGAGAAGTTTGGGACAGATCTGGGAAAAATCTGGGCGATTTCTTACTGGCTGAAAAATCTAATATCCTATGCAATTTCTGACTAGCATAAACAACAAGGAATATTAGCATCAAATCCCAGTTCGGGGTCTGACTCTGACTCTGGTCTGGCTTGATAATTATGCCCTGGCGAATGTAAAGAAGTAGCCTAAAACAGGGATGCTTGGTTAGTCTCCGTAATTTACTATGAAGAAAATATCTACACGCCGTCTTCTAAGCACCCAATTAACTTTATTAGAGACAGATTACAACATTTCGAACAACACATGGTCTTTGTCAGGTGCAATAAAATAGACACTGGGCACTGGGCAGAGCTCACCAGTCTATAGACTGGCTTGGAATTCATATTTGGGCATGCCTGTTACGTTTTGAGTGGCAGGCAGGCAGGCACATGGAAAAAATAGATGCCTCATTGGCCGCTGCAGTTCGTTGGAGCGATGTGTGTTGAGGACCGCAAGAATTTACCCTGGGAGAGGAAGTACGCCGGAAGTGTGGAAGGCACTTTACGTCACGCTGCCACTCAAGTGATTACTGGCTAATCACAGCACATCTTTTCCGGGACTGACAGACCTGAACATGCGCTCTGTGACGCACGCTCATGCTTCCGCGGGGCTTTGCAAAGAATCTCGGTAAAGTTTTGCCCTCCCTTGAGCACATACGCTCCAGAGCCGGAAAGGGCGTCTACGTTTATGTCCATGGGCAGGCAGGTACTGCTGGTAACCCATTTAGACCTGAGGCCGATTCTACAAAGGCCTTCAAAATCCTGACAGTTTTCTGAAAAACCCCATGTTTCGATGTCGGTCGTTCTCAAAACAATTTCATGTCAAGGACCCCCAAAAATATATATGTAATTGGCCACCCAGAAGCAAAGATTTGAGTTCAAAACGTTCGCTCTGAAAGAATATCTAGTCAAAGATTTGCGCCCACATTTTCAAGATTTTTCAAATATACAGTAGCAGACCTACAAGCTCGAGCTTGTAGATCTGCTATTTTTCAATAGCTAAAGTATAACATAATGCTTAAAACACCAAAAGGTTTTTCCCGTCCAGAATGGGTTAAGAACATAATCGCTGTTACTTCGTATTCTAACGCGATCCGTTTTTAACATAACAGTAGAGTTGTTAATGCTTTAATGCGAATGGAAAGTGATTTATTGATTGAAGCATTGGTTGGAACTTGGAAGTGACATTACACAAGCTTCCGTTTTAAACGTGTATTTATAGTTATATTAGTTCGTATTTGAACGCGATTTAACTCTTGTTGGTCATTTAATTAATCAAATAATTGGTGCTAACTGCTAACACAGATTACTGTACACATGTCAGTGGCTACAGTGATTAGCTGTGCAAACAAGTCAAGTATGCAGGAAGCCTCGTGTCAGACAGCGCTGATTACCGTAATGAATTACAACTGCTCAGCAATTACCAGAACTATATGCTATTCTGGACTTTATTATTAAATTCAATTATTTCTTTAAAATGCCTACTGCTAAATAAGTAAGAACCTCTTAACTAGCCCCGTTAACTGCTCAGTGGCAAACTGTACATCATATTTACAGTATTCTGTATGAGCTATCGTGTTGCTCCCCAGTATGAATCTCTCCACGGCTACACCCCAAGCCCAATTCCGTTGGTTAACTTTCCATAGATACTGTACATATTTAAAAGGATAAAAGATTAAAAAGGAGTCCTCTTTATGGGTGTCAGAATGGAACGGAATGGAGAGAAAATCTAAAGATCTTTGAACCATTCTCATACAGTCATTCACAGATAATCTGCATAGCCAACAACATGTTTGAGTGGTGCAACCACTCCAAGGAACAGCAATGTCCGTGTGTATGTGTGGTTAACCTATGTGTTCACCTATGTGACGTTAATGAGCGAGCACCAGTATGAGTACCAGTAGGGGCGCTGTTGTGCCATGCAGAAACAGAGAGAGAGAGAGAGAGAGAGACAGTGCTGCCTGCTAATGAGAGAGAGAGAGAGATAGAGAGGAAGAGGAGGAGGAGGAGGAAGAGGGGGAGAGAGAGAGGGGAGTTGCACCACTCGGTTCACACAGGTGTGATTTCTTTTCTTTTAACAGTATGTCAGAGATGGCAGATCTTTAAAGTCAGCTAGCAGACCTTTTATTTGCAGCTACAGAATAACATGGTGGTTTTTGAACGGTGCCTGACCGCTCCAATGCCACGTGTGTATATACGTACTGTATGTCTGTCTCTCTGTCTGTCTGTCTGTTTGGGGTACGGACAGCTGCAATTCCGCTGGGTGATCTAAAGTGGCACTGTTGAGCAGCCTAAAGGGCCATTTACACTGAGCACAATAACTAGAACTGCAGCCAGCCAGCAGTGTTGAGCAGCCTGCACCGCTCAGTTCACACGGGTGTGATTTTTATTGTATAGAACAGAACACCTATTTCTATTAGCCTCCATACTGGAGGCCACTGTAAGCTACGCACTGCTACAGTAGTGTTCATTCAAGCCCTTTTGCCTCAGTAGCAGTATTTGTTGAGTTTTCTTCGCTTATCTAAGCTTATTTTACTGTTGCTTCAGAGTGGACCCCAGACGAGCCACCTACATCATATATGTACCTTTTTAAATCAATACATAGGCACTAGGTGTGCCTATACCATTCCTCCTGTTCTGAGGATCATCATCAGATATCTCACTGAGAGATGCTCATCGATACAGCCTCCATTTCACAATTTAGTGGGGTTTGCTTTCCATGGGGAAATAGGTTCCTTATTCTTTTCAGACGATATCTTTGGCATAATATAAAAAGACATTTCTTGGGTGAAAAAAGGCCAGCTGCTGAGCTGACTGCAAATGTGTATTTGACACATGCTGCATATAAGCCAAAGTTAGTGTTCAAACTATCATGATTTGGAATAAAAAGGAAAATGACTATTCAAAAAGAATGAATGGGAATTAAAGGAATCTTTCTCCAGAATATAATGGCCTTCAGTAAGAAACACTGTTAATATGAAAGGGCGATACTATGAAATTGAGTTGTGATGAGGGAAATGAGCCAAAATAAATCAATATGGGTACTGTCTTTACACAAAAGAGGTGATTTAGACTCTTGAAACATTGTAGCATAACAGCAGTGGCACCATTTTGAATCTTCCTGTCTAAGCAACGGAGCACAATAGAAATCAAATAATCAATAGAAATCTGCCTGGTCATTTATTTTTATTTGCCATTTCCTCTGCAGTCATGGTCATAACTGGCCGTGCAGGTTTCAATGACTTGGCTTGGGTTTATTAGGCCACATGCTTCCTGCAGTGATAAAGTTGTCCTATTAATATTGTTTCTTTGTTTCTGTTGCTCTAATCACTTATAATCACACATATACTGTAGCTCTCCACTTTCAGTATCAGAAAATAAGATTACACCCTGCAAGAAACTTCTTTTCAACGTAATTATTTTTCATCCACTCACATGTTTGCATTGTATCAAAGCATAATTTCACTATCCGCTTTAGAAATGCATTTAACCAATTAAGCCCTGGCTACTGTATATAGTTTGTTGTACAAAGAATAGTGAAAATATCCTATGTACAAGTTTACATGTCTCTTTGCAACATGTTGGGAACTTGTAGATCTGCAACTTTTGATAAAATGTTTCCTGTTTTTGCCAAATGTTCGCCTTTCATAACATACTCAGAATAGGGATGCTGGGGTTCATGTGGTTAACGGACCTAGGAATTGTACAGGTTCTTGCACCTCTGGATTGTTAAGGATCCTACAAACCAACGGCATTCACCCCTGACTATTAGGGTCCCCATGAAAGTCAAATAGAGACATAACAAAGCTGTTGGGAGCCTTAAAATACTCTCCCACTCACTCTCCATACCGTCCTCCTGGGGGTTTACCGAAAGGAAAATTGGCTGACAGAATTTTGACATATATCTGATAGAAAGGAACATTCCCCCCTAGTTTTATTCAGTTTGAATAAATCAGTTTAAAATCTCAGGTGCTTACACATTTCCCATCCACATCTTCTATGTATTCTTTGCTTCTACACCACCCAGCAGTTTGTCTGCTTTGGGCTATACGAATATCCAAAAAACTGCAATAATGATTCCCTGTGGGATTTTTAATTATGTATTGCTCTTTTGAAAATGTTAAAGGCTAATGTTATTTTCAGTGAAAGAAAAATCACCCCGACAACACTGCCCTCAGGAGAAACAAAAATAAGATATTTTAAGTCCAGCTCTTTTTTTCTTTTTTCCCCCCCTTTATTTATAATTCGACCTCTTGGTCGAGAAAGGTAAGACTGTTTCTTATGTTGTTGTGCTATGAACATAATTATAATTCTACGTAGTATCGTTGCATTCACTGACGGACAAGCACTAGGTTGAACATAATGTTACTATGCTCTCCTAGTCCCTTAGCTGTGCAGTGTTGTACAGTATTCTGAGGAAGTTCGCCATCCTATGTCGTCCCCTGCGATATGCATTGCATAGCCATTGACTTGTGTTTGATGGTATCGAAAGGCTATCCCAGGATATAAATAAATGTTTCCTTGTGCAAACTACAGGAAAAGTAATTGGTTTTCCTCTAAATAATAGGCATATGTTGGCACATTTCTATCCCATCTCATATGGAAGCAGTGTTACTTTCATGGTGCCAGTGTCTGTATCTGCAATGATGCAGTTTGTCACGTACATTTGTGCAATGTCCAACTCTGAGGAATGTCTTAGAAGGCAACCTTATTTAACCATGGATTCCTAATCTCTTCTGGCATGTGTAGCAGTAGGACCTCATTTGAAAAATCACATGTTCAAGGTGCCATGAAATTATCAGTGTCAGCTTGCAGGCAGACATCTGCAAGCACAAAGAGAAAGATTAGGTCTTTATCTCCATGTGTATCTTTCCCTTCACTCCTCTCTTCCTATTCAATCCCTTTCTTCCGTTCTTTCACGACAGTAAATAATTTAGTTTAAATATATATTAAGTTTAACACCCCGAACGCCCAGGGTTATTTAATCCATTAAATCATAGTGCCCTGCGATTTATAGTAGCGGAGCACTTTTACCGACTGACCGGATGTTATCCCGGATGTGGCTGTCGCAGACACACTCTAGAGGCGATCGACAACAACGGGAGCCTCGGGAGGTATGATTAAATCTACCGCGACTAGCGACAGGACCACGGTGGGCCGTCTAATACATGATCTTTGCTTAGAATTAGACGTTATGATTTAGATCAAGAGTTATTAACGTTTTAAGATTTTTGGTCTCATCAGCTAAACGGGGGGGGGGGGGGCATTTTCGATGACGTTCCACTGTTGCGCAACATCGAGTGTTGCGCAACAGGCGCTCCCAGGCTGTGGAGCGATGCGATCGGTTTTGATATCGATAACCTCCGTCTTTTTGATCAATCGTCCTGGGTGCTGGGTGTTACTAATTGAAAGGACGGTGAACTTCGTTCTGGGCGATCGGGGTGTTAATAGGTGTTTTTTTTTAGCTGACCCATGCTGAACAAAGGCCTCTCAGAGCACCACAGTGTAACAACTGCTGACGGAGTCCCTTTGGCCTCATGTATTTTAAAATGCCTGTATTATGAAGGAATTCTCTACTTTTGGTACCTTAGATTCAGAAGATACCAAGTGGCACCCCATACCCATAGTGATGTGTATCATTTTGTAATGGACCATACCTGTGATAATGAATCATTCACAGTGGGGGAAACATTGCTGACCACTACAACCCAGCCACTCTCATTTTACAAAGTCAGCTTAAAGCTGTGATCTGGAACTTATTTTAATGAATAAAACGCCATTTTAACCGGTAGATGTTCATGCAATGTAACTAGCACAGCTGCCGTGGTTGGAACTTGGAGGTGGTCTCTTTACTCATCCCTTGGGCGTCAGTGGCTCAGGGGTAGAGTGACCGGTAGAGCAGCCGGATGGGAACCGAAAGGTTCCCCCAGAGTTAGTGTCGAAGTGTCCTTGACGGTCTGAACCCCTAATTGGTGCCTTGCATGGTTTCCTCCACCATTGGTTTATGAATGTGTGTTTGAATAGGTGAATGTAATGCACAATCTTGTCAATCTATGTAAAGTGCTTTGGATAAAAAGTGCTATATAAATGCACCATTTACCATTTTACCATTTACCCTTGAAGAATGTAGACGCTTGTTGACAAGTGCAATATTTCCCCTGGCCAACAGGCGACTGGCTCTTGATTGAGTGGTAAATGATAATTGATTTCTCACATTGGAGATCCCGGTTTGAAATGCGGGTAGAACACCGACACACACCGAGATAAACATGAACCGCATGTTCTGTCCTCTGTCTGAAATGTGCTTTACGTGGATAACTGAGGCAGTTACGCATGGATCAGACTTTATTAGCATGTTCAGCATGCCAATGACTAAATTATATTCTACAGATGATTACGCCATTTATTATGTGTTAATCACTGTATCCTATGAATACAATGCATGTGCTACATATTGTTATCTCTGAGGACTGTCGACATCTATTTGTCTCTTTGTCTTTTTGAAGGTCTGGAGTTTGCCTACTCGGCTGCCCCCAAGTCCATGCAGAGTGCCATCATGGGATTGTTCTTCTTCTTCTCTGGTATCGGTTCGTTCGTGGGATCCGGTTTGCTGGCCATCGTCTCCCTCAAAGTGATTGGCTGGATGTCCTCCACCAAAGACTTTGGTAAGAAGCAGTGTTGATTTAATCGACCAAAACTATGATGAATGTTCGTCGACTACCTAATTTCACTGATAAAACTAAATAAAAACTAAGACTAAATATACTGACAATTTCGTCAACAAATGAAAACAGAACTAAAAGAAAAGTAATTTTATGTTTGGTTGCATGCTAAAAATAGCCAATCCACAAGCTCACTGCAACGCGTTGTGAGGTTGTACTTGCTATTTTAAGCATCCAACAAAGTGTAAAATCTGCCATTATGACGCCAAAATCCATTTTAGTCAACAAAATCGACTGTAGATTTAGTCGACTAACATCTAGACTGACACTAAAACATTTCGGGTGACTAAAATATGACTAAATTAGATTTTATTGAAAAGGCTATGACTATATGTGGCCGGTGGTTCCCAAACGGTGTGGCGTGAACTGTGCCCTGGGATGTTTACGCCCACAGTATTATTGCAATACACTGTATGCCAGTGGTTTCCAAAATGGAGTCTGGGAATCCCCAGGGGTCCTTGAGGGAGTTCCAGGGCGTCCCCAGCTAAATGGACCGTAACGGGTCCATTTGGTTTCATTTGTACACTCTCAGAGTTAAACTAACAGTGATACTGTGATTTTACAATATAAATTGGAGGTCCCAGAGCTAGAAATGCCATTAATGTCAAACTGGGGTTCGGGTTGAGAATCACTGCTAGAGCCGTAAAAAAAATCTCTTATGGGGGTCCCTGGCATATCTTTTCAAATAGGGGTCAATTTGGGGGTCCTTGATATGAAAACGTTTGGGAACCACTGCTGTATACAACTATACAAAACATTGTGAATAATGTTTTTTTTTAAATCTTATATTTTAATTATATTCACTATAACTTTATTCGGCATCGGTAAATACAAGTGATGTTAAGGAGTGATGATAACATCATGTGTTATTTTGAACAGATATGGATGCAGTCATGACCTTTTGACCTGCCCTTTCATAAGAAGTTTGAAATACACTGGGTTAGGGTTGTAACCACCACTGTTGAATTTGACCTTTGACCTTTGACCTTGACCCTGAATCTCATGAAACTGCCTTCAACTCACTGGCCACTGATCTTTGCCAGGCCAGTTTTCCAGTGAAAAAAAAAAGGTTTTCCTCCCAATTCCTACACCATCTGAATGTCTGGAGTGTTACAGTTGTCAAGTCCAGCTGTTAGATGCCTTGCACATCTGGACATCTCAGCTACATTATGCATTCTCAATAGAAGCAGGACGTATGGATTTGCAATACAGAAATTTATTTTCCCAGGGACAGGACACCAGATTTTTCATGCCTCGTCCTGATTTAAAATCCACTTAAGGAGTTTGTAAATTAGTTGTGTGTGTGTGTGTGTGTGTGTGCGTGCGTGCGTGTGCGCGGGCAACACCCGGTGCAATTCTCTTGTTTTAAGAGTCTTTCCCGTAATAAATAGACATGTCAGACTAACGACAAAAGGTTTGTGTAAATCTGTCCAAGTGGTGGAATGAATAGCGTGGCTTTGGCAGCAGATGGATGGGTTCCCTGGCGAGCCGCGGCTCCCAGCTCCAGATGCACTTTCCTGTGAGCGAGCGGTAAATAAGCCAGCACTGTAAATTGTTTACCCACAAACACCTAATAGCTCATTAATACAACGTGCCGACAGGTTGGGAGGTATTTTTTGATGATGTTAGCACTCAGAGATGCTCTGCACGACTTCATAAATCCATCCCTTGCCGCAGCCTTGCCTCACCCGAGGGGCCGTTTGTTTAGTAAGCATCATTTGACTGTTAAACTAACGTCGGCTTTGCCCCCGAGAGTCATTTTCTTTCTTCGTTTTTCCCAGACAAAGGGTGACTAAGCGGAAAAAAATTAATAAAACATCCTGGTAGCCATTGACAGATGGCACAAAGCCTTGGCCTAAAAGGCAGTCAGAAATCATGCATTTTCTTGCGGCTGTGGAGTCTTCCATTCTGTCCTGACATAATTTGTTGGGTTGTGACCTGTCTCATTCCACCAGCCACATGGCTCAACAGGTCTTCGTATATTTCCATGGTTGAGGGCGGCACTGTGAGATGTTGTAAACAGTATCTTGGCTGTTTGTACTGAACAGAGTAGAGCAGACCCAGGGACAGACGACCAACATTAATCACAAGCTGGTGGCCTGATTACATAGCCACTTTCCATTTTAGTAAAGCTGGCCCTTGGGTGTTGCTTAGGGATGGTTGGATGGCACTGCTCACTCAACCTGTCAGCAGCTTTTAGGGTCACCTGTCTCGTCATGCTCCTCCACTACCGCTTCCTTTTGCTGTGGACCTTAGGTGAAAGCATTCCAGTTTCACATGATGCATTTACCGTACAAACATTTAAACCTGGAAGGTGCTTAATACAGCTGAATTCCAGTTGAACGTTGCCCTGCTCAATGGTCCCTTGGTAGTAGTTGCTGCGTGAGGGTAGATTGCTTCATATGGCACTGCTTCAGTCACAAGTATCCTTTGTGAACTCTAATCTTATGCACAGCAGGTCTCATAAAATGTGAGCCAAGCCAGTTTGTGTCAGGAAATGTGTGCCAAATAAGCCAGTTTTTGTTTACAATATTAGCAAACAGAAATTAGATATGGCCAATTGACCATGGCACATCTCGCACCATTATAGAAATTCTCATAGGCATATTTTGAGGGACTGGGCAGGATTTTACTAGTTTCATTTATTTCTTTTCTTTTCTTTTCTTTTTTGTGTGTGTCAAGGATGGTAGTGGCTCACAAGCTTAACAAGGCCTCATTTATCATTGTGATTATTTAGAGACAGGTGCCTTATCCGCTGGAGTGCTCTGCCAAAGCACCGGGGATTGGCAAGGACCATTTATGGGGGTGTTTTGCTTTCCATTTTGTGGCATTTCTAGGAGTGTACATTTTTTGTTAATTCATGTTAACGTGTGTGTTGCTCACATTAACCCTGCCGTGCCCACTGCCTATTTTAAATAGGACATTGTTGATCTATAAGCTCACAATGAGCTAGTAGATCGGCTGTCGTATACAGTATGGCTGGTTAACCGTTTTCGTTCATCCAACGTGTCCACACGTCCTAGTCGAATCCAATCGAGGGGTGCATTGGACGTGTGTACACGTCCTAGCGCATCCTCAATGATATCAGGCGAGGGGAGAATATTCTGAAATTCTTTCCTTTTTTCTTTCTTTTATTTTTTTTGTCTTTCCGGCACCCCAGAGCTTCTATTTTGAAGGAATCCCGGCACTGATTGTGTTTTAAAGGCAGGGAATTGTAAATGTTGGCTATTCAAATAATGTGGGGAAAGCCATCTCGCCCTGCATAACTACTATTGGAGTGTTGATCTTTTAACCCCAGAGACTAAATCAATGAAAGGTCAAATTTCACTCCACTCTTCCTCACATGAGAATATAGTACTTAAACAAGGGACGTGTTTCAGTTTCCCCTGTTATATCTAATTTTCGGCCATTGATGTTTGCAAATAACAGTGGTCGCATGAAAGGAAATGGCCTTTTCTTTGTCCAGTGTAAGTACTGACTAGACAAAGATCAGATGCCTAGGACATGTACAGGCACTCATAGTGAGCTGACATTCACATATCCTGCTCATGAATTGCTGGATTATACTTCATGAAATGTCAATGTTTTAATAGGGGCCTTTAATGTCAGTCGAGGCAAATGGTCAAAGTCCCTCTTTTTCTGTTGAAACGAGCTCTCCTCAGCCTCCTTTGGTATTCTATGGGTTCATACAATATGGGTTTTAGAAGGCCTACACGGGATGCATCGGAAATGGTGTGCGTGTGTGTGCGAGACATTACAGACTGGGACTCTTGGTCCATTATAAAAACATAACAATAACCGGAGGAGAAAGGAGAGCTGGGTTTGAGTTCAGGTTCCACAGTGGATGCACCTGTAGGTGAACAGCTTGTACTGTATGTGATGGTGGTGTGCAAAACTCATACATCAATCAAAAAGTTTTACGAAGAAGAAGACAGCTGCTGAAAGTAGCTCTTAAAAGCAAACATGCATTGATCCTCTCTCTGAATTCATTCTGAGCTGAGGGTGGTATTGAATGCATTGAAGCATTAAAATGTTGGGACATTGCACTGAAGGACTACAGTTATTGATCCATTTGCAAACCTTAAATTGATATTGACCTGCCACATCTCTCCTCACATGATATGTTCGAACGGCCCCATTTGTAGGTAATTTGACTCAACAACCATATTTGATGAAAGACCCCTTATTTTGGAGGAGGTCAAGGTGATGGTAGAGTTGTTGGTCCGATCCGTTGGAGTCTTCATGCAGAACTCAAGGCCCAGTTTCAGATAAAAGCGAGTCATAACATTAAGGCAGGTCTGTTATGAGTATTGTACCACATCCCTAACACTTGCTTAGCACCTGCTTAGTACCAATAGCACGTGCCTCATAATTGTCAGAATTGACAGTAACAAAACAGTGTTCTTTATATGCATTTACGAATATTCATCAACTCAAGTGCAGGGAGCTCTATTTAACATAATTTATTATACCGGTGATATCGGCGCCGATAATTGGTCAGTCCCTACCGTAACCCATGAAAAGGAGGGTCTTCACTAAAAAACACTGGCAGCGGCGGAATGATTAATTAATTAATACCTGGCAGTTAATTGTGTTAAAAACCTGTTTATGGACTTTTACAGAAAGTTTATGGATTTTTACAACAAGTCATTGTTTTGTCTTTTGCTTCCATAATTAGCCCACCGTACTTCTGAAAGTATTTTGCAGCAAAGTGGGCCCTGGGGCCTTGGATTGGAAAGAGGAGGTAGAGACTTAGGCCCTCATTTATCAACCGTGCGTACGCCAAAATATGGGTGCACGCCGAAATTGCCGACATTTTTGACATTTACCATTTCCGCCAAAGCTTGAAATTGAACGTGACAACGTTGAAAATCCACGGTTGCTCCTCAGCTGGCGTACGCATTTTTTTTCTGTCTTACACAAGCGGAGCAGCCTTGTCTGAACTGCTGACACTGTCACAGGCATCAAAACATATGTTTTCACTCCTAAAATGTTAATATAAAACGGTATGTGTATGTAAAAAACAAAAGAGAGATTTCCAACTTTACAAGTAATTAAAATCGCGCAATTAAAAACAATATAACATGTTTACAATGTATTAGTTTGTGCTTAATCTCCATAGACAACGCCCTGGTAACGTCTGTCCCAACAGCCAGGAACCTTGGTGTTGTCCTGGACAGTCAGCTCTCGTTCAAAACTCACATCACAGCTGTCACTCGATCCTGTAGGTTCACACTCTATAACATACGACGAATTAGACCGTTCCTCACCCAGGAATCAGCCCAGCTCCTAATCCAGACAACAGTCTTGTCAAAACTTGACTATTGTAACTCCCTCCTTACTGGCCTACCAGCATGTGCACTTAAGCCTCTCCAGCTGATCCAAAATGCTGCAGCTCGCTTGGTCTTCAACCAGCCAAAATTCTCACATGTCTCCCCCCTGCTCCGCTCCCTCCACTGGCTCCCGGTCGCTGCCCGCACAGAATACAAAACCCTGATGCTGGCATTCAAAGCAACCAAAGGTATGGCTCCCCCATATCTTGCAAGTATGATCGAACCCTACAAACCCTCCCGCTCACTCAGATCAGCCAACGCAGGGAAGCTGGAAGTACCCTCACTAAAAACGCCGGGACAACGCTCCACACGTCCCAAACTCTTCTCCCTTCTGGCTCCAAAACTGTGGAATGCACTTCCCATTGCAGTCAGAACTGCAGCATCACTCCCAATCTTCCGCCGCAGTCTGAAAACCCACCTTTTCAGACTCCATCATGGCCCATAGCACTTACCCCACCCCCTTAGATAGCAATTCTAGTAGTCATAGCACGTCATAGTACATATGTGTAGCATAGTAGTATAGATGTATAGCTTATATGTATAGTTTCATTATAGATATTCCACTGTTACTTTCTTAGCTACGCATGTTTCATGATAAATGTCTTTATGTGATGTATTCCCATGCTTTTGTTCTTGCTTAATGTAAGTCGCTCTGGATTAAGAGCGTCTGCTAAATGCCTAAATTGTAAATTGTAAATTGTAATCAAACACTTGTTATGCGAGCGCACTTGTGAGATGATTTTGGAGCGCATGCGGACGCGGTGATGCGGCATATGCGATTATGATATTATTATTTTTTTAAAGGCATGAATGGACTGCACGCCTTTATTTCCAAGTGACAATGACAAGCATACAATACAGCTTGCCTATTTGTAGTAAGTACTAGCAGGCTATAGGCGTAAGGGGCTTAATCATTCACCATTTATAAGTGCTTAGACAGTTTTGACAGTTCAGATAAAAGCGAGATCATTTTCGGGGGTCGGGAGGACGGGACCGCGGCGTGCGTCGCCAACACATACCAGCGCAAGCGGCAAGCCTTCATCCATATGTTTATGATTCGTTCATCAATGATCAAATCACTACATAAACGTTGATTGTGAGCTGCCTTGACGACATGATAGCCTATCTCTCATGCAGGCATGTCACCCACAGGACTTTAATATCACAGCAGTGCGCAGTATCACGCCTTCGCCGTGCACTGCGCACGAATGGGTAAAATTAATATAGGCCAGCCTACAAACTAATTCCATTCATGGCGATGCGATGTCGATGTGTCATGTATATGCGTGCATGCGTGGACATGACAGCAAAGCAAGCGAGGTGAGAGGAAAACAGACAGGGTAGGCCTACAACTTTATTTAATTCATGCAGGTGTTCGTTCTTTATTTAACAAGACACCAGTGGGCTTGCAAGTTGCGTGTGCTTCTGCGTGTGTGTGTGTGTGTGTGTGTGTGTGTGTGTGTGTGTGTGTGTGTGTGTGTGTGTGTGTGTGTGTGAGAGAGAGGTGCGTGAGGCGGGCAAGGCACGGGAGAAACCTTTTTTCCATGGTTTCCATGGTTCCCACAGGTCGTAAACATGTGTTCAGTCGCAAAAACGAGGGCGAGGCTTGATTTCATAGGGCGTGCCAGATAGATTTCAGCCGTCACATTTATTAACGTCAGAACGAAATTAAGGAAGGATAAGCTGTTTGCGATCACTTTATAAATGCCGTGGCGACGTGGGTGTACTACGAAACCTGCACTCGAATCTGTGGCAGATTTTACACTCGATTGATAAATGAGGGCCTTACTATGTAATGAAATTAGAGCAGAACCATTAGCAATGTTAAACCTTTCACAACTCCCCTGCCCTCTTCCATAAACAGAGATGTTAGGGAAGTTTTTGCTAATGCTTTTTATATAACTATAGTTGTCCCTTTGCTAAGGGACAACTATAGTTATTCAGAGGCTGTTCCATAAAACTTTAGAATAAGGGACACCTTATGGTTAATCTATTAACTATTATCCATCCCCTGCACCACCTGAATATGTTTAATGAAAGGAACTACAACATGCACACATGAACTACAACAATACGATTTAATATCGTATTTTTTATGTCCCTCAAACATATTTCTAATGGTACTTTGAGCCTAAATCACCACTCTGATATAACCAGTCCATGTCATTTCTTGCTGGCTTCTGAAGCAGTACCACAATGTCCTGAGGTGGTGTGACCGTGTGGGCACTGATATGCAACTTTGAGTCATTATAATACTGATGCTAGATAAACCCAGGCTTGTTTCCATTCCATGCCAGCTTGAAAAAAAAGGAAGAGGAATTATATAAAGTAGGGTGATACTGATGAGATTGACAATTTAGGCATTTAGCAGACGCTCTTAATCCAGAGCGATTTACAGTAAATTACATAAATTGAGCATTTGCATACGCCTGTCAGGTTGTCAAGGCTAGGGCAAGTGCTACGGGCTAAGAAGTCTAGATGGATTTTGAGACTACGGCAGAAGATTAAGAGTGCAATGGGAAGTGCATTCCATAGCTTTGGAGCCAGAAGGGAGAAGAGTTTGAGACGTGTGGAGCGTTGTCCCAGCGTTTTTAGTGAATGTACTTCCCTGCGTTGGTTGATCTGAGTGCGCGGGAGGGTTTGTAGGGTCCGATCAGACTTGCACGATATGGAGGTGCAACCTTTGGTTGCTTTGAAGGCCAGCATCAGAGTTTTGTACTGTCTGCGGGCAGCGGACAGTCAGCGGGAGCCAATGAAGGGAACGGAGAAGGGGGGAGACGTGAGAATGTTGGCTGGTTGAAGACCAAGCAAGCTGTGGCATTCTGAATCAGTTGGAGAACTAGAAAAAGTGCCCTTCTGGGCACAGGTCTCCACCAGGAGGATAGGAGTGTGTGTGATGTTTGGCAAAATGTTTAGGAGTAATATAAACATGTTTTTTCTTCATTTTGTTGAGGCAATGCAGATCCAGATCACTCATAGCATCTCTGAGGATAGAATTCTGGATGAGCAGGACATGTGCAGAACTTTGTACAAAATGGGCCACTCAATACTTACTTTGGAAGGTAATCTTCTTAGCCAATCAGTGTAGAATCTGAGAAACCGAACAGACTCGGCTTGATCACATGACTACAGAGATCATGTGTACCGATTTGCGTGAGATTTGGATGAAATCTTAACATAAACAATGTGTTTTCCAGAAATCGGCCTCAAGGTGGTGCTATAACCAGCAGATATAGAGGGATGGAGGGAAAATGATTTTCCATGGCCTCTAGATACATAAGTTGTATACAGATCGATGCAGTTATAGGTAAAAACAGGAATTGCCCTGTTATAGCGCCACCATGAGGCTGATTTGGAAAAGAATGAGTGGCATGTCATCCTCGGCCTAGTGGAAATGTGCGTGCATAATTTCACGGAAATTGCACACAGCATTTGTGATTTGTGGCATTTTGTTCGAAACGGACCAATCATGTGAGCTTTGGAAGCCAATCTTAGCCAATCAGGATGGAAGATGCGAAATGGTGCAGATCCGTGTTGATCACATGACTATGGAGATAGTGTATACTGAATTGTGTGATGTATGGATAAAATGTGTACGAGTAAACTACAGAAATGTGTTTTGCCTAAATTGGCCTGATGGTGGCGCTATAACAGGTCGTTGAGGAATATTTGGGGCAGAGGTTCATCGTTGGCATCCAGGGAGTGTGTGTGAAAAGTTTGGCATGGATCGGGCCAACGGTGCCGGAGATTAGCTGGCAACGGACAGACGGAAGGAAGGACGGACACACACACACACACACACACACACACACACACACACACACACACACGGACGGAGTGCAAAACATACTCTCTCCCCATGCCTTCGGCCTGGTGGAGACAATAAGTTGTTTTCAAAGTGGGGTCCGGGTACTCCCAGTGGTCCTAGAGGGAGTTCCGGTGGGTCCCCAGCTAAATGATAGTTGGGAACCAATTGGAGCCTTGAATCCGTAACTCAGAGAGTGTACAAATCAAACCCAATCGACTCGTTCCATTTGTACACTCAGAGTTAAATTAACATTGATTTTACAATATACATTGGGGTCCCAGAGATAGAAATGCCATCAAATGGGTGTCCGCGGTAGCCTGACACTCAGTGTGAAATCTCATTTCGTTTAACTACATTATTCAGACTGAAAACCCTTCCCACGGTAGCTGTTTCTAGGATGGGTGACTGCGCGTTGCTAAAGCGGATGTCTTCGGCGATTGGTTCACACTGACAAATCAAAATAGTAGAAAAACAGATGATATCGTTGTCAATGTGGCTAACCAAACAAACGCAGTCAACGAGCGCTACTACATTAGCATGTAAACAAACATTGTAAAATATGTCGGATGATGTTTCTAAAACCTGTTGTTTCTCTAAAACTATTTATCATAGGGCTATTTAATAGCCAGATTGATACGGTTGATACGTCACTGCAGTGGGGACAGCCATGTTTGTTTATGTTTGGTCCGGTGCTGTTGTTTGACGTCATCGCTGATTGGCCATAGGCGCGATATCAGATTTTCAACCGAGGCTAACTCCGCCATGGTCACCAGAGCCTAAATAGCAAGAACATAACTTTTTTTAATGGGTGTGGCTAGCGATTCAGGGGCTGGAGCCAGGCTATTTCCACAGGCTAATGATTGTCAATTTGGGGGTCCTTGAAATAAAGTGGTTGAGAACCACTGGCTTAGAGGATGCTTAAAGATACCATCATCCCAATGATGATAACCAACTAGCCAACCAATTCAAAACATTGTACAATATTAATAGTGTGGAGTTTCATGATCTACATCAGTGGTGATCTAAGAAAAAATAAATGGACCACTGCACGTGTTATTGATTCATAACTATTCAGGCTGAACGATCCTTAGCAACATCTCCAACCATAGAGGGAATCATAGGAACAAATTGCTCACTCCTCAAGGAGGCTAAACGGACTGTTGAAGAGGTGGTAACAATGAAGGGACAAAATTGGTATTGAATAAAATTGTAAGGCCAGTCCACCGCATGAGGACGAGGGATATAATGCATGCTTAAGGCACGAAAGCCTTTTTCAAAATTGTAGTAAATCAAGTCAATGAATCTCCATATTTTCATTTTGTTCGCACTCTTCTCACCGCTGACATTAATCTCAATTGATTTAATAGTCTGGAAACCATTACTGTCAGTCAGTCTAACGGGGTCTTTTTTACCGATGTTATCGCACACAATCTAAATGTGCCTTTTGAAGAGTTTCTATATGCCATACCCTGCTGTTAATTAAGACTGCCGTGGTAGACATTCAGTTTAGTGTCGTTTATAGTGAATTATTGATTGGAAATATCAGCACGCGTGCTTAAAATCCACTACTTCCCCGCACTCTCCCGTCGAGCATATGGTTTTGCACTCCATGAATTATTCAAACGGGGCTTTAGTTTTTTGGCCTATTTCTTATATTTTAAACCTTCTCCTAGATGGATAGGACCCACACAGAGTAGGCTGAAATTGTTATTCAGTCCGAGTCTGTGGAGTTTTCAATTGTGGGCCATTCCTCCATTCATGCTGGCAGAGCTTGTACAAAATTGTTGAACCACAGGAGGAAAAAAAAATCTCGACATGAGCAAGGTTTCTAGTCAGTAGTAATGAAAGATCAAAGGTTTCAATAAGTGAAAGGGGATCCAGATAGGGGGGGGGGGTGTCTTCCATGAGTGCTACTGGTAGTCGGCAATGTCGGCAAGGGTTGTGGAGTTGGATGGATGGAAATGGAATGGAAATATGTACAGTAGGTGTAGGTAGCCTGGCTGTATGAGCAGAGCACACAGGTATCCCCTTGACCCAGAGGACTGCTGACTCTAAGGGACAGGTGTAATTACTGTAGACTGCAAACTACAGTCTGGAACCCCTTTGGCTGTCAGAATCCACTTCCTGTTCTCCTTGCACCCACCACCTGCATTCACCACCATGGGAAATGACAGAACTTCAGGGGCATTACACCTCATCCAATTAAAATCCAACCTACTTCTCCTTCTTTGGCTCCATATTGCCTGTGTCGTTCCCATGTGGAGAACCTAATAGGTGGCCTTTCTTATAAATTGCTTCACGTTTTGATATTTTCTCATTTGGAAAATGATGTAGCCTATAGCTACCCGATCAATTGTATGGTATTAAAGCTATACAACTATGCCTCACACTGGGCATTGGTTTACAGGAACCAAAGCTGTTTTAATCGGCTTGGCTACAGGAAGAGTAATAAAAACCCTCAGTTGCCCAGCATGTGAACAGTTACAGCCTTTAATGATGAGCTATCCTCAGAATGTCTGCTGGCTATTCTAAGCAGTCGGGCCAGTACCCATACTCCTCTCAAAAAGTAGGCTAGAATGTCAACTGGGCTGCTTTACATGGTCAGGGGTGAAAAGCTGATTTTAATGGCAACACAACTGTTCCATTGTTCAAGTATGAAAATGAATGAGTTACCATGGCTGTCGGCTTCGCCCTTCATGTTAAACCCTAGCTGGGGAAAACAGGATTTGTTTAGTTCTCCCCTGTAGTGTATTTTCTTTTTTTTTTTGCTAAATGAGGTCAACCATTCCCATCAACAGTAAAGTAGTGTTTGGTGGTAGTGCACGATGGAAGCTGTTTGGAAGTGAAGGAGCCCATCTTTTGTTGAAATGCCCTTGAGCAAGGCACTGAATCCCAGCTTAAAAATACTGGCCAGTGCATAAATGTGCAACTTGGCCTCATCCTGCAACTGCAAGGTCTCAGCTTGTAATAATATGCAGAGGCCAGTGCAAGAAGGTGCATGTCTGTGTGGGATCCTGCAACTGCAAAGTCATTTCTGTAAATATTGTCTAAAGTTGTTTACTTTAGACATTACTGTAATTACTAGACATACATGTCTAGTCATTACAGTATGTTTGCTTGTAGTTAGAATAGCAGCAAACTAAAACAAGTCATAGGCAATTGTTATGGACGCCAAATCGCTCATTGGCTCACTGCAATTCTATTGTATTTTATCTTTTTCTATTGTCATTCTGTAGCCCTGCATCAAATCGGCAATATGGTGCTTTCACCTTTTTTTATCAAGCTTTTCACATTCCACAATTTCTCTCTAGCTGTCATTGTCAGTAAGTTGTCTTTCTAGTTTGACCCTCCTCTGCACAAGTCACATTAGCATTCCACGGTTCCAGTAAATCAGACTGGAAACATCCGTTCATGCTTTGCTCTCTTTATGGCATTTTACTGATCAAAGATTAAATAATCGCTGACTAGGATCAGAGCTGAGGGCCCACATTCCTGTGTGCTTTCTCACAGCTGTGGCCCACATCATCAATACAGTCCTCTACAAACATCGATGTGCAGGGTCAAATGTGACTTGAGGCTGCACCGCTGAATCCCATTTCCTCACAGAACCCCATTTTACTTATAAGCCAGTGATTCTCAACCTGTGGGCCGTGTGGGTATTGCAAGTCGCCCCCCTACGATATTAATTAAAGAGGAAAAAGGTAATGGTATTTTTGTTAAAACCTTGAAAAATGGGTTTTAATTGTGATGCAGATAAAACTAACTTAAAGTATATTAGTTTAGTTCCATTGATCCAAACTGGAACACAATTAATTGATTGATCAATAAAACATTGATCAGATTGAGAATGGACACCACCCATCTGGCCACTTCGGCTGCCGTGTTAATGCGTTAAGATATTTCCATGTGGGCCCTGATCCAGAAGAGGTTGAGAAGCACTGTTCTAAGCCACGGTGCTCTTCAAGCTGGCTCTTTATGTCTACCACGCATGAGAGCAGAACCATGGAAACATGCCAAAGGAAGTTATAGCGGGTTACGCCCTTTTGCATTCAAAGTCATATTCCTTTAATGTGAAACAGCACCTTGTTGCAAAGGAATTGCATTGCCGTCTTCCATCTGCCCTGCAGGTAGTGTCAGCCACTACTGAGCAGTGAGCATACCCCCGGGCCCCCCCCCTCTGTATCCCTGTATTTCTCATTGTTTCTTTATTTTCCATGGCAAAGATAATTTGTGTTTTCATCCGAATGCTGGCCCTTGCGAGTCTTGTTTTCTGCTCCAGTAGCACTTTGCTCTCCTAGGCTACCGTGCTGTGCATGTAACTTTGATCCCGTTCTCCCCTCTTCCCTCTCTCTAGGTAATATCAACGACTGCCAACTGCACTACTACTTCTTTTTGCTGGCGGCCATCCAGGGTATCACGCTGCTCGTCTTCCTCATCGTGTCCGTCAAGTACGACAAGGCGAAGGGCAGAGCAGGAAGTCACCGGCAGAGCGTTTACTCTTCCTGACCTCAGGGCTGACCCCTACAGCACATCCCTGTTTCCTTCCCATCACATTTGCATTGGGTCTGTTCATTGTGCCCATGCAGTGTCTTTAGGACCTACCTGCGTGATGATATTCCGTTTTTATTTGTTGGGTGGGTGGCTGTTGGATGACTCCTCAAATGCCCCCTTTACGCAATAACAAACATTCATTATTTCAATGTGAATTTCTTGTAAAGTAAACTTATTTAAACTTTGAAGCAGGGACGATTCACCGTTTTCTAGTGCTGATGGTTTTTGCAGCACCGGCTGGACACACGGGTACATTTGACAGCCTCATAGATTAATGGAGCAGCCACAAGGCAATTATCTAGGTTTTGTCATTTTTAATAACTCTGGTACACTCTTACCCTTGTGTGTTTACTCTCATTGCCTTTCTTAGATTATTTGCACTTGACTTGAGGAGTGGTGCCATACTGTATGAAGACTGCTTTCAGGTATTTTATAAATCATGGGAAACGGCCTTGGTATTTTTATTTGTTTTCTAGACCAGATTTATGTCTGTAGTAGGAATGGCCCTATTTTACAACTAACCTGTTTTTCCACCTTAATATGGTGATATGTTCCTGCCTGTGATTTCCTCGTAGTCATAAAGCCACAGTCTGGATTCTGTGTTTTTCCTTTTTAATGTACTTGAATATTAAAGTTTTATCTTGAATCAGATTATTATTCTTGGTTTAAAAGAGATTCATACAGTACGACTATGCAATCCAAACACCCAACAGCTGGTCACAGTGTGACAGTGAATATTTAACATGCTTGGACAAACAGCAACATGTGGGTGGAGATTCCCACATATCTGAAATGATAATTCAGTAATTCAGTTAAATAATTTAAATCACAGTGACTTTTTTGAATTTTTCTGGTTATTGTTTGACAGAAATGTTCTGAGATTTGTGATCCATCTGTTTTAGGGCTTCATGCTGTATAAATTAGTTATTATTAATTTAATTCAATTCTAAGAATAAGAATGAACTCAAGGTACAGAATAGTAATAAGTTATATTGCACATGTAAAACTGCCAGAGCTCAGTATTAGAATTGTTTACAAACTCCTGTGGGTGAAATAAAGTGCACACGTGACTAAACCTAAAAAGAAAACAGGATCTAAATGACAGTATACTGTATGTGATTCCTGTTTTAGAGATTTTTCTTTTTTGTTGGTTGGATATGTTTAGAAGTTTTGCTTATTTCTGATGATTTTTGTTAGTTATGTTTTGTTTGTCATCCTATTTTTTAAAGTTAATCCTGTTTTAACAATGCTGTAGCCGTGGGATAGGCTTTTTGGGTTACAATTTTGGTCATTAAAGTATAATCAAATATGACATGCCTTTTCACTTTTTATGGAACATACAGTATGGCACAGGCTTGCAAAGTGATTTAATGCAGGCCACGGGAGTGACCAGGCACCATCTGAGCCAGGTAATCTTGTGTGAGTTATACATAATGAGTTTCCCCACTAGGTTACTTACCCAAGATGTTTAAAGTGGTCACTGTGCTTGCCACTCCGTCACAGCCCTAAAGTGTATTTCATTCTTTAGCTTTTAACTCTTAGTACCATCATGGCAACCACAGGGCTTGTTTTTTCACAATTCTTCACTCCCTACACTGGTGACTTACCGGTACCTTATGTTCCGTGGGTGAAATATCAAGCAACGCCTCAAATAATGTATTGTGAATAAAATCTTGATCTTTCAGTGTTGGTTGTCTGACAGTAGATGACTAAAGAGCAGTCGGGCATTACAAAATGTTATAGCCCTGTCATGATTACTGTTAAGGTTTGCTGGTCTGCAGGCGCACAACATCACTTTAAAGTAGCCTGTATTGTGTCTTATTTGTCTTGACAGAACCAACAGCAAGCTGACTTTGAAAGATGCCGCAAATGCAGAGGTGCGAAGTGTCATTTTGATGAGGTTATGCATTTTTGTTTGATAGTAGGCGACATTTTTCTTTGCTGTTTCATCAGACAAAGATTGAAATTGGCGCACATCATTTATTACTGTGGAGGTATTCTAGCCTCAGTACTAGGAGCAGAGCCGTTTCCTATTGATGAAGCAGGTCGGACAACCCACACAGGCGTGACTGAGCAAGTGAGCAGGCAGCTTGATGGGAGTCCAACACAATACCCTCAGGTCATAATTCTTGTGTGGCGGCTTGTTTCTCACAACGAGAGGAATTTCTGACAGATCTGAGTGGTTATGGATGCAGTATCGCAAGGCCAATAACATTTGAGACATACAGTTTATGCTGGCTCCCTGATGTTTAAGGCTGATTTATAGTCAAGGGTTTAAGAGAACAGCAGAGCATTGGAGAGAGCAGAGCAATTTGATGAGGATGATCAAGGATATACCTCAATCATATAGTCATAGAAAGTATGTTCAATCTCACTTTTATGTCAAGCATGAACATTTTGTTAAATGGTGAGTATTATTCTAATCCATGTCCTTTGTTCTGGACCTATAATGTTCGCTTGATTCAGCTATGTTTGACCAGTCAAAGATGGAAATCCCTATGTATGTTTGTTCACTAATGACAGTGAAGATCTGAAGTTTGAAAACATTTTGTTTGGATAACAAATCAATGATTTTGGGATGTACCAGCCACTTGTTGGCATTTTTCTCGCTTCTATTTAGATACTGTAGGACAGAACACTGGAGGGAGGCAGAAAGAGGGGGAAGGACATGCAACACGTTTCCATCTAGTATGAGAGTATATTATGTTGTGGCTGACATACTGTCCTGTCACCTGCAGGCACAACCCCACAGAGAGAGTCTGCCTGACAGACCAAAGCTGGAAGAAGGTTCCACAGTTGAGGACCCTGAATGTTAAAGGCTCTGTCTCCGATTCTACTCTTATAATATTCAAGGAACCTCAATTAAACCTATATATGGGTTACTGGCAGGATACCAGTGTTCTAGCAAGCTTATAAAGCACAATGGGCACCATAAATTATGGTCATGCTTGACCTCTGTATTTTACAGGGAGTCAGTGCAGAGAAGCCAATGTGGGAGAGATACTGTATGATATCTTCTCCAAGTATCTGTCTACATGCAGCAGCATTTCGGACGAGCTGGAGAGTATTTAGATAATTATTGGGGCAGCCAAGTAATGAGTGACGACTTGAGTTGTGGTAATCCAGCCTGGAATACTGACCATCCCTAATCATGATAATGACATAATAATGACCATGACTAAGCATGATACTGACATAATAATGACCATGACTAACCATGATATTGACATGATGCTGACCATGATACCATTCATGATACTGGCATGATACAAATGTGTGATCTTTTTTTTTAAACAATATGTCTGGCTTTTGCAATGTTTCATAGGTGAGAAAAAAAGTATTACATCAGATGATGACTAATACAAATAATACTATTAGGCCTACTACTAAACTCTGAAGCCCTTTCACTCACACTGAAAAACCTGAAGTGATTTTCAGTTAATAAATCAATTAATTTTACTCTTCTACATCAGATGATGACTAATACAAATAATACTACTATTAGGCCTACTACTAAACTCTGAAGCCCTTTCACTCACACTGAAAAACCTGAAGTGATTTTCAGTTAATAAATCAATTAATTTTACTCTTCTACATCAGATGATGACTAATACAAATAATAGGCCTACTACTATTAGGCCTACTACTAAACTCTGAAGCCCTTTCACTCACACTGAAAAACATGAAGTGATTTTCAGTTGAGGTGTCTGAAGTTGTAAACGGTTGTGAGTTGCATTAACATTTTTAATTTGTAACTTAACAATATGACAATGAATTAGTACAAATATGTTTCATACAAATGACAAAACAATCAGTGGACGGGACACTGCAGGTAATTAAACCTGTTATTTACAGGTTGAAGAAAGCACACCTTGACATCCACACTCATTTACATACATTTCAACAGTAAAGTCACCTACAGTGTAAAATAAAAAAACGAGCTGTGAAAAATTAAAGTACTGTACCTACGCTGGAGGCTGACAACAGGAACAGGCTCTCCTTGAGAGCATTAAGCTGCAGTTGCATAGAATCCCCAAAGCATTGCAGCCATGCAGCTACTATACACATGGAACAACCTCCATGTGACCACACTAAAGGTACTGTACATTCTGTTATAGTATGTTGTTGAAAAGCACGATTTTCACCTTATTTATTGCCGAAAAGCATGAGAAACGACATACTATAGTATCGTTTTTCGACGATAAAAGACTGGGTGTAAGTATGTACTGTAGGACTAGTAGCATGCCAAAGTTTGTGCTATTGCCATAGAGAATGCATTGGGCGTTTAAGTTAAATAACTACAGTAAGAAACTACAAAACATTTTAAAGTTCCAGCATGTGTGCCCACAGTAAGCTGAATTATAAAAAGTGTGAATGGAGTTTCTAGGTGAAAGTGACTTTTTGACGTGCCATGGAGCTGGCAGGCAAACATGTCCACCGTAAGATGAACCTAAATGGGTTTGAATGGGGTGTAAGTATGTAGCATGCCAAAGTTTGTGCTATTGCCATAGAGAATGCATTGGGCGTTTAAGTTAAATAACTAAGAAACTACAAAACATTTAAAAGTAAAAAGTTCCAGCATGTGTGCCCACAGTAAGCTGAATTATAAAATGTGTGAATGTAGTTTCTAGGTGAAAGTGACTTTTTGACGTGCCATAGCTGCCATTGAGCCCCATTATAAATGTCTCAAATTTGAAAGCACATTTCTAAAACTATATGAAACAACAAGATTCATTCTCAGGCAAACGTGTCCACCGTGAGATGTTTTTAAAGTTTCAAAGGATTTCTACTTTCTAGGTGTAAGTATGTATAGTATTAGTGGGCTTATAATTGGCTTGTTTAATCTGAATCCAACATATATACAGTAGGCCTACATATATTTAAAAAAAAGTGTTTGTTCAATTTGAATTCATAAATGTATGCCTAGATACATATCACTATAACATTTTTAAACAATTATAAACATTGTTTGTTCAATTTGAATTAATTTCCTTTTTTTGTTCTTTTTTTAGTTTGTGAAAACGCATGATCAGCAAACTGATACATATCAATAACATTTTAAAACAATTATAAACAATAACAAACGTGAAAAGTTGAGTCATATATAGGCCTATACTTCAATGCAGCCAGATAACGTCAGTCAGTCAATACAAAATAAATAAATAGACTGTGTGTGTGTGTGTGTGTGTGTGTGTGTGTGTGTGTGTGTGTGTGTGTGTGTGTGTGTGTGTGTGTGTGTGTGTGTGTGTGCGTGCGCGCACTTTGCAGTGGGGCTGGGAGCAGGGGGGGGGGGTTGAGCTGCCGTGGGATCCATAATAACACACGTGCATGTATTTAAGTCATCAGGTCGTGCGCGGCGCGCGCCACCTCTTGGTCACACCACCACACACACACAGTGACGCACACGCTCAACAAGCTACGCTGCTACTATGCTAGTGTTTGTTAAGCCGTTTATTAAACACCTCAGAATGTAACTTAATTAGTTAATAATAGTCGACAGTGTTTTTACCAGGCTGTGAAAACTAAACGAAAAACAGCTTCTACAACAAGCTGATCAAACAAAGTTGGCCTGGCTGCCGCCTCCATCCAGTTTATCAAACTCAGGTGAGTGTTAAATTTGCATGTGTAGCTCAGCTCAGTGGTTTTCAACCTTTTTTATATCAAGGCCCATTTATTTATTTATTGGGCATTTGAGCCACGGACAACCATTTGATGACATTTAGCCTCTCAGACCCATTTGAGCCACGGACAACCATTTGATGACATTTAGCCTCTCAGACCCATTTGAGCCACGGACCACCATTTGATGACATTTAGCCTCTCCGACCCATTTGAGCCACGGACCACCATCTGATGACATTTAGCCTCTCAGACCGATTTGAGCCACGGACCAACATTTAATAGCATTTCTATCTCTGAGACCCCAATTTATATTGAAAAATCAATGTTTATTAATTAAATTCTGAGAGTATAAATGGATCCATTAGGGTCCATTTGGTTCCAAACGATCATTTAGCTGGGGACCCCCTAGAACTCCCTCGAGGACCCCAGGGGGTCCCCGACTCCCCGCACCCCACTTTGGGAACCACTGAGTTATAGAAGCATTGTTGTTTTGTATGATGTGATATGAAGCTTTTATTTATACTGGAGTATTTCAGATTTTCAATACATTTTACTCTTCTGCTCTATCTCAGAGGCTATTTTTTTGGTTACTTTAGTGTGTGTGTGTGTGTGTGTGTGTGTGTGTGTGTGTGTGTGTGTGTGTGTGTGTGTGTGTGTTAGTTTGGCTGTTTGGACATGTTGTGAGCTTGTAGATCTGCTATTTCTATACATTTCATACAAATCGTCCCCCTGGGTCTACAGTAGCCGCAATTTGCAACGCTAGATTTTTTTATCCATTTTGGTTTGCGATCTGCTTGTCTTAAACGACGTTAAACTCACCAACATTGCAGCTGTAGTCCAAGCTGTAGTCCTCTTTCAATCTGCCAAGCTTGTTTTTCATAAAAATCCACCGTAGAGATGTTATGAGCTACTTTCTGTCAAGACATCCTCTGCAGTTGATTCTTGTTGCAGTTTGGTCACCGGCCTCTCATCTGCAGTGTTGACACTGTGCTGAAGCTAAATGATATACCGGTACTTTACTTTATTTGTTTATTTGGACAGGACAATGCATATTAATGGACGTCACGTGGACGTAAATACACCGGATATAGCACAGTTGCTAATTTTCATCTGCAGTCCTCACAGTAAACACAAAACGGAAAAACAGTGGAATACATTTACATGACATTACATAGGGAACACAGCATAAAAAATAAATACACCTAAAATAATCATAGGCTGCAGCTTTGGTTTTCAAGCAACCATTTTTTCAGATTGTATTTAAAAGAGGGAAATGTAGCACAATCCCTTGAAGCCGAATGTTGTTTGCCGGTGCGGCACTTCGCAGTCTCCTTGAGTTGTTGCTCTGGTACTGATTCCCCTATCGGGCTTTCGTTTAATGAATTCACTTAGGGGGGGCGGGCACACAGCTCCTTTACACCTGACAGGGGGGAGTTTCCCTGGTTGGACGTAGCGCGTGGAAGGAACACGTTATTCCAACCAGTTCCTTTCCCCTCCATCAGGCGCCCCGGCTGGCCAGGGGGAGGCAGTTTAGAGACCAGGATTACTGCATGTTTTTGTGAGGGTACCTACCCTAGGGGACACAGGGAGAACATGCAAACTCCACACAGAAAGGCCCTTTCGCCAACCCCGCCTTCGGGTATGGGCACTGATGACGCGGAGGAGGAAACACGCCGCCAGCACCCACAGTGCCCCGAGCGGGAATCGAACCCAGGACCTTCTAGCTGTGAGGCAACTGTGCCACCGTGCCCCTTCCATGTAGGGTCTTGTATATGACCCCGACCTGTTTGAAAATGTTAAAGTTATCAAAGCTAAAAAAATTGATCAATGATGATATGAGAGGGGCTTCCTGTCAAACACCTTGAGCGCACTCTTGTAGAGCTGTTCTATGGGTTTGAGAGTAGTCAGTAGTCACACCTGTGCAAGACCAGTTTGTGAAACAGTATTCAATGTGTGATACGATCTGGCCACTCCAGATCCGGTGTGTGGGTCACCGGCCTCTCATCTGCAGTGTTGATGCTGTGCTGAAGCTAAATGATGTATGTGTCACGGCCTCTCATCTGCAGTGTTGACACTGTGCTGAAGCTAAATGATGTGTGTGTCACGGCCTCTCATCTGCAGTGTTGACACTGTGCTGAAGCTAAATGATGTATGTGTCACGGCCTCTCATCTGCAGTGTTGACGCTGTGCTGAAGCTAAATGATGTGTGTGTGTCACGGCCTCTCATCTGCAGTGTTGACGCTGTGCTGAAGCTAAATGATGTGTGTGTGTCACGGCCTCTCATCTGCAGTGTTGACACTGTGCTGAAGCTAAATGTTGTGTGGGTCACCGGCCTCTCATCTGCAGTGTTGATGCTGTGCTGAAGCTAAATGATGTGTGTGTGTCACGGCCTCATCTGCAGTGTTGACGCTGTGCTGAAGCTAAATGTTGTGTGGGTCACCGGCCTCTCATCTGCAGTGTTAACCAGTCCACTTGTCAGTCAGTTTGCACTCTTCAGGCACAGACAGACAGATGGACATCTCCATACACAGTATGGGCACAAAAGGGACACAGACAGATGTTTAAAACGGTTATTATTAGGTTTCCAAGTTGCATCGTTCTCAAGTAGGCCGGCGGCCGACGGGCACGTACAGGTGTAGTCATTTCTAACACTTGTTTTTACACTTTTTTTGTTTGTTTATTTTTAAAGGAAAATGATGCCTGCTGCCCTTGATGTCTGGAATGCTCCTTGGGAACGCCGGGGGTAGGGTCGAGGGTCTCCCCTCCAGGACAGTGATCTTGAGACGTCGAGGGTCTCCCTGCCAGCCAGGACAGTGATCTTGGGACGTCGGGGGTAGGGTCGATGGTCTCCTCGCCCGGGCAACGATAGTGGGCGCGCTATGTTGTCTGGAATCCCCAAATGTACCCCTGGAGCCTGGGTACATTGAGGTACATTAGGCCCGTCACAAGTATTAATACATTATTTAAATTACAATAAAAATACATGAATAGTGAAAGTATCAAATCTACGAGATCAAAACTGTTTTGAGCTCCTAGATCGGCAACTTCCACTACTTCACAACATCGGAATGAGTATGACGATTATGACTATTATCCCAAAAGTATTGCGATTATCACAAATACTTTGTGATGGGCCTAAGGGTGTGTGTGTGTGTGTGTGTGTGTGTGTTGAATCTGTTTTTAATTGGCCCGACGTGTAATCTACGAGCATGTTGAAAAATTGGGGCCCGACGTTGACAACGATGCTGGATCTATGTCAGCTATAGTGTAGTTCTCCCCGGGGTATGGGTTGAATCTGGGATAATCAGGCCATGGGCAGGCGGGTCGTGCAGGAACTGGGTTGTGCAGGAACCGGGTCGTACCCAGCAGTCCCTCATGCGACCCCCGTCCAGTGTGCTCTGCTACCCGGCCTCCCGTACCTCGGTTTTCAGCCTAGTTTTCTTTCTCTAGTTTTCGGTTTCAGCTGGTTGACGTCACATCTCTTCACATCGCTTCAAAGTACCAACTGTTGAATATGTTGTTTCCTTCCCGCCAGGTTGGCCAAATGTTTTCCCTATCCTGTACTTTCCTTCCCGCCAGGTTGGCCACATGTTGTAGTTTCGGTTTGATTAACCCCCTTTTGTAGTACTTTCCAGGTGGCAAACATTGAATTTGTGTCACTCTTCTAGTGACATAAATTAACAGATATTAATTAGTGCAGCTCCGTACCGTATTGCCCTACATAGCTATTAGGATGTTGTGGTGGTGTGGATGTTAATGCGTGCGTGTGTGCGTGTTTGACCAATTTAATTTCTTCAAGACAATCTACAAGCCAAAATAGCCGTCGGGCACCGGCAGTTGTGAGGCTGCTTTAATAATTAGTTCTAAAAGCATGTCTTTTTACGGGGATCACTATTGATATGACGGCTGTCAGCTGATTTTAATAGTATTAGTAGACGCATATACTGTATGTCTGAGTAGACCCGCATCCATGTAAGAGGGCTAAGGAGGCGCAGCGCAAATGTAATGGCAGCGTACAAGGTTCACATGCGCAAAAATAACAGATGTACAAGTTATCGACAAGGAATGGTATGTACGGTATGGTACACGATGTAAGCTTGTAGATCTGTTTATTTTAAGCATGCGCCGACGCCGCCACGCAAAGTTATGACGAAGCCTGTGATGCATGAGACTTCATGCGAGTTTCTTTCAACTTGTGTACCCTCCTTTGTTCTGTCAGAATCTGTCATTGTGTGTGTGTGGGTGGGTGGGCGGGCGCACATGGGGGGAGAGACCCGATATATTTATATGGGAGAGAGACAGAGAAATATTTAAAATCATCCTGTCTCACTCTAGCGCACGGCCGCACGTATAGAGAAATAGCCAATGGCGCAAATGTTTGTCTTGCAAAACCGGCAACACAGCAAGAGAGAGGAACTTATGCACAGTTTGCACACACAAACGCAAAGACTTATGGTCCAAAGCATGAGAAACGACATACTGTATATACTGTAGTATGTAGTCGAAAATCATGGAAAAAGACAGTAGTATGTTGCTTTTTATGGTTTTCGACGATTCAAAAAAATAATTGAAATCGTGAAATACAACATACTATACTGTAGTAGCCAACTGTCTGTAGCAGATGCAAAAGATCAGCATACCACACAACAGCGCCAAGGCACATAGCAGATGCCTCCTGCTGGTGCTTTTGAGTTTTTCTTTTTTATTCTAGCCATGACATTTTTAAAGCATTCCGGCATTGAAATATAGGAGCAACAGGACTTGAACACAGAATCTCTGTACTGAGAAAGTGATCATTAGACCACTCTGCCATCACTCAGACACTGTCAACCCAAGTCTCTTGGTAATTTTGAAGTGATCTTCTTCACTATAATTTTGGTACTGTACGGTACTCTGTAGGCTACATTCGTACTGTACTGTACTGCACGGGTACTGTACTCTGTAGGCTACATTCGTGTGTGTGTGAAAATAAGTAGAAAGTAGCCTACTCATTATGCATGTCCCATTTCACAAGTTTTCAGTGTTTTGTAATAATAATCAAAATCTAGTCAAAGTATTGGAAAAGTGCAAATACCACAAAGCTGTACTTAAGTACAGCATTTAATAAATGTATTTGGTTGGTACATTGGTTTTATTCTTTTAATTGTTTTTTCTAAATATTTTTTCTTGTTCCCCCGCCTGGCCCCCACACATGTAAAGCGTCTTTGAGTGTCATGAAAAGCGCTATATAAGTCCCAGATATTATTATTATTATTACTTCATTACTTTCCACCACTGCCTGTATGATGAAACACTGGCAGACGTTCATGAGGGTGTTCATGTAGTTGAAGGATAAGCTGTCATAATCGATGTTAATTAAGATAAGCTCATGCAAGCACAACATCATTATGCATTCATTATCAGCATTTGCACACTGTATTTAGGATCTACCTATGTGTCCCTTTGTCCATACGCACTGAGAAGCATTGTGCATTTTGCTTTGGGAGATGAACGAACTTGACATTCACAGTCCTTTGGTATTGTGCAATATGGGATATGGGGTCAAATATGCTGGTCAAAATACAAATTGGACAATTTGGTCAAAATGTAATGTTTGGAGTTGATTTCAGAAACACTGCGGAAAGAAATATGTAGAACAACATTGATGATGCGGGACCAACACACTGTCAATAACAATGTGTGTAACATTTAAAGCCTGCACACTGGGTCATGCTCCAAAGCTTAAATATATATTTTGGTTCCTTTTCAGTACACCATTGGAGCTTTGGAGCATGACCCAGTGTACAAACTATTCTCCTTTGTGGAGTCTGACCTCAGCCCAGCACTTGTTTTTTAGTGAGTGGATGTACGTGCTTTATTATTTGTTTCTGAAAAGAAATTAATTTGGACTTTTATATGTTATCGACTTATCGTTGACTCCCATAATGTGCTATTCTTTATTCTCTGTTTATTATAGCACTGAATTGTGGGTCGGGGACGTGACAGTGAGTTAAGCATGTCCATTGGTGAGATGATCTGCAAAATAAACAACCCTAAAAAGCTTTAACGGCACACATCCATCTGGATCTATGAGCATGAGCCTTTGTTATTGGATGCAGACTCTGTGGTGTAAAACATCCCATTTGTGGAGTCCCCTAAGAGAGAACACGCATCAGGATGCATCTTATTCAGTTATGATGAAGAATACTCTTGCTATACAGTAGATCTCTGTGGCCTGCTGGCTTTCCCTTGTTTTCCCATTTGTTCATGATGTCTTTGCAGTCAGGTGGAAACCTTCTATGTAAAAAAAAACGTTACTTTCAGGAAATGGAAAAAAAGAACCTGTGTTCCAGTGGATCCGATGTAGGCTTTTTTTGATTTAAGTATTTATTAACAGTTTGCAGAATTACAGTAAAAACAATATACACTTCTACAGTATTTAGCCAAAGAACAGAACAGGAATTCATCATAACGGGAAAAGAAACATATACAGTGAGGGGAAAAAGGGTTCAGATTTTACAGAGGCCAGTTTCGAATTGCAGCCGTCTGTAGGTGCCCTTTCAGAGCGGTTTTGAAGGAGTCATGGGATTCACATGTCTTAATGACTGTTTGTAGGTCGTTCCACATTTGGGTGGCATAGAATCTGGGTTTCACTTGCACATGGTTTGTTGTACTCACTCTGGTGTTGTGCGTGTGGACTTCACTGACATTAAGGAAGTATTTAGAACATTTAGGTACATGGGTATCTTGGTGGTGTATCCTAGGCCTAGTTATAATTATTTAGAGCAAAACCCAACACTTGTTGTTCATTTGTTAATTCATATAAAACCCACAGACACTTAACAACTTTCAAACTGGCATCCTCCTATGTTATTATAGGTGACATATTTCAAAGCAAAAAAATTGTGAAAATAACAACAATTTTAACAAGCTCACAATGTGTCACATTGCAACGTGTTAACATTAAATGTCCATAGACTTGGCTGCCACATGACGTAATTTCGGAAAGCCATGCATTAGAGGGGCTAACGGCGACCCTCAGAAAATATAGAATGATGAAATATGGAGATACAAGGTTTCTGCCTGACAGTGATGATACAGTACGTTGCTCTGCCATGGTCCCCCATCAGTCCTCCTGCTAGGCCTATACATCTACTGTATATAACACCGTGCTTCATCTTCCTGCTGAAGGGCTTTGCCAGTCACTTGTTCATTGCCTTTGGGCATTTCAGTCATCACTGCTATTATTTCATTGTGTGTGCGTGCGTGTCCTGGGCATGGCGTTAAACTGCTCCGTTGTAACTAGTGACTAGTGGCTTCGATATTCATGATTTTAATTAATATCGGTATCGGTGCTAAAAACAAATAATCGGAAAGAAATAACCGATTATTATATTTCTCATGAAATATACCAAACCAAACATGGTGAAACAACCACTTTCATTGAAAATCCGGTGCTCCCTTTTATGCCCATATATCTGGAGTTCTTTGTAAAGCCCCATTCAGACCGAAGAAGCAGAAGCTAGCTTCTGCTTCTTCGTCCCATGTTATCTCTATGCAGAACAGCTTCTGCGTTTAAAAGCTGGAACAATAGCTTTTTTTTGTTTTTGCTTTTTTTTTTGCTCACCGGAGCTTAACTTTAAAGCAGCTTTTAAAAGCTGGAGCTTTAAAAATCTGCGTGTAGCCAATCAGAGCACAGCGTGGTTTGAGGAGGCGGAGTTGAGCTCATTTTACAAAACCGAAAACCCTCTGGAAAGCTGTCCGACCCAATTGTCCGCATTAAAAAATAAACCTTTTGAATATGGGCTGTATATGAAATATGAATGGATATTTGGCAAGACCATAGCATATTTTGTGATAGAAATTAAAGTTTATATGAGAAACAAGTTGTCGAAGCGGTGAAAACAGGTTGTGTTCCGTGTGCCGTCGCGAGTGTCACGTTTCTGGGGACAAGTCATCGTGCATTCACCCCCCCCTCCGGTTCTCATCGAAGCTATGGATGGACTACTGAACTGAACTCTCCGGAACGCTATCCGTCGCTGACGCTGATTGTGGACTAAACAGTGCACACACACACGGTTGATAAATTAGCAGATATAGATAGATAGACAAACAACTAAACAATAGTTGTGTCGGGAGTTTTCGCCAAAACCTTCCCCGAGAAGAGGGAAGCAGCAGCCCGCTCTCAGCGCGTTTCTGTGCCGATCCTCGTGTGTCTCTCGGTAGTATGTTGAAGCTTTTGCGCCGTCAATCAATACCTTTAAAATAAATAATTAATAGCCTTTATATCAGTTGTATGTACCCCCCCCCCACACACACACACACACACACACACACACACACACAGTACACAGTACAGTAGTCCCCAGTACTGGAACGCCGAGGAGAGCTGTGCTCGGAGACGATTTGCGGGACGTTTCCTCGCACTAAAATTAATTGCCCTTGTCGCGGGACCTCGCCCTGAGCACAGGGCGTTGACCACTGGTGTACGCTCCTCGACACCCAGTCTCAACTTAGGGGGTCCTCCGCGGGCCGGGCCACAGGGTCCAGAAGTCGGTCCACTTTCGTGTGTGTGTGTGTGTGTGTGTCGCTGCATTGTATGTTGATTGTTGAAACGTGGGCACCGTGAATCATACCTTTAAAAAATAATTAATAGCCTTTATATCAGTTGTATGTACCCCCTCTATTTATGCAATATGTTGCCCATGTTTTGTGATTGGTTTGCTGCGTTCTGAATCGATAAACCAATCGCATATATTTATTTGAGGGAATCATTTCAGACAGCGCCGAGATAGGAGCTCCCTTCCACGGGAGACTTGGGACTGAATGTCCGGAAATCGCACGTAAACATAAGCTGTTTTAATTGCTTTTACGACGTGCTGGATACATACAATTGTATTTCTACGGTATGCTCTTTCTAAATCAACATTAACATTACATACAGAGCCGCCATTTAAAACAATGCCCGGAGTGTTTCGCTCGTGGCCTAGGGGGGAGAGGAGAGCGGAGTGTGGGGGGGAGACATGAACACTGAAGACGGGGAGGATTGAGATCCGGTCCGTTCGGTTATTTACAAACAAGTTTACCAAGATTATATTATTTATTCATCCATACATAGGTTATGATGTAACTAAATATATCATTATTTCTCCTCTACAGTCGCTATTTTACATTTTAGACTTTCAAATGCGCATCTGCTCAAACTGCCCGTCTCTCGTCTCAAAGCCAGACAGCCAGTCCAGGCAGCTTGAGTGACAGGTACCTTGTACACGCCCACTTTCTCAAAAAAAAGCTGCGTCTTTCTGAGTTCTGCTTTTGCTTTTTAAAGCAGCTTCTTCAATGTGAACGGAGCTTAAGGCATGATAGGGATATATGCAGGATATATGCAGCCAGCTTGTGGAGTTCTGTCTTGTGTCAGGTCCAAATATGGAGTGCTGTGAGGTCAGAACAGGCCAGCTCCATATATGGACGCTGGGCATGGGCCCGGTCCAGAGCCCGGGCAGAGGCCTTTTTGGCGCGGTTATGGACAATCACACACACACACACACACGTCACACACACGTCACACACGCACACACACACACACACACACACACACACACACACGCGTCACACACACACTTGGTGCATTCATAGATAGATCAATATAGATATTGAAAATTATATATATATATATGCTGCTACAGTACATGTTTGCACTGTAGCAAAAAAAAGCTGCAATTGATGGAGGGGGGAAGTGTTACTGAAACAATGTTGGAGCTTCTTGCACCAACAAAAAATATTTTTTTAACTTTAATTAATCGGCTCATAATATCGGCTATCGGCTTTTTGATTGTCCACTAATCGGTGATCGGATATATCGGCCAAAAACCATATCGGTCGATCACTAGTTGTAACTACCATCGTCAATGTAGTAGGTGCATGGATGCATTTGCAATTTCTGTAACTTGCATACAAGAAGGCACTATTCACCAGTGGAATCTACCAACAGCCAACGCTACCTGAACAGCTTACTGGGAAGAGAGCGGCCTTCCAGCGGTATGTCCGTCCGCTGTCGGACTAACCCCGGAATAGCAATGGGTGGACTTCCAAGCACATGCATGAGAACAACTACAGAGAGCACTTTAACACCAAGCAACAGTGCAAGACTCAGAACTTTGTTTCCTGTGGTGATCCAGCCGAGGACATATATACCCACACAGACTGGTTGTTTCCTGTGGTGATCCAGCCGAGGACATGTATACCCACACAGACTGGTTGTTTCCTGTGGTGATCCAGCCGAGGACATATATACCCACACAGACTGGTTGTTTCCTGTGGTGATCCAGCCGAGGACATGTATACCCACACAGACTGGTTGTTTCCTGTGGTGATCCAGCCGAGGACATGTATACCCACACAGACTGGTTGTCGGAAGGGTTTCGACAACTTGGGATGCCCGCCCAAAGACGAGGCAGAAAGGCTGTCAAGGTGTGCCATCTCTGCTGCCTATGGCGGAGCTGCCACTGCTTGTGCCCATGGAGTGCTCGTGTGTGTGTGTGTGTGTGTGTGTGTGTGTGTGGGGTACTGTACTGTACTGTACTTGAATGTGTATGTTGTTTGCAATACCCCAGGGGTCAGGTGTGTTTACAAGAGACTGATTTTAGCATCATGATGCGGGTCCTGTTTATGAACAATGTTTTTGGTCTCTTCTTTAGATAATGGTCAGAATAGAAGGTCAGACTGACCATGACAGCCGCTCCAATCCTTTGTTGCGCGCGCGCATGTGCGTGTTTGCGTATAAAAGTGTGTATGGAGTTAAATGAAAGGAATTCAAAGGAAGCAGCATAAATCAAACGGTGAATGAACATTTGGAAATTGAAAATACAGGCCCTGCAACGTTAGACCACAGGGAGCCAGCCATTAGTGAGAGTTTGTTGGTCTCACATCATCAATTTAATTAAAAATCCATTCAAAACGATGGCCTGGGGAAGCCTTTTTTTTTTAAAGTCCAGACTTCAAGGCCAATGAAAACAAGTTGTGCGTCTCACTCTTCCAAGACCTGAATTGGGCACAATCACTGTATCTCCTGTTGTCACGCAGGTATGAGCACATGTCAAGAAACGGGTCTCACGGGGGTATGAAGCCAGTGGGCTTCTAATGGGCTGTGCAGCTCTGTCCCTGTGTGACAAGGCCAGAGCCACCGACCATGGTCAAAGAAAGAAAGTCACAGTGGTGTGTTAATTACACAGGGCCCTACATCAATCATGCCCCTTGAGGCTGACACTTAAATTCCTCCTAGGTCTGGGCTGGCTCTCTTCGCCCTTCACAGTCCACAGACAGAGCACAGCCACAGTCCCAGCACACTGCGCACCGCGCATGGTCCCCCATCAATCCCCTTCCACCACTGATAGAGCCACAGCACTACTCAAATCACAGTGGGGGGAGCGAGGAGGAGAGCGCCGTACAGGAAAAAAGCATCATTTTTCAGGGGCTGAGGAGTAGCCAAGACAGAGACAAAGAAGCAAGGATGGCAACAGTGTTTTCTCTCATTCTCTGTTTAGTGTGTGTGTGTGTGTGTGTGTGTGTGTGTGTGTGTGTGTGGGGGGGGGGGGGGTGTGGGGGCGGGTCGGTAGGTAGAGGTTGGGATAACTTAATTTGGGTGTTTTAGTTTACCCCCCAGAGCAGATCAATAGGGAAACAGTTGGTGCAGGAGAAAGGGACATGCAGTCCATGAACTTGAGCTAACTAAATAAAGAGATGAGGACAGAATGCAAAGCTCTCGCAAAGGTTTCAGGAGGAGTTCTGTTCAGTACACAGAATGGTGTTTTTAACCGTGCTCTGAGGTCAGTATCATGCTTGCTAAGGAAGGACTCAATTACATACGTCATGAAAGGTGTTCTCTATCACACTAATGGACATGAAGACATGGAAATAAATGTGAACAGTAACATAAAAATGTCAAAAGACCAGTCCAGTTGAAGCCTGAATAATATATACTCTCAAACAAACCAAACTGATGCGAAAATGGATAATACCAAGAGAGAGAGATTATTAACTTGAAGGTTCTAAGGAGGAGCCGAAGTCCTCTACAGTGTCTAAAATACCGGGCGCGTCTGGCACATTATAGTTTCTTGAGCACTTTCTCTTGAAATGAAATAAAGTTGGTTCAGCACGTCGATCAAAGGTCCATAGGTGTAAAGCAGGATGTGAGTCTCCTCCTTGTTCTGGTCACAGACTCTAAATGAATCCAAGGTGACTTCTCAAACTTCCCATGCATTGTATCAAGCAGTAGACGCATCATAGCTTGTCCCTGATCCACCTGAGGATATTGTTGGAGCAGTCATGATGGATGCTGGTTAACAATCTGATTCAAGGTGCTGTACAGTACAAGTAATTGAACCACAGCAGTTAACATAATATAAACATTCACCTGCTTGCTGAAGGATAATGAAATACAAAAAAAACAAACATTCATTGAGCGAAATGCAATTTTTCACCCGAACAGCTTTAATTTAGGGACATTTTAGGAAGATGATGTTGTTTATGCAAGTATGTGATTTATTTTTAATTTTTGTTGAGGAAATTAAATCCCCCAAAGAAATATCGGCCTCCTTGCCTCCGTTCATTTCTCACTTTACAATCCCTGTGTGTTTTGCCTTTGATAGGAGCCACAGGAAATGGCACACAAGCTTTGTCATCGTCAATAACTTGTTTCTGCAGGCTAAAGGGACAGAGTTTAATGAGACTATAATTGGAGGCTTTGTCTAAAGCTGTACAATAATTTAGTTTTAAGGGGTCACGGAAGAAATGCCACCATTAGCACGCGGTCCGGTCATTATTCAGTTTAATAGCCCTTTGATACACAGTGGTTGTCATGTTTCTGTACCGTGTTCTAATAGGTGCTGACGGAAGCATAAATGGCCACAATCTTGCCTGAGTTTAGCACCACGAAGCCAAAGATGCATCATTATTAAAGACCGTCCAGCTCCTTGTAATTGAAACACAGTGTGTATGTACTGTATAGTGTATGCAGTTACAGTTGCAGCATTAAAAGAGCTGCAAATTATACTGTGACCCAAGGGTAATGTGCCACCTCGGAACAATTTTTTAATAAATAAATATATATACGCACTAGGATAATGAACTTGTTGCTGGCGTGGCTACCCTTCCTCAAACACATTCCTCAGTGTGTCAACAAAATGGCTAAATTGTACATTAGAGGATGGAAAAGTTCCCAAACTTTTCCATGCCTTTCGAACATTTTGAAAAAAAAAAGTGTTTTTGAAAAAGTGTGGACAATAATGACATCTATTAGCTTTGATTCCCCATCGATGATGTCACTGGTAGGCGGAATTCTGAACTGTCCACAGCCCTCCTTTGAGACACAGAGTGAGTAGACAACAATGGTACCATATTATAATGATGGTCAATAAACGCTAACACACACACAAACATGATACTGTTGTATATTCTTTAAATGATATGAAAATACAATATACAGAGCAACAATACAATGCCTTGGTGGAGGATCGTTCAGTATACTATATACATAGCAAGTGTTTGTCTCTTCTACTGTGTTGTGAAGGATGAGGGTGAACCAAGTTGTGCCTTTCGCTTCAAGTTCAACCACATGCAGGGCTGTCTCTTCCCAACAGTGAGGAATCTGGCTTTGCAAAGTCATATCCAAAATGTTACAAAACAGCCTAAACACACCTTATACAGTATCTACCTAGTCACATTACATCCTTCAGAGTTCAAAGTTAACGCAGATCTGCCCTTAGAACGTTGTTTGAGTCATTTAATTAATGAAAACCCCCAATTAATTAAATTGTGATAAAGAGATAAACAAACGGTCAAAAATACAACCTGACATCCTTGTTCGTGGACATGTCATTTGCCATTAGTCCTCTCTGGCATGAGGACTTTTCTTTTATTTTCCCGTCTTGAGTTCAATGACCCTTTGGCAGTTTAGTTTGTTTCAGAAAAACAAATTAGCTCCTTTTCAACTACCTATGGGTCCAGCATCTGTCTGTCCACTAGGCCCACCTTTCTTTAAACAAAGGCATAAAGGTGAGTTTGCTACAGAGTCCACTAGGCCACCTCTTTTAAAGCACTGTCGTTTAACCTTTCCATATAATTGCGAAGCTCCTTGGAGTCACCCAGTTCCATGTCTTGACACACCCACTTAATGTCATGGCTGTGGCTCACGCTGAGCGTGCTGACCGTGGGGAAGCCATTGTCTGGCGGGATGGTGGTGAAGGTGGTGAATTTGACTCGCTTCCTCTTGGTCGTGGGCGAGTCTCCTTTGCTGTCCTTGGCCACGCAGCCCGCGTCTGCGGCCCGGTGAACCTGGCCCTGCACATTCTTCTGGGCGGAGCCCCCGTTGAGCAGGTGGCTGCCCTCCTCCAGCCCACCGCTGGACTCCATCATGGACGTCTGCTCCTCCTGCTGGGGCGACAGGCTGACCTGGCTCTCCAGCAGCTCGGCCTCGTTCCCCAGCCACACCCAGTCGTGGGCGTGGTTCATGCTCTCTTGGCCCTCGATGGACATCTCCTTGTGGCGGTACTTGAGGGTGTAGGAGATGCAGTTGATGAGAAAGACCAAGATGGCCAGGCAGAAGACGCCCAGTAGGGCGTACATGCCGATCTCCAGATCCGTGAGTCCCCGGGCTGTCTGTATGAGGTCATCGTCCATGTTGCGGCCCCGTGGGAGATCGACTTGCGCCGGAAAATCGGAGAAGTCTATGGGAATATTCTGGCCGCTGTCATCAGACAGTCTGTCGCCGTTGGGCCTGCGCATGATGCCGCTTTTAGTGGTGGTGGCCCTCCTCAGTACCCCGTCCTCCACGTCAGAGATGGAGCTGCCATAGTAATGAGAGTCTATGCCTGTCCTGTCCTGAGATGGGGACAATCTAGCCCTGTTCTCCATGTCATCTCCCTCCGGGCCATAGTCGCTGCCCCCTCCCCTGGAGCTGTCAGTCTGGCCAAACTTGACTCTGACATTGCAGTTCCCTGCTGCCAGGATGCTGCGGCGCTTGAACTTCTGGCAGACCTCGCAGACGGTCATCTCCACCCTGACCAGCAAGCCCTGGCCCTCTGCCTCTGTCACAATGACAGGCCACTTCCAGGAGGGGTCCTGTTGTACAGTGACAACCTCCTCGTCCAGGGAGGTGGCTGTCAGGATGAAGAAGTCAGGGTTGTACAGGTCTAGTGGCGCCATGGAGCCATCACTGAACTGAAGCCAGGCACTGATCAGGGCCTCCTGTGCGCGCACACACACACACACACACACACACACACACACACACACACAGTTAGTATGCAGACTGTAGGCTACATACAGCAGTATGGATGCAAACACACAAATGGAAGGGGAGTGGAAAAGAGAGGCGAAAACTAAATTTACTTGAGTAAAAGTATGACCTAGCTAGTCCTCATATTATTATTTAATTTTTTTAAAGATCATAGCAAAGGAATAGTCACGGACTGCAAAAAATCACCAATAGATCTAGAAAGGACCAATTTGTTTTCAATAGACAGACTGAAAACATTTTATAAACGGCAGACCAATTTTGGCATTTGATATTTCAGCATCGATCAGGTTGAGATAAGGACACTCAACACTCGGTGTATATTATTTTGTTCAGACCTCCCACTATAAGTTAGGGTCAGAAATATTAAATTAATGCTGTTCCAACAGGGATAGTGCTAAAGCACATTATTATAGCATATTATAGTGCATAATTTGAACAAGAATGGCATTTTAATAGTAATACACACACAGATGGTATATATGTTACAATGTATAATGTTTCCATTTTACATACTGTTCTCCATAACTTAATAACGAATACTGTAAATCTAGTATACTGAGCTACATCAGTGCTACTACTCTGTGGGATAAGAGAGAGAGAGAGAGGGAGCAGATTAAAAGATAGGGGGAAAAGATCAGACCGTAACATTAAAGAAGAATTCATGCGAATGGAGGATTTGCCGTACACGAGCATCTTAAGACCTTTTCTCACGCCGCAGTTTCACAGTTTGCCTTTTAATATTGCCAGAGGACAAATCCCTGGGGCCACGGGGGGAAGATCCCCACAGCGCTCCGCCAGTGCTCCCTAATTACTGACACAAGAAGACGTACTGCGCTGCCTGCTTATCTCTGCATGGACATTTTGTCTGTGATGGGGAAGATAAACTACTCTTCACTGTCCTTCCTCGCCCTGGGGGGGCGATCAAATGGGCCACAATGAAGGAGGGAGGGCAAAATGAGAGATGAAAGCAATGATAGGATAGTTTGGCCCTGCTGTAAGTCATGTTTTTGCTACAGAACTTTCAGTGCTACTTTTGCATGCTCGCAGAGATTAAGTATACAGCTGCAGTTTCTATTCGATGCCCAAGGAAACACATGCTGTCACATTTCTAGCTTTCAAGGTTCAGAGTTAAGAGGGTTAGGAATGCAGTAGGACAAACAACACGTGTGTGCGCACTGTGCGTGAATATAAGCGCATGTGTATGTATAAGCACATGTGCTGAACACACAGCTGAAATTAAGTCTTTTGTTTTGGAAAACCGTAATCAACTCTGTGGAGTGCACAATTTAGGCTTCAGCAGCTCCAGTACAGTATGCAAATGGCTGTCTTATTTCAAAGAGCCGTCAAACTAAATGCAAATGATGAATAGTTGGAGGCAAAGAAATCTAGCATTATATGCTCTGTCTGTCAGACCAAACAGTATTTGCAAATAATTCTTATTGGCTTTACTATGCTCAGTGTTGCTGGATGGATTTAGTTTTCATCCAGACAGCTTGGATTACGTAAGGGAAGTTGTCATTCACACACATTTGTTGTTTTCTCCATCAGTGATACTGTAATGAGCCCTTTTTGCCATGCTATACTGTATAGGTGAAAATATTTGAAAGATTTTTTTTTTTAAAGAGAGGCAAAATGGCGAAAATAACAGATCTACAAGCTCACAGGGTGTTGCATTTTTTTGCTGTTCGTCTTGTATTGTATTGTGTATAGCAGTGCACTTTGTTTTGTTTGTTTCAAAATGTGGTTTGGGGACCACTAGGGAAAACCCATACAGTTCTGTAACATGGAACGGGTGCATTTGGCTCCACTCTCAGAGTTAAAATAATGAACTAATGAATTGTACATTAGTAGATTAGTGTTCCAGAGATAGCCCATTTTACACTGTCAAGTGTTAAGCACAATAAATGCAGAAAGGCGTCATTCTGAACCCCCAGATGTCCTGACAGCCGGACAGCCTAAATCCAATGTCGGAAGGAGTATCTTTTGCCCTGTACAGACCTGTAAGGGTCCATTTGGACCGCTGTGGGTCCCCGGACCAAACGTTGAGAACCAATGGGACATAGGATTTATTTGTTAAAAGAGTTATACAGTATAGCATCCGGACCTGTTTGGGGATCTGCAGAACGTCCTGTGTGGTGGTGGTAGCCAGGATGGCCCTGTTGCTCCCCGGGCTGAGCTGTAGGGACAGGGAGAGGCCAGTGACCAGCTGGACCCCCAACTCTGTAATGGTGACTTTGTCATCCACCACTGTGATGGTCTTCTCTGCCAGGATGGAGTCCGATAAGGGGGACAACACCTGACATGGACGAGAGAGAGAGAGGGAGATAATGAGAGGTACACAGCAGAGAGAAAGAAGAAAAGCCTCTTGGGATTAACCCAGATTACAATTGTGACTTCAAAGGCTTTTAAAAAGAAAAAGAGTGAACCGTGACATTTGTTTCCCCCCCCCCCTCCCCCCGCCCCCCTTCCAAACAATATATCCCTCCAGCTCTTTTATGATTACGGAGGTGATTTTAGCTGAGCTGGTCTTTCCTAACATTTCAGTCGAGCCCCTCTTCATTATGCAAGTGTATGCACAAAAACACCCTGCACTTGTTGACTCTTTACTCATAGGCTCATTAAACAACTCTGCAGATTAACCTTCACGGAACCTCTCTACCTCTGTAAAGGTTAAAGAAAACCAACCGCCATGTGTTTATTCCTTCTTAACCCTGATTATTGCTGGCAAACCAGATGAATGTCAGACACAGTCTAACCTATAGAGACGGGGAGTCTAATAATATTGATGAAGAGCAGTTCGAGGTCAGCTGTTGCTCTGTGTGTGGAAAAGTCCTCTACAGCAGTGGTTTTCAACCAGTGGTCCGGGGACCACCAGTGGCCCTTGAGGGGGTTCCAGGTGGTCCCCAGCTAAATGATGGAGAGTTGCTAACAAAATGGACCCTTATAGATCTTTAACTCTCGAGAGCGTATAAATGAAACCAACATCTGAATTTCTTAATTTACAAGAAGTCTACACAATTAGAGAATGTAGAAGAATTGTTATTTCGATCAACGTTTGCCATCAATACAGCATGGAATTGTGGACAAAAACAAAAGAAATCTTCAGTTTTGGGTCTGAGAGACTAAACCTCATCAAATGGTGGTCTGTGGCTCAAATGCAGAATAAATAGTGGGCCCTGGTATCAAAATGGTTAAACCACTGCTCTACAGGATGGCATGGATGCTATTGGTGTGTGTTAAGGTCATTTCTCAATGAATGAGTTGGTGTGGCTCTAAGAGTATGTCTGTGTGTGTGTGTGTGTGTGTGTGTGTGTGTGTGTGTGTGTGTGTGTTTGTCTGGAGCTAACCTCGCAAACTGCTTGACCAATGTCTTGTGCACACTGATGATTGGCAAAGGTTTTATATAATTTAAAATATTTTTAGGCTACATTACATTTTATAATGGTAGTCAGAGGGGCTCGGATTGCGCTAAAGCCGCGCCCAAATGTGTTGTCACTAGACATTCGAGGCCGCTACGAGGCTCTCACACCAAGTTGAACCCCGATCTGACCAATATGTCTGAGTCTTGTGTCAGAGTACCCATTGTACCTGTCTGTCTTTGTCCCTTTTGTGCCCATATATGGAGATCTTATAGAGAGTCATAGTGACATGCCTATATATGGTGATGTGGCCGTGGACCTGCCTAGATGGGCGTATTGGGTTTGTTTATGGTTACGCCCGAGTGACATCTGTCCGCCGGCGCCCTCCCATTAGCCAATTTGAATAGATACGTCATAGATACTGTATTGTACTATATCATCGATGACTGCAAGATGCATGTCTACATGATGTCCAAGATCCACCATGGAGCCATGCCATTCCTGTATGTCTGCCAAGCCAAGATCCACGATTAAAAATGTTTCTCACTGATCTATAGTATTATGTATGTATATATAATGTGCTTTTATTAATATAAATCGTTTTATTGAAGGAGTAAATCAATAATAAGCTTACAGTAATTAAAGCAAGTAGTAAGTAAAGCGGCAAAGGGATTATACTATGTTCAGTGAAAGTGTTCAGGCCTTTGTCCAAACAGGTGGTGGTGGGATAGTGTGGCTGTTTGTGTGGAGGTAATGGCACGTCTGCAGGCAGGCAGACAGATGGATGAGTAGAACACACTGCTGGGCAGCGGGTACCTCTCTCTACACAGATGTAATTAGGAGACTGCAATTCATCCAGTTAACCTGAGGACACTGACAAATGAAAGGTCCGAGAGGGGAAGGGCCTGGCCCCTTCACTGCCACTGCCTCCACCACAAAACAGCTAGCTGAGGGACACCAGGACACGCTGTGTGACACAGAGTGTTCTGTTCATTTAGTCTTTAGTCTGAAGGTGAGTTTTGCTGTGTGTACTTTCAGAGTTTTGCTGTGAACCTGACTGCACTCAGACCCCATTTACACATCGTATTAACCGCTCCTGATGTCCCCATTTTGGCATGTAATTTATAGTTTTCAAAAATGTTCCATCTATAATGAATGTAATCAAAAACAAAACAAATATCAGATCTACAAGCTCACAACGCATCATATTGTTGCACGTACTGTAGTGAGCTTGTACAGTTGTCTATTTTCACTATTAGTCGTTCGATGAAGTACCGTGTAAGGCGTAACCACAAAGATTATATACTTCGTTAACCATGGGGTCTACACTGCAGTGCGACATCTTAGCTAACAACACTAGAGATCAAGACCCTGATGCTAGATAGGACTGTCCCGAGTTGGTGTTGGTTAGACCGCACTCTCGCATCGCAAAATAAACTTATTTTGTGATATTGAGGGCAGATATTGCATAATAATCTAATCTACAGATAAAAATATAAATGTTGATTTTGGATGTCTTAATACATTTAATACAAAACCCCTATTTTATACATTGCCTATTCGAAGTGTCACTACACGTCTCAGTGCGGTTCGTTGTGAGCTTGTAGATCTACAATTGTCAAACTGTTTTTTATCATTTCTAACTATCTTCAAAACATGTATGGGTACTTTTAACGTAGTTTTACATTGTTACGCCAATATCTTTACTGAAGTAACAAAGCTTCCACCAACGTACATTGGAATCAGAAGGTTATCTGATCTGCCACACACTACACCACATCTGGAGGTGGTCTTTCTCACGCCGTGATCACATCTCAAAGTTAGCCAGGTGTAAACGTAATTAATGGTGAGATTGGATCGTTCATTATCCAGATACAGATCACATTTTAATGTGTAAATGGGGCGTCTGTGAAAGGGCGTTATTCAAACTGCAGTATATAATCTATCACTGCCTCCACATTGACCTTGTCATTCATCAGGAGTTTGTTTTCAAATGCACTATTTCTCAGGAGAAAAGAAAGTGCTTAATGATGTTAATTAACAACATGACATAGTGTCCCTATTCTGGGCATGACGTCATAATAGAACTGAAAGCAAAAATACAAGCTCACAACACAACTGTGTTGTAACTTGTGAGACAGTGTAGATCGGCTATTTTCAGTGAGTGAGTATTGCACTTTCACCAGGCCGGTATACGCTCAGAGTTACGTGGGTCCTTGAAAAAAGTTTACAACCACCGACATATAGCATACCTGGATAGTGGTCATTCCCATGTCCAGTCCCACCAGTATTCTCCCATCCAGCAGCTGTGCGATGTGCGGGTCCTCTACCTTCAGGAAGTCCCACACAAGCTCAGTGATATCCACCTGCCAATCGGAGCCCAGCATGAAGCTTGTCTGACCTCTGGGATCGGCCGACTCGGCCACAAAGTGGGTCAGCACTCGGACCATGGCGTTCTGGTACTGCAGAGTACAGCTCCGCCCCCGTCGGTCTTCATCATCTTCATCTTCGCTGTCCCGAGCGGACCTGCCGTTGAATGACATTTGACATGTGAGTTGTCCTACCCAACACCATGGATGACATTTCCCAATGGAAGAGTATAGGAGACCACCTCCAACCACTGTAGATGTGATAGTTACTGTACATTGTAAAAAGGGACCACTTTTTCCCCATTCTCCACGGCATCTTCATATAGGTTGTCACTATGCTCATACTGTTAGATGCCATGCTACCATTTCTGTCTACTCAAAGTGGGCTGCATGTGCAGTTGTGCACCGCACACAGCTCAGAAACATTCCTCCAGTGACATCATCAGGGGGGATTCCAAGCTATTGGAAACTAGCCTTTCACTCCACCCAAAAAACTATTGAAACAGTCTGGGAATCTTAGTATAATTTGTATGTCCAAAATAAAGAAGAAATACAGCTTTTCATCCTAAAAAAACAATCTGAAAGTTGGCTAATTCTTGCCTTTAAATGTAAGTAGACAGAAATGTGGTCACTAATGCTCATATTTTAATGAGCATTAGTGAGGAGCCCAATTATATGCAGAAGTTGTCCCTTAACATACTCTACCTTAAATAAAATGTTATTATCAAAATAAGTTTGGAATTGTCTTTTAATAGGATTAAATATGATTATGATTGCTACAACGGAGAGAGGCAGGCCTAATTCCAATGTCCAATAATGTCCAATATCATTATTAATTGACACCATTTCTCAATAGAAGAGTAGGAAGAACCTCCAAACGCTGCAGATGTGCTAGTTACAGTATATATATATATATAGGTTTTTATTCATTAAAGCAAATGCATTTAATTTCTATTTCTGTTTTGGCTTTTTCTTTTTGCAGCACGTGGTCAGGATTTTAAATGTGAATACACGTTCTCCTTGCAGCCATAGTTAATCGTCCCTGGTTTCCGTTTTTGTAGCAAATCGACTGTAATTTGATTACTGTGGGCAACAAATCCACCTCCCAGAAGCCAGGCTGTACGTGTCCCAGTGGGGTCATTACATTGAGTGAAAAACTTAAAATGGCAATATTGCGTTTAGCCCATAAAAGATTTTTGTGTGGTTTGTTGCTTCAACAAATGAACAACCTTATTAAGAAGAAAAAAAAGAAAAGAAAAAAACAACAGATACAGATACAGCAAAATAGGATGGTGAGAAAGCAATGTTTGATCTGGTGTGATCAGCAATCAGTTTTGATCAGCAAGTCCTGCTCTGGGACATTTTTGGGAGCAAAGTGTTTTGTCGACAACTCTCGTACTTTGTACTAACACTTGTCAAACACGCTCACAGACACACATTTTTGTCTTTTATGCTCCAGAACAAACTCTAGGAGGCTGAAATTGGATCGATTGGTACTCTGACATATGCGCGCGCACACACACACACACACACACACACACACACACACACACACACACACACTACAAGATTACAGCTTCACAATCTTGTGCGCAATTGTGCTGATGCATTTGTATTTATTTGTTTATTTGCCATTTTGTGAATTATATTATGTCTATTTTAATCTTACTGTATATTTATTTTTGTCCACACTGTGGAGGAGGCTCTAAGTACACAAATTTCACTTCCTGCAACGTTGTTAGACTTGCCACAGCTGTATTTTAAGTGCATGTGACGATAAAACCCTTCTAACCTTGAACAAATACAGATACACAAACAGTTTGAGATGAAGAAAAAAAATAATCTCTTAAACTAGGCTTTCTTCAGATTATCCACTGTGCTTATCTCTCTCCCTCTGTCTCCCCTGAGAAATGGAACTGGATAGAGCGCCACACGGCAGAAGATGTTGGCTTCACATTCTACAGAAGATCCCTGAGCACAGTCAGATGAGGAGTTAAGGGTGCAGAACCTTTCCTGACAAGATAAGACAGAGTTGAAGACAAGGCGGGGTATTTCCCATGCTGCTGTTGGACAAGCACTCAAGAGTACCACAGGGTTCCCCTGAAGAAACTTGTTTGATTTTGTTACATTCTGTGTTGTCACGACCAAAACAACAGTAAAAGGTCAGAGATCAATCAACGTGTCTTCCTGTGATGCTGTAGTAGTGAGGAAACCCAATAACTCCTCTTCTGCCTCCACTCCACTGACTGCTCTCAACTCTCAAATCCTATCTGTCTCAACTATAAAACAATGCATCTGAAATTAATGATCTATTGAAGATTCTGACTTTCAAATGTACATCATTTTTGTTTTGATTGTATTGCTGTAGTGTTGTATTGTTCTTTCTGCTTTGGCAATGTAAACGTATGTTTTCTCATGCCAATAAAACCCTTTGAATTGAATTGAATTGAAATTGATCAATCAACCGATTGTGTCCCAGCTTGGATCAATGGAACTAACATAGTATTCCTATTCATCAGTATCACAAGGTTTCAAATTAATATTCCACATTCATATTTAAAGATATTCATGTTATTATTACAAACATCAGTGTTTTGCCAGTTATTTGCCCACTTGCCGTATCCTCTCAGCCCACCAGTGGGCCCCGGGGCCCACAGGTTGAGAATCACTGACCTAAGACAAAGGTCATTCCATTTTCTAACGTTCCCTCTCAGTGGCTGTGACCAGTAGACTGCAGGGACAGAATGTTGGATTCAAGAGCAGAGCAGAGACAGGGGAGGACTGAGAGATTAGTATGAATGGGGCCACACTGCCAGCATGCCATCAGGGCCTAATGAGAGGCCCACATGGGGCATGTACTGCAGCCTGGCTGGCTGCAGAGCTCCTCTCCACTTCATCCTGTCAATCATCGTCTGCTTACACCTACACTAACATTTTAGTTTAAAAAGTAGTGTATTATTCATTCATAATGCATGAGTTTCTCTCTCTCTCAAACATGCACGCACGCATGCACGCACACACATACATGTACAGTTGTACACACGCACGCACGCAAATGTACAGTACAACTTGTCACAGAGTAATATATTGGAGGCATTTATTTTATTCCCAGCTATTTTCCCAATAGCTATGTTCTTTATGCAGAATGTAGTTTGAACATAATAAAAAATATGGAACTTTAGAGTAAAATGTATCTCTGCATTGTATTGTTTTAACCATAAATAGAGAAATTGGGAATTTGTCTTTTGTTCAATGAATTGACCTTTGTCCTGTGATTTAACATTCATGAACATAATGAAACCAAAGTCTTGCTCGGGTGGAATGGATGTGCTATGAACAGGCTTCAAGTAAAAGTATTGGCAAGTATTAGCATCGGTGTGAATCTAATATGCCAGTGAGCGTGCAGTGACACAGCTGGTAGGTTTAGCATCGGTGTGAATCTAATATGCCAGTGAGCGTGCAGTGATCCCAAAATGGAATCTAAGGTTAATCTAATAGACAAATAAATCAAATTAATTTCACTCTCACGTCCAGATTTGGCCTAACAGTTGATGCTGCATGTTAATATTTTCGGTGCATGCTGATTCCAAATCCTGCCCCGACGTGCCCCGTGGATCCTGTTCTATTTGTTTGGGCATTTTGCTCCATGGTTGTTGTTTTCTTCGTTCACTTTTTTGCAGACATAAAGAAGGTCATTTGAAGTGAAAGGGAGCTTTGTACGGTATCTACATGCAAACAACAGTGATTGCTGTTTATTGTTCAAATCCTGAATGGCGTTCAAAGAACGTATTTGACAGTAGAACGAGGACACTTAAAGCACGCGCAGCTTAACAAGGTCAGTGCCAGTGACAACACAAGCAATTAAAACATGAAAACAGACGGAGCAAAATACACATTTGCAAATGCTACAAAGTGGAAAAGCTGACGTGCGTAAAATAAAAATGTATTTTGGAAGAAGCATCAAGAGAGTTCTACTGCTTATATACTTTGGTCCCCTGTCTAGGGAGGCTTATCTTGTCCGTGTTGTGACAGGGCTTAAGGAGGGTGATGTGAAGCATAATAGTATAGACCAGTGGTTCCCAAACGGTGTTCCGAGGCAACAATGGAGTGCTGTGAGACAGTTTCTACAAGTTCAGGTATGCCTTGGGACATTGTGACAGCAAATAAAGCCTTGACTGGGAGCTTTTTGATAAATCAGTGTGCAGACTGACTTATATATATTTTTTATTGCCCTATTCCACTGCCGCCCAGCGGATGTGCCAGTTGTATTGTTTCTATATTGTGACAACTGTTATAATCATGATCGCCTGTGATGGCCGTACCTTTGTTGTAGAGCTACATGATAATGGCAAAAGACATTTACATTTTGATCACGTCATCACAACAAAACAGTAGGTTACGAAAGATAACCCCAGTTCTTTGACTATTCGGTTTTAACACTATTCAGTTGAAGAATATTCGTTGCATTCCTAATTCAAAATGAGATTTTTTTTTTACAAGCTTGTGGGCTTGTAGATGTGCAACGAACACAGGAGTGCCTTGAGATTTTTACTTGCCCATGGTGTGCCTTGGGCACAAAAAGTTTTAAAACCACTGGTATAGACAGTGGCAATCAAACAATGTGTAAGGGGAAGCCCATGCCTGATGCCTCTCTCTCTCTCTCATGCCCACTCTGGCCATCAGTTGCCAGTCCCGGCTGTCAGTGTAAGGTCCCATCACTGGCTATTGTAAACTGACTGGATTAGTTTTTCCGTTGGGTTTTAGGACAGTGGACCGATGCCCATTCCTGCCACCAGGCGAGTTGCTACTTTGCAAGGTCACGCCTGTTATTCCCTGATAAACAAAGACGGGCAGAAGATGGGAGGGGGCGGGCGGAGCAAAGCGCTCAGCAGCACTGCAGAGCTGCAGTGCCAAGACCGGACATGCTGGCATCACCAGTGACAACACACATCAGCCTGTCCCGGCTGATAAAAGCATACCAGCACACACACAGCTGGGAGAGCAACATCCTCACCAAGCTGTTGCATTGGTCAAACCGTGCACCACTGTCAGTCAAAGCAGAATGGGAAGGGATGGATAATTGGAGGAGCTGCGCTTGGGTGCAAAGGATGACCAACTTCCATGTCCCCGTCTCAACATTTTCCTGGACTAATTACTGCAGGCGGCCTGATGGCTTCTCCTGTCCATTAAAGGATGTCAACACTTGCGAGGTAGCACTGTGTGGTGGCATCAGAGAGATGTGCTAATGATGAGGTCCCGGGAGGAAAGGTCTGACCTCAAGACAGGGCTAATAATGTTCTATAGGCTAGGAGGAAGCACGACAGGCCACCTTAGAACCATGTCACACTGTCAGTATACTGTATCCTGCATAGGTTGGACTTTTCTGTTTTCAGCGTACTACATAGACTAGTAAGAAGAAGTCAGTAGAGTGAAATGAGGAGTGTCCTCATTACCTTAAAATCTAGTTAATTTAAAAGATAAACTTATGGAATTCTAATCATGTTCTTGTTGTTTTGTGGTTTTGTTCTTGTTTTATACACTGCAATCATGTATTCTGGATATTCTATATCTCTTGTACAATGTTTCATTATGATTTACATAGGTAGAGGCCTCGTATAAGCCCCTTGGGCTTTTTGCCTCAGCCTAGCACTTTACCCTTCTTATATTTATATGTTCACTGTGTTGTTTTTCTAAACTGTGCTGAATAATTAAATACAAATACAACTGGTATCTGGTGGTAATCTTTTTTTTTCTCCTTTCTTTTCCTCAAATTCGATCAAATTCAAAATGAGATGTCACAAGGGAAAAACGGAATCAATTGTATTATGTAATAAACTGTGAATTACGCAAAAATACCACAGGGATAATAAGCCCTTCATCTGGCTAGATCTTGTTTAGAATGATTAAAGGTGGCCCTGTGGGCAATTTTAATTTCCCATGGTTCACCTTCTAGTACAAACACTGAACATGTTTAACATGCATGTTCTGCTTATTTCTGGTGTAACTTGCGGTGGTTTTTGGTTTGCAAATACCCAGCAAGAAAAATCTGTTCCAGTAATTAGCCGCCAGATAAATGATGTTTCCATGTTTAATGAGGGTACAGGCATACTGTAAGTTCCGGCATACTAACAGTCCGAACGGCATTAGTCCGACACCCTATATCCCACACCCTACCTAAACCTAAGTGCGTGATTTTCGCATGTCGGAAATTTTGTTTTCGGTGTGTCGGATAAGTGTGTGCACGGCCGTTGAAAGGGAGAGTCGGTTCATAACACGTTCCGTATGTTTTTAACCTTATTCTGTGGAGAATACTACAAAAAGGCTATTTTTGGTGAAGATATTTGGTACAGAGGGTAAAGAGGAGAGCAAGCGTAGTATAGGTTTGTTTACTCCCGTCAACTAAAACTATAATACTGTTTAAGTGGTTAAAGAGGAGATCTTCCTCTCAGCTCTTTGACAGGCACGCACGCACGCACGCACGCACGCAAAAGTGGATATGACTAGGGTTCATAAATATTTAACCAATGAAAAGTTTTAACACGAGCATGTTACTAAATAATATAGATCCATTGGAACACACTTCTTTTGTTTCTCTATATCCTGAAAAGCAACCTTTTGTGACCATGTGACGCGCGCGCACACACACACACACACACACACACACACTACCTGTGGCTACTGCCGCCGGTCATGATGGGTACCCTCCAGCCTTTGATCTGGCTCAGCTCGGTGTCTGACACGTCGATCTGCAGTGGGAGGCGCGGCAGCCACACGTCCAGCTCCAGCTGCGCGCTCACATAGCTGTACGTGAAGTTCACCGTCATCCTCATCCTCCCCTTCATCTCCTTGCCGTTCACAAACACGTAGTCGCACCTGTCTGACACCTGGACGGGACGAGTGGGAGGGGATGTGAGAGAGCGGAGGTGACGGTGAAGTTATATAGATGGCATATATGGATGGCATTTTTATGAAGACAAATAATAAAACGAAAATAAGACTGAGTGGAATAAAAGCACCGCCCCCAAAATAAATAAATTAAACTAATCTCTAAAACACACCTGTGTGAACTGAGCGGTGCAACTATACATTTATATTTATAGTTACTGTACTGTGATCTGTACTGTATTGTAGTGTACAGTGCTCCGTACTGTACTTTGATTCTTTTTGGGAGAAATCTTCGAGAAATGACAGTTACCGTGTGGGTGTCCCCGGGGGGTCCCCGGAGCATCCAGACCCCCAGGAACGCGCCCAGGGGGCCCAGTTCCGGCAGGGCCAGGGGCCTTCCCATGTCCGAAACAGTCGAGAAATGACAGTTACCGTGTTGCAGCTTTCCGTGCTCGGACACGTACACATACATACTGTACACACATAGCTGCGTAATGGAGCAGAGGCACCGCTCAAAAAAAAGATTGTGAAATATAAATTTGAATAGTTTTGTTGCGATATCAAAACTCCAGAAGTATTGGTTTGGTTACTGAAGCAAGCACAATCTATCTGTTTTAATTGGGTATAAATGTGTGCTGGGTGCACACTAGACTCTAGTGTGCACCCAGCAGTGACTAGAGAATTTTCAAATTTTGACTGATTAATTTGAAAAATGTGGGAGACCACAGACATAATTACATATATATATTTTTACATTTTAATCATAAGAAGGAACAAGCCAGACTGATTCAGTAATTGACCACAGACTTGGTCAATTACGAGCGCCCGTCCTAATTACATTGCGCATTAAGTTACGTAGTGTAATTATGGAAAAAGCTGCTCAGCGGCCCTCAACGAAGATCACTGCTTCATCTGAGCCACCGCGGGGCCACTGAGCAGCCTTTTGACCGTATTTACACTACTTAATGCGCAACGAAATTCGGGCAGGCTCTTGTAGAGGGTTATGTATTTGCCATTCCGTTTCTCTCCAAAGTTGAATTTTTCCACTACTGCTTGGTCAAACCGTAGCCATAAACTAAACCAGTTTGTCCCGATGTTCTGGGCATCTTTGTAAAGTTAGTGTTTAATAGTAAGAAGCAGGTAAAAGAGTAACTTGATGAGACGAACAGCTGTCACTTTCCCATTCACTCTAGCTGTAGCTGCAGTGTTTTTCACCGCAGACGCCTACAGGAAATAACATGGCTGCGCGCAGGGCACCTCTCTGTGGATTTGTGTATACTTAGGTATTGAACACTTTCAGAGTGGCAATGTCAAGAAGTTGAAATCTCACAGTTAAACTTGCACGATCAGAATTCAGAGCAAAACAATACTTCTCCTACAGTAATCAGAGATCTATAACAAACAAAAACACAAAACATTATGTACATACTGTACACATACTACATTCACTACTGGAACATGCTACATCTCCTATGCATAACTAAACTTTTAGATGTAGCTAAAAATAATGTCTCCATAGCAACATCTCACTAACACTCACTTCACATACAGAGAAGAAACCGGTCAGTTTCATTTTCAAAACTAGGATTGCTTTAACTCGATGTTGTGGTCAAATTAATTTTATTTGGATTTTACATGACATAAGAAAGGGATTGATCTTAACATGACTGATGATTATCACATGAAAGATGGACTTTATGCAGTCATCTGACAGGAGCTAACCCACATAATAAAATGTAATAATAATATTAATTCATTGGGTCCAAATTATATAGAAAAATGTGTTCATTTGTCTCTGTATGCTGTTTGCTTCAAGAGTTATTGTATGGTTCATTTTGGGGGTAGTTAAAGGGTTAAATAAAAAATAAACCCCCCGGGCAACAAAAATAAATCATAACTAGACACCATAAGGTGTCATGTTACGAAACCATGTTACGAAACCACTCGGGTGCAGTCGAAGCCTCTAAACTGCCCTACTACTAGTGATCCTATTGAAGTAATATATCTACAGTATAGTATTTTCACTATTAATCCTTCAACAAAGCATGTTCTGCACATGTACTAACAGTACTTAAGTTGTTGCTTAGTTGCTTATTTTAACCATTACAAATTGCCCAGGACAGGTGCTGTTTTGTTTTTGTTGGGGCATTGCTGAAATCAGGCCTCTGTGGTGGGGTGGTGGACAAGTGTTTCCTAAAATACAATGTAAGTGTGCTGTACACAATGTAGGCCAGGGCTTTATACAGTACAGTACATTGGTACAGCTGTACAACTACATTTCATCTCTCGCTATACTTTGAACAAGATGAAAGGTCCGCCGGCTGTTCCCGGGCGATGGGGGACGGCAAGGGCATCTTTGAATCTGAGGGAATAACGGGGTTGTGGACGTGGTCAGCTACTTTATAATAGTCGTCCTGCTTTTGCCCGCGGCTAAACTTACCAAGAGCAGATGGAACGTAGACAGAGTACATGCACTTCTCCACTAATAACACGCTAACTCAAAACCATCTGTTTCATAAATTGCTTAACACTGGAACTCACTTGGATAATAGTGTGTTATTGAAAGGCACTGGGATTACTGCCACACACACTCACACACGCTCTAAAAGAGATAATGATGTGGTCATGTTAGCACCACGCACACACCCGTGCGTCACACACACACACACACACACACACACACACACACACACACACACACACACACACACACACACACACACACACTATTTTAGAGTCCAGGCAATTAATCTTAAAAACAGATATCATCAGGAGTGTTCCCAGGCATTTAGTCAATCCCATTGATTCCATCATGCAGTATTATCTTCAAAGGGACAACATTTTGATGGTCTGGGGAAATATCTTTCTTAAATGTACAATTCATTTATTTATTTCCGTATTCATTTATTTTCAATTTCCCAGTTATTTTTCACAGCCAGATAAAAGCATAAACAGCCATTCAATATAGAGCTGATACAGTTCATTGTCTGTGAGCATGAGGCAGAAGCCAGTATATGGAGCATTATGCATGATTCATACTTCACTTTGTAGCACGATGATCATGGTACAGTACGTCGCACGTCAAAAATAGCAGACCTACAAGCTCACAATGTATCTCATGCGAAGCACGTTGTGTGCTTGCAGGTCGGCTGTGTTCGACGCGTGACGACAGAGCATATAGATTAGGCTTCATGCTCAAGTCGCTCCACTGCTGGACTGAAGCGCTGGGCAGTCACTGCTCAACTGGAGCACAAACACAACAGCATGTCATGGCTCCACGTGAAGGATTTGTTTCCCAGATGACTAATTTTGTACTTTATAGTTCAAATCAATTAAATCATTGCCTGTTTCAACACATTGAAATTATATAGAATTCAGACTGTAGAAGGGTTCCTTTTGGCAGGAATTTTTTAACCTCTTACTTAACCACTCAGTCATTATATTTACAGATAGCAGATCTACAACCTCACAACACATTGTGATGTCTTGAGTTATGAGCTTGTAAATCACGTACTTTAGCTATTCGTTGACAACAATTCCAAACTAGGTCTTAACTAGTTAAACCGTTGACTAGGGTGGTTGACATGCCGCTTATTCACATTTTGCACTTTGTACACCACTGTTACTGCAAATGCTTCAATAGTAAATTGTATGACTGTGAAGGCTGATATTGTGGTGGATTGGATATCATTTTTTGAGTTTTGGAGCAAAACTGTATAGGTTCTTCAACTTCCTCTGAACTATAATCTTCATTGCCTTGTGGTCATAATGTGTGCGCCCTGGCCTGTGCCTGTGACAAGGACCACCAGCGGAGATAAACGCCAGAGGATGTTTTCAAGGTTACATGCTACCAACAAAGAACTAATATTCTAAGTACCAAACTCTAGGAATTTTTAGTGGTTAGATGTTGGATATGATCCCTGGGTGTTTCCTACCGTTGTGTGTGGCAGAACATCAGCAATAGTTCAGAAATTTCATACAGCCTAGTAGTAGTGCTAACTTGTTAATGCACGAGTGCGTCTGCGGCGGTAAGAACATGGAGCAATCATTAGTAAATGACATTTGAAGGTTGAAACATGATGTGACAGACTGGGTTAATGCAGCCTTTTGAACACGTCTATGAGGCCTGCACACGCTCCCCTGGCTGCAGTCAGGCATGGAGCAGATTGTGCTCCATCAGGGCTCCCAGTGTGAGAGTGTGTTTGGACTGATAAAGATGTCAGAGTCCCTGCTCCTTATCAACCCCCATTGTTCTCCTACTGCTGCTGCTCTCTCGCCAGACTCAGTCTGCTGAGACTGAAGCTCATTGACAGTCCATACGTCTGAGCAGTAGGGCAGGAGGGACGGGGTTGGGCTCCCCAAACTGTCTGCTCGGGTGATAAGTTGAAAGCTAGACTCTCCTACATGCCAGGATCATTGACCGTATCAAACAGTGATATCGCTGATCAATATAATAGCAGACACTGAGGAGCGCTTGTTTGTGCTCACAACAAAAGGATTTCTTGCCAGACACACAAAGCAAAACAGGTGTGTGTCTGTGATGCTCCCAGTTTCTACGGCAAAGTTTTTTTAAAGGCACACGTAACTCAGACGAGGTGTGACATCAGTCACCAAATGCCAATCAGAGCCTCACTAAATGCAGCATTAGTCAATGAAGATAATTATGCATGGACGTTGAGGGTTACAAAGCAAGCACTCCCCCGTACACCCGACTCCACCGTGGTCAATGAAGAAGTGACTGACTTGTTTTTGTCACGGTGTGCTTGGAGGCTCTGGATAATTGTTGAATTACCTGATAATCTGGGAGATCAAATGTATGCATAATTCATAAATTAGGATATGGAATAATAATGACTGCGAAGATAAAGAAAAGAAAAGTGGTACTGTACCTTTAGGGAGGAGGAAATTATACATTGAACAGAGATGACTTAAACCTGTGGTTTTCAAAGTGGGTTCCAGGGTCCACTCAGGGTTCCTTGAGGGGTTTCTAAATGGACCTTGACGGGTCTGTAACTCTGAGAGTATAAATGGACCCTTACACAAGACAGGACCACAATGGAATAAGGTGTTATCCTTTTAGCATTTTTTGTGCAATAATGAATAATAATTAATTGCATTTTTATAGTGCTTTTTCAAGTGCTCAATGCGCTTTACAATGGTTCATTACATACATTGGGAGGTGAAGCAGTGAACAGTCGACCCCAGCGTCCTCACTTCCCACATTCACACACCAATGGTGGCAAGCTCACACCGACCAACTCATTGGAGGAAATGTAGGGTTCAGTGTCTTGCCCAAGGACACTTCGACATGTGGACAGGAAGAGCCGGGATTCGAACCGCCAACCCAGGGATCATTGGACGACCTGCTCTACCTCCTGAGCCACAGCCGCCCAATAACACCACCACATATTTTTTGCAAACTGTTAAGAAATAATTCAATCAATCACTTCAAGGTCTATTTGGTTCCATTTGGATACTCTCAGAGTAATGAGGGTTCTTGAAATATAAAAAAAAAGTTTTAAACCACTCCATGGGACATGTGGACAGAGGCTTTAACACTAAGGATTCTGCTGTGTGCGGTGATTGATTAACAAACAACTCTATGTCTCATCATGACAGGCAAATGAACTGCCTGCTGGTGTTGCTTTGATCCTCCTGCAAACTGAGCAGGACCAATTACAGAGAACACGTCTGTCCGTCCCCACGCATTACTCTGATGGCCTAACACTGGCCTCCAGTGGCGGATTATTGGCTGGCGTAACCAACAATCAATATTTTAATATACTGCGCACGCACACACGCGCACACACACACACACACCCAAAGGCAGCCTTCATCACCTATACCGTACTAGCCCCCCCCACCCCCCCCACCCCCAATCTCAGCATGACAATGATGTGCTGCTGAGGACTAAAGGCAGAGAGGGAGACCCCCTGTCAGTGAGAAATATATTTCGTGCCACTCATTCCTCAAGGTACCATAAATGTCCAGGAGAATCCACCGGCACCATTAATCAGACACATTATGCGCCGAACAGGAAAATACTTACAGGGGGCATTATGGCTGCCGCTGGATCTAGCCCAGGAAATTAACAACTCGCTGGACAGATCCAAGCCGTGGCACATATGAGCGATGGGAGCAGGGAGCATTAAGGTGGTGGGCCTGTCTCTGTCTCCCACATACAGTTGGCTTTGACAGAAGCAATTATGCAGCCCATGCTGCTCTGCATTAACCACAGTACTCACTTCCACCTGGGGGGTGCTGTTACATTCCCATAACCCCTTTCCGTGCCTGTGAGAGGCGAGCGCAAGTCAGAACATGGTCTTCTTGCATAACTGATATGTAGCTTGCGGAGTTAGTTCAGTCAGATATACTTGAGGGGGTTCATGCCGTGCTCAAGGGTGCATTCATACTTTTCATTCGCTGATGTGGCAGTCAGCTGACCAATTGGGCGGGCTACTGAAGCTCACTAGACTACATGCTCTTCCTGCCTTCCTTCTGCTTATGGTTCCTGGTTGCTGTTATGTGATGTTTGCTCCCACCACCAGTGGGCTCTGTTATTTATGTACCCCATGGGGGTTCTATTGTATATCTATCTCCCTGCTCTTAATGTTTAATGATGGTGTTTGATTGTGCCGAGCAGGGAGAAAAGTGTAGCAGAGCAGAACGCCAAGATAAAATAATATGCACACTATTCGTGAGTTGTCTGACTGAACTTCAGGTCATGGTTGACCTAGCGAAAAATGAAAATGCAATCGTAAAAACTTGCTGGATTTGCTTTGTGCTATTATGTATAAGCAGTGACTGCAAAACTTGGGACGGTAGTTGCACTTTGAATTATGGTTATTTGGCTAAGCAAAAGGTTATTTTAATTAATGTTTTTAAATGGTGTGTCTTTAATTTCAAAACGGTCCTTGGATAATGCTCAGCTAATGTTTTTTTAAGGAGAGTGACTGCCACTGCACTCCACAAGCTATTTTGACCAGAAAGCCTTGATCTCTCTAAGAGGTGTAACTGGATACCAGTTTGTTCATGAAAGTATCCAACGATTGGTGTTTTCTAGCGTTTGTTTCTCAATTACATTTCTATAGTTCAGATGAGGTAGCCTATCGTTAAGGTAATTATTCAGTTGAATAAACACTGATTGTAATGAGCAGTTAATTCCTAATTCAGGTTCAATGACATTAATCCCCGGGCCCCAGGGCCAAATTAATATGTATATTATATCGCAGGCTGTGTTTAGAAATGTGAGTGTGTTTCTCTGGTTCATTTAGGTGAAGCCAGAACAGCTATCCAACTTTCAAATCAGATTGAGGTATTATTGTAAAATGATTCCTTTAGGAATTTCAGAAACATATACTAGCCTACCGCGTAACTTTTATCTCGAATGTCTTTTAGTTTTTCTCCATGACACCTCATTATTGTGCTTTACATCAACTTGACTTTACCCACTCTGGTCTTGATGACAGACATACAATAGACATAACTGGATGAAGCCCCATTTGGCACAGCATGTGTCTAGAATTTATAATCTAAGAAATCTAGGACAAAATGCAGGTTGAGGAGGCTCTCAGTTCCAAACTCTCACTACACCCTGGTAAAACAGAATGCATTATTTTCGGTCCAACCATTCCCTCAGTAAGGTAAATGATTTCAAGGTCAGAGTTTGAACCTCCAGAAAAGAAGATGTTACATATTTGTAACTATATTTAACTTAATGAATAAAATAGACAGACAGACCAGGGCCAGCATGCAGCCCACAGCCGGACATCTGAATCCTGAACCTCCAGGGCGTGCCGTGTATGGGGCAGCCGGTGTCCTGATGTCTCTGGTCCCCAGACCAGACCAATATATGAGCTATAATCGGCACCATAGGATCAGAATTCTGGAGCACCTGATGCTCACTCCCTTACTTCCCTAAGTTCCCTGGTAGACCTCATCAAAGCCAACATCCTGACCCTGCGGATGACCCCAGAGAAATCACGCAGGAGGAACAGCATGTATTCGATGGCTGTTAAAAAAGACTTCACAGCATCCAGGTATATTCATAATTTAGGGTGCCATGGTTACTCATAGGGATGTCTCGATACACTTTTTTCGTTCCTGATCCGATCCCGATACCACCATTTCTGTGTTAGCCAATACCGATACTGAATACCAGAGAATATAATATTTATAATTTAAAAAAAAATGTAATAGCAGACTCCTCACTAAAATGTGCACTTGCAGTTTGGGCAACTCAAAAGCAAACTACACATGCCCCAACATTTTATTTCATCATCATCACGATTCACCTTTATTTATACTCGGAAATACAGTTGAGGGCAAGCCCTCATTTTCAATGTAGCCACGGTTACAATTCACAAATACAGTCAAAACAATACATCAACACAACATTATAAATCAGGATAAATTACAAAGGAACAACAGAACAACCAGCAGCAGAACAACCAGTAAAATAAATCAATTGAAGCAGGAGCAATTGCGGTGAAAAATGTTCTGGAGCATTCCTTTGAACTGACCAAAGGATGGCAGGGAGCTCAGTTTTAAGGAGTTTTGAAGTTCATTCCACGAGGTTGGGCCATTGACAGAAAAATATGTCTTGCTCAACTCTGTCTGAGCCTGAGTGGGTCTGATACGTGCTATTGTTCAATTCCAACATGGAATAGATATAGTCAGGGAGCATCCCACCTGAGTTCTCAAAGTGTACAGTGGTGGGTACCATAACTATCTCCAGTAGTCCACCGCAAGGCAGAGTGGTAGACAGTGTCTAGCCGCTTTAAAAGTGAAAGAGACCAGACCTATAAATAATAAATAATTTACCTGCCATAGTGTCAACCCCTGTGTCGGATCAGTGGTTAGATTGGCATATTCGCTGTTACCGATATGACCCGATATGACCAAAAAGGGCCGATACCAAGACTTTTCCGACACCGATACACTATCGGGACATCTCTAGTTACTCAATATGTCAGATTTGAGACCAGGTGTTTATGGTTATACAATTGTTGACAGTCATGGACTCCATATTTGGACATGGCCGACCCAGAACAACTCATTTGGGCATGGATAACTCATTGTGACCTCTTTATGACAACCGGAGTAAACACAGCTGAAAGGTATAAAAGCAATAGCTACAGGATTAGATTAGGCTATATTCTTCGAGCATTGTTGTTACAGACTTATTGGAGCAGCCTTTCAGGATTTGTATGTACTGACCTCCACTGACCTCCACGACCTCACATAAACCCCCTTTGTCCCATAGCTGAAGAACGCGGCAGATCAGATGGGGGAAGAAAACCAAAAAAGAAAGACCAAGCAGATGAAAATATCCAGTTCTGATGAAATTGCTTCATCTTCAGACAGATGTGTGGAAGGTAAAAGGAAGAGGAGACCACCTGGACAATGGTGGCTGAGCCACACCACTCTGACATCAAAGGAGCTTGCTGATGGACAGACCAAACGGATGAAAACACCAATTTCTAATAAAAACGCCTCATCATCTGTGGAAGGGAAGAGGAATGCGCTGGAAGCAGAGGACGATATGGGAAGAACATCTACATCAAAGGATCTTGCTGATGGAAAGACCAAGCACATGATAATATCAAATTCTGATAAAAAAACTCTCATCTCCAGGCAGATCTGTGGAAGGAAAAAGGAAGAGGAGACCACGTGTAAAATGGATGTAGACAACCTGCCCACTTTGGTCAAGAATCCAAAGCAGAAGCATGAGTGGCCCCCAGAGAAGAATTCTACCCCAAAGATCAGTCAGTCTCGATAAGTTGAGGAGAGAGCTCAGAAGCACAATCTGAACTTGGGCGCAGAAAACGAGCAAAAAGAAAGGTGGTCTGATCAAAGCGATAAAAGAGATGCTGCTTTTATCAGAGCAGGTTCAGAACCAACGAGGAATTGGCTGACGATCTCAACTTCTGACCCTGATGTACCTCCTAATCAGGGCCAGCAATGTAAGGAAAACGTGGGCACATATGCACCTAATATGGCTCTGTCCAGAAATCCAAAAAATTTGGGTGGAAGTGAAGAACGAAATCTCTATTATAACAGGGCTAAGGATCGAACTAGATCCCCCAATGTATCTTGGGCTTACACCCAACGACACCTGCATTTAATAGATTTAAGAGAATCCTATTGTACTGTGCTAGGTTGTCAATATACTACAATGTTGGATTGGGGATGTTGTTCCATCTATATCGAGTTGGCTCCATAATGTTCTACAACTGCTCCCACTAGAACGGCTCACACATGTTCTCCAAGGAGACATGGATGGATTCTTTTTGGTTTGCGACCCAGTTGTGGAATACATGGGAGGAACCATTTTCATAGCAGTGCAGCCGCTCCTCTGCACAGCTTTGTGTGTCTGTCTGTCCGTTTGAGCACGCAATGTCTGTGACATCATGTTGTTGACATCATCAGACGTCATCATTGTGATGAAAGGCACTGCTCGCTTCACAAGTGTGATTTTTTTTAACGTTTTGTTTATTTAATTTAATTTTTATCTTTTATACTAGACTGGTGCCCAGCTGTAGAGCACCGAGTCGGTAACGATGGAAGTTGGAGATTCATGCCCCACCCGGCTATGCAATACCCGTTGTACCCGTGTCAGAGAACACACATCTGTGTCCCTTTTATGCCCATATATGGAGATTTCTGTATCTGTCTCTTTATTCACTATGGAGTTCTGCATGTATCAGGCATGCCCAAATATGGTTTGTTGTGATGTCAGAACAGGCCAGCTCCATATATGGACCCTGGGCAGGGCCTCTGTAGCTGAACTGGGGAAGGGGAGCACTTGATTGCCTTACAATCTCTGTCTCCGCTTCACGTCGTGTCTCACTACGCCTCTCAGCCATTAGAACCTCTTATGGCTTATTGCTTTATTAGGGCACTGACGTCACAGGGAGGCTTACGTAAAGCAAACAAAGTCCATAGACTTGGCTGCCACCTGACGTCACAGGTGGGATGTTTGAGAACCACACTGCTTTAGGTAGAATGTAGTTATCACCACAGACCACAAAGAAATATGATCCAGATAAAAGAGCAGATAAAACATTAATATAATTACTACTGAACTAAACGTGCTGTAATCAACACAAAACAGTGTAATGTTTGCGTAAAAAAGGAAAAAGGAATCAATGAAAGATGTGAGTGTGTGGTGTGTGGCGTGCGTGCGTGGGTGCGTGCATGCCTGCCTGTGTGTCATGTGTGTGAGAGTACGAGAGAGAGATCAAGAAAGTATTTAGGAGAAATAAAACAGCAGCATCCCGTCTCGCGCATGGTATCGCATATTATCCTGTGTTTTCGTGACCAGACAGACTTGTCAGAGATGTGTCCTGGTGACAGATCTTGTAGTGTGTGACCCCCTGTTGCCAAATTCAATCAGTCATGTACTGAAACCACAATGACCCAAGACATCCGATTTGATTTCTGTTTGAAAATTTATAAAAAATACTTTGAATTGATGACAAAAAAGAACAACACAGAAAGTGTGAACTGTGAACTGCACAGCGATATGACCACTTTGAAAGTCGTGCAGTGTGTGCCTGCCATAAACTAAAGGAACCAAGTTGTTTACTTGCCACCTCTGACAAGATCCTCTTCGTTATAAAGACCATATAAGTAATTTATTCCTTCAGAAAGGACAGATATTTTGGAAACATATCTTCAATTATGTTGCACTTTTGGAATCTACTGTATCAATCTAATAGGCCTTACACAAATGACATGAGTGTGCAGGCAGACGCAACAAAAGTAAATGAGAAACGGCATGAATGAAGTGCCCTATTCTCATTGGTATACTGTGTCTGAACACTATAGGCCTACCATTTGAAATTAACTGATAAAAGAGAAATGTTGCATCAATATAAAATGTATGTTAGTTTAACCACGTAACCCCTATATGTTTTCTAGAATATTCTTAGTGAAATTATGTCTTGGGTATAATACATTGCTCTTCAGTAGACTTTAAGTACTAACAACACAAATCTATTGAAATCATATAAAAATAAATTGTATTGCTGTACGTGGAGATTGGAGAAACAGAGGATGTTGTTCAGCTCACTGACCTTGACCACATCTTCGTCTGTTGAGCGACACTTGACTGCCTCGGAGACGTCGGTAACAGTGGTGTCCGTTGACACGGTCACCACCTTCACCGGGACGGCCACCGTCCTGCCGGTCAACACGGCCGTGTTCAGGATCTCCGAGTCCTGATGGAGAAAGAGAGAACGGAGGAAACAGAGAGAGGGGAAACAGGCCAGAAAGAGAGAGAGAGAGAGAGAGAGATGATAGATAAAGCGGGGAAGAAAGAGTTTTGTGAGAGAACAGGCAGCACCAGGACCATTTCCTCTAGCTGCAGTAGATTCAGTACAGAAGTAGCTCCAGAGACCGACAGTTCTCATGCTCCACACAATATCCATGGTCCATCAGGATAATATTATGTTAAATATGTTAGATCAATCCTCTCAAAATGAAATACAGGTGATCTCAGAGTGACGTGACAAATGTAATTAGCTTGCAAAATGTGCGGGAGGGGCCTATTTCTTCGCAAGAACCGATCTGCACCAAATTAGAATCGCATGTTGCACAGCCTTCGACGATATTCCTCCCAGCGGATTCCTCGTGTCGCAACTGGCAACTCGCATCTGTGCAACCACACTTGTAAATTTCCCAGAATTGCACCTTTCTAGTTGTATACTGCTTTTGTGTTTTCCTGTGCACTCCAGTGTCTCCTCAGTGGTGAATTATACAGTACCACAATATCTGCAGTAACCGTGTTTGGTGTCTGCCTGGTTTTCATTCATGTTTGACATGTTTGACAATCACTCTGTGGTATTTTAGCCCGTGCTGAATGGTCAACTACTGCCTTATCAGTCCTAGGACCGATATGCATTACAGGCTATCAGCAGTCCTAGGGCTGATACAGATTATCGGTCCTTCTATCCCTCCCTTCACCCGGGGGACAAAAAGGCTTAACACATACATCAAAACTCAGTGACACCTAGCTTCAAGTAAAGTCACATTTTAAAATATTCATTGTGTGGTTTGGTAGTAAAGGCATCAGTCAATGACCCCAGCTAGAAGAATAACAGACCCTCTGTGATGGATTTCATCTGCACAGCTTCATTAACCTATACATAGCCTTTAACCTTTCATTATTCACACATCAAATGTCATATCAGATAATAGGAGCCAATTAAGATGAGTAGGCTATCTGAACGCCTTTGGTCAGCCACGAACAAGGGATCATCCATTCTGTCCATTCAGCCCATTACAGTACAATTCCAATTAAGTGTCACTATAAGGCACCACATTATTATGGCTGGCCTTGGAGTCAAGGTGGAGTGCTTATTGATTGTACATTTTTTGTGCACTGCATTGAAAGCAACGCAAGTATATTTGTATAGAACATTTTGTACACAATCTAAATTCACAGGGCCAGATTCACGACGCCGTTTACGCTCATATCGTGAGCGTACGGACATTTACGAGCATTCCCACGTTACGTGTGGAATTCATCAATTGAACTTGGCCGTGATGTTGGCGGACTTGTCCGTTGGTCGTAAAATCCTTTCAAGTCAGCTCAGAGGGTGCCGTACCAGTGATCAAGGCATGCGTATATTTATTTAGAATGCTTTAGTCTTCATGCCGAATCAATTAATAGTCCCCAAACCTCAAATAAAATATATAATATTGCTTTCGGGGGAGAGTTAGTGTGCCGCCTGATTTGACAGAAAGTAACACTATAACTTAATTTCGGTCAAATTACAGCACTTGGACACATCAAACGGAGCACCAAAGCTCCGCGACACACAGGTTGGGAAACACTGCCTTAATCCACATTCTCCAGGGGAGAACACAGAATTTGTAGGCCTACACTATAAACTCTGTTCACTATGATTCAAAGGACTTCTGTTTGTGTCTGTGAGCTTGCAAATTAGAAGAATGAAGAGGACTCGTAAGCATCAATTATGAAGCCCACTTTGCTTCATTATTAGTTGAGCTAAGACATACAGTACAGTACAGTACCCCACAGCCCACACGCTTTTCATTCTTATACTGTATTGTATATAGTTGCTGTCGTCGGGCCAGAAAACTCTTATCTCTACAGCATCACACAAAATAAGCTAACATGGTCGAGCTGAAAAGCAGTTTAGGACATATGAGGTTTCCTCCCGACAGCAACAACATATAGATTACCGTATGACGTATAGTGATATCCATACAATTCACTGCCCCTCTTGTTCACCCCCTGAAATCAGTGGGTTGTCGACAATTAATTTCCTTTCTCCCGGGATTCATCTATTTCCAGCGCGTTTGTCTATAACACGTGATTGGGTAAATGGTTGGGACCCGGTGAAAACATGGGCTAATGTTGGATCACAGAGAGGCTGGAGAGGCACCGACAGCAATAAACCACAGTGGGATGAGATCCTGCAGTGATGCATCAATGCTCCACACAGTCAGACATAGATGGCGCAATTAAATGGAGACCACCGCTGCACAGGTGGGAATGTGTATGGGTGTGGGTCGTATGGCTATGGGTGAAACCAGTGCAATTACTAATAAAGAGCACGAAAAACTAGACTAATCACTCCATTAGCTGATGAGGGTTTTATATTGTGGGAGATTTATGGAATACACATAGATTCATTCCAAAACATGGCATAAACATTTGGAAAGGAAATGTGTTACTGGATGTTAATTGATAAATATTGTAATAAGGACACATATTACTATAGGCGTCTCATTTGAGAATGGATGGATTTCTTCCTATCTTTGGCATAGCCTAATTATTCTCTGATAAATGGTTTCCCTACAGTTTTCAATTACTTAAAAAAATGGTCACAGGAGTTTTAATATAAAACTACTTGAACCCACAGCTTTAAAACAACATCCATCACGGAGGCTTTGATCATTTTCCCTCCATCTCATTCTCACTGAGGTTCCATTCCATTCTAACACAATTCCAAGCTCAAATTTAACTCTCATTGTGTACCGTTGAATTTCGCAATATTTCTGTCTATTTTTATTCGTATTAGAGTTTGGAAGTTTACCAAGGTCTGTCTCAGTCCTTATTGTAGCTCATTCTGGTCTGCTTTCTGTGGAAGAAACTGCCTCTTTATCAACGGCCTCTCTGTTAGCATTCAGCACGGTACTGTGGCTGGTAATGCGGTCTGGACCATAATTTCTGCCCATGTCTAGCTTGGATCTGAAAATAAGTGAGATTTATGGTGTCAGCCAGAGTGACACAGGCAGCATGAGAAGCAGCCGGGTTGCCTGTCCCGGGCCAGTGATTGGCCATTCGCATCTACCTGACACTGAAACATCCACATTCTAACCCAACCACCTTGGCCAATGCTCCCAAAAGAACAGGTCAAGCAGACCGTTGAGTTGGAGGATTTTAAAATCCTGCATTATTCATGGCGAGAAAGAGAGATGGAGAAAGAGAAAGCTATAGCGTCTGTGCTTATTCATGTCAGCGGTGTCCTTAAACGCAACATGCCTGCAGATAAGCCTAAAAGCACATCATTGGCCTATAAAGTGAGCTTATCTATGAGGCACAAACACTAATCTAATGCTTTGACAAGCACGATTGATGTCCTGTCAGCGCACGCAAGCTTATTTATGATCCAAGGAAGTAAGAGCTTATACAAAATTCCCATGAAATCTGCCAATATTCAACAGACTATAGTAAATGAAATATTCATAGTCCTGATAAACATTGTCATCCCATGGCGATGTGGAATGTATAGTGTGCGTGTCGGGAAAGTGAAATGGGAGGAGAAGCCAATGAATAATATGTTGAATAAAATGCTTCTCAGTCGGTGTCCTGGAGTGACGGACAAAGCAGGCTAATAGAGATGTCCTTTCATCAGCTCGACTCCTTACATTCATGTGGCACTGAATGTGACACTTTCTCTCTCAATTCCAGTGGGCTTTTAATTGGCTGGAAGTAAGTAATATGGAGGAGAGCGGCAATAGAGGCCTTAGTACTGTATCACCACTTCAGAGACTTACATCACGTTTAGACAGCACATTGAAATTGTACTAAAGGTGGCCGAGACTTTACTACGTTTTAATGAGGGTCTTCATTCTCTCCTCTCTTTGTAACATTTCAACCTAGTAATGAGCCAGTTCTCCTCCTCTCCTTTCCTTCAAATGAAAACTGGGAGAACGTATGGCTGCAGTGTGGGGCAGTGGGGACCTATCTAGCGGGTGGTCATCCCTCACTGCCTCCTAAAACACCTTTAACCACTTTTCAATGGACTGTCTGAAGAGAGCACCAGTCGGAGATCTTCTCATTATAGCTGGCCAAGGCTCGTTGGGAAGAGATGGACTGCTGCGATAGTAGACCCACTCCATAAAGTGTTAAAAAGGGGGTAGGTAATGAACGATTATGCTGAGGACCCCTGGGTCAGGCAGAGTGTGTTACCTGGGTATTAGTTGGTGGCCCTAATTTAGCCGGTAGCCAAGCAGGTTTCTCCTTCGCTAATTGACTCAATATGGAGAGGAATTAATGGCTATTCTGTCCTGTTAGAATAAAATAACACACTAAAACTCGCAGTCTCAATGCACTAGACTGGGAATGCATTGAGAAGTGGAATAGCAGACATGGAAAGATCCTATAATAAAATGTATCTGCTATTGAGTAGAAGGCAGCATTTAGTTATTAGATTCAATAACCTTTGCTGAAGCTTCAATGGAGCTACCGAAGAAATTGCTACAGTATATGTATATTCTCATTTTATAGAGTTCCTAATGTAAACTGAGTAAACAATATAGCATGACTTGTGTTGCACTTGCACTGCTTCCATCACAAGCCATAAACCAAGGGCAACTGGTGCCATATCAACTTTTCAGAATATGGCAAAACATTGAGAGGTCACATTCACTTCAGTAAATTAATTTAGTAAAATAATTAATTACGGAAATCATTAATTGATGATTTATGGTTAAACCTCCGACAAGGTGTCACAAGGACATTCTTCTGCAAATCACATAATTAATTAAATGGTCACATAATTAATCACACTATGAATTGCAATTTGCAACAGATTCCTTTGGATGTTTTATTATCAAGACAATAAAATAGACTTTTTGAGCCTTTATTTGATGGGAGTCAAACCAGAGACTCATTGCCAGGCATTTGAGCCCTGTGCCTTATAAGCACATCGGGATTCCCATAGAGACTACATTTTATGTTGTCCAGAATAACCATTTATGAGGTTGTTATGTTTATCTCAACTGGTTGATTGTAGAACAGACATTGCAAAGACATAATTATGATAGAAAACCGCTTTCTAAAAAGCAGACATATATAGATCCCTGCAGTGAATGTGCTGTAAGCACATTCTATATGCCTGCACAACATGTTAAACAACACCAGGCAAGTACTTACAACACTCTTGAAAATAGAGTTTAAAGAGAGTATTATGGCTTGATGCTGGGAATAGGGGGCGGGTGCAAAGAGGAACCAAGCCACCCGCTGGAGCCCAGTGGCCATGAATGTATCTCATGCTGGGTGAGGGAGCTCTTGAATAAAACATGGCTGGTGATAGAAGCACTGTATTTTAACTTTATAGGACAAATCTCCTGCAATGCTCATGAATACCACATCTGCAATACATCTAGATCAATGGGTCAGGAGGGAGGTACCGGCATCCCTTGTGAATATCAACAACACTCTGTGTCTTGCGGCTCCAGAAAGACACCAAGGTCAGGTGCCAGGGAGGCAGCCATCTCTCTGTCTACTAGCCTGGCGAACAGTGGGAGGACAGAACAAAAGGCCTCTAGGGAGAAGGGCTCCAGGGTGTCTCATGCACTTCATCTGCCCATGAGGGTTTGACTGATGCTGCTGCTGGTTGTGGCGATAGCCTGCTGATATACCTCCGCTCTGCCGCTGATCACCCTCCAAGCCCAGCAGCCTTAGGGGCTGGGGCACAGGGCCCAGAAAAAACCCGGGACCCCAACCTGCCTGCTCCATTTCAGCCTCATTTCTATCATGCTTGGTCGATCGACGAGAGCTCTTCACCAACACTCGACAATGGCTTGCAGGGATGACCTTGCGATCCCCCCGGCTGATTTCTCCACTCGGGTTTCAGATAGAGATCCATACTGAAAGCTTAGCCTGGCTTAGCTGCCCCCTGGACACAAACCTCTCTCAACAGACATAAAGGTCAGTGCCACTGCAGACTCCATTACCTCACTGAAAATACACACATTCCTCTCAAGCCTCACTGGCCCAGGATCAGAACAAGAAGAGCCGGGCCCGGAATGTAAAGTAGGATGTGAACATTAATGTGGAGAGATATGAGAATTGGACACTTGCATGCCCCATCGATATGAGATGGATCGATAGGAGTTTAAGTAATATCTTCCACTTCATCCCCACTCTGAAGGTCTGCTGCGCTAAAGTTCTGCTGCTCTTTGCATATCTACTGAAACAGTAGTGACACGGAGAAGGTGACACAGCTGGCGGTTTCCATCCGTTATATTCCCTATGTGGATCCAGAGGCAGGGGTCTTCTTAACCACACTATCTCTGCTATACAAGGCAGTATGTCATCCACACTGTAGTGTTAATTTGTCGCATAAGGGCCTATTGGGTCCACATTCACAATTACAATTTAGGCATTTAGCAGACGCTCTTAATCCAGAGCGACTCACAGTAAGCAAGAACAAAACATGGTAATACATCAAATACACAAAAAAAGTAATCAAGAATCATACTTAAGCTAAGAACAGTGGAATATCTATATAATGAAACAATGCGTATACAAAAATGCTATCTAAGTTAAATGTGGAACGCCCTACCAACAGTCATTAAGACATGCAAAAAAAGACATGCAAATCCCATGACTCCTTCAAATCTGCTCTCAAAGGCAACCTACGGACGGCTGCAATTCGAAACTGGCCCCCGTAAAATCTGAATCCCCCACCCACCCTTTTTCCCCCTCACTGTATATGTTTTTTTCCCTTTTTACCTCCTCTATAGCCTCGATACACAGGCTTTCATTTCGTCTGCGCGAAAAATGAAAGCCTGGATTTACGCATGGGCTGCACTGGTCTAAAGAGACCGGGGCTGACGGACAGATCGGTGAACCAATCAGGGTGCGCGCTTTTCTGAGCCGCGGCCCTCCCATCTAGGCCAGAAATGTCTAGTGTTAGCTCAGTCTACCTCCTCTATGATGATTTCCTGTTTTTGGCTATATAGAATATATATATTTGTAGTTGTGCGTCTCTAAATGTTATGATGAATTGAAATGGTGGACCCAGCTGGTTGTGGCTCGTCTGTAGCCAAGAAAGCCAGCCAGCCAGATGGCTTGTTATCTGTGGGGCTCGCCTTTAGCCGAGAAGCTAGAACTGCCTAAACTGTTTCATAGCCCAATTGGCTCTCTTGGATGAGTTTCACTTACCAAGCCTGAACAATGCCTCCCACGGTACATGAAATATGGACCATCAACGAGGAGATCCGATCCATTTAAAGCCTGGTAGACGAAATGTGCTTGAAATCTGTTAACTGTTAATACATACTTAAATCAATCAATCAAACAAACAAAATAAGTTGAGCCTTTGCATACGCCTGTAAGTTCGTCAAGGCTAGGGCAAGTGCTACTGCCACTCACAGTTCCATTAAGACTGAGGATTTTACTGTGCCAGTGTTTCATGTTTTATTATACTATTTATACTACTATTTATACTCACATAATCTGTCAGCTTTGATCTACAGTAGTCATAATATTTACTTGAAATTACTCAAAAATGATCACCAAGTTAACTTGGAATAACTACAAAAGTACATTAAATGTGCAAACATGAGAGAATAGTAGAAACCGGAGAATTGTGATGAAAGTCTAAACACATACAGTAATTTGAATTCCCTATTGTACTGTATTGAACCTCCAAAAATGGTTTTCTTAGCAGTGACAGATCATTTACTGGGTGGCATCTTAGTTAAAAGGAAAAAGAAGGAAGCTTTACTGAAATAGTCACAGTACCAGGTTGGGTGTATTCATTTGAGGATGATGTTCAAGAAAGCTCTAATAAGGCTTGCTTTGAGGGGTGTGTGTGTGTGTGTGTGTGTGTGTGTGTGTGTGTGTGTGTGTGTGTGTGTGTGTGTGTGTGTGTGTGTGTGTGTGTGTGTGTGTGTGTGTGTGTGTGTGTGCATGCTCTCGCCTGTGTATGCATGCATGTCTACTGAACAGCCCCCGCCCCCTCTCTCTTTTAGCCTTTCAATTATGTAGGGACCACAAAAGTCACTCAGCCTCTTCCTGACTGACAGCAAACGCATTTGCAATTAAATTACATCCAGAGAATGACTACCAGTCATGCTGATCATCTACCATAGTTCTTTTTATTATTATTTTTATTAAGTAGAAAACCCCCCAGCCTGGAATATGTTAACACATTACTGTATGTATTTCATACAATGTTGAGGAATCGGATCAAATTCGGGTGATGATTTATAACTGAATAAGTTGTAGTTTTTGCATAGTGCATAATGCCGCACACTCAATTAGTGGTAGCACTTCATCATCGGCGTCTTGGCTACATTAGCTGCAAATGGATTACCCCTGGGGAATCCTCCATCAGACCTCCTACTGTCAAGCGTAGAGTCATGATATGTAAATAAATGTATGTAAAGTACTGTGCCCTGGGCCAGAAATAAGCAGGGACAATGCTATGACACACAAGAGGCCAGTCCACAAGCTTTGCAGAGACAATGCCATGCCACACAGAGGGCCAGTCCAGAGGCTTTGCAGGGACAATGCCATGACACATGCTGTAGCGCAGTCCATGGGCTTTGCAGGGACAATGCCATGACACACAGGCCAGTCCACTGCAGAGACAATGCCATGACACACAGGCCAGTCCACTGCAGGGACAATGCCATGACACACAGGCCAGTCCACTGCAGGGACAATGCCATGACACATACTGTAGACCAGTAGAAGAAAACGTATGGAGAATGGCTGACTGGGCACTGGTTGAGGCCATTACACCATTCAAATCTGACAGCCTCAAGCTAGAGCAAATAATAGCCTGTGTTCAGCTACTGTGCATTTTCTCACAGCAAACAGATATGTTTTTATAAAGCAGTTTTGTAACAGCATGCTTCCAGCACAAATGCTGTATTTCTTGCCCCGGGACATAGCCGGGTATAAGTGCTCATGCCCGTTTGTCTAACAATGTGTTTGATAAATTGTTCGTCTGATTTCACTCGCCTGGCGTGGGGCATGTGCATTCGTACAGCGGGAATGGAACAGAAATGGGGAAAATGAAACATTGAATGGAGGATGTTGATAGATTACTTTATCATGTGGGAGCGGAAGTGGCCGGAGGACGGCCAGGGTGATGATGTATTGTTTAACGATACATTGGAACCGTGCGTGAATACAAGCGGCTGCTTTCATTTCTCCTCATCTCCATGTGGCTGAAAGGACTGTGTGAATGAGCACAGTTTGGTGTCTCGGCAGGGGCAGGAAGACTGATGAGTCCAGATATGATGTATGCCCTGTCCTCCCCACTCTCCCTCCATCACCGAGCCAACTGCAGCATGGGTAATGATGATGAGGCCAGCCTGGACGGGAGCGTATTACTTCAGGATGGTAAAAGATAATGGACCAGCCTCCTGCCGCGCCGAGGAATCTGCTCAGCCACCAATTACTGCCTTTAAGATCCATCTCTCGGTGACCCAAAAACACACACATATATACACACTCGGGTAAACACACACACACGCGAGTGCTATGAGGGGAGATGGGAAGAGGGGGGTTGCCAACGAGATGAAGTGGGGGGGGTGACAGGGACGCAATTAATCTACATTGTTAATATATTAATCTAAGTTTGTCTTCTGCACAAACAGCAGAGAAAAGGCAGAAAAGGTGCATGAGAGAGATCTAAAAACAATCAGGCGAGTTGAAGAAAAGCAAGGACAGGTGATTGCGTACAGTAGAGACTTGTGTGTTCTGAGGCGTATAACCTTCTAAGCTAAACTCCAGAAAACTTTTGAATGCTCTTTTTTTCTTTCCTTTTCTTTCTTTTTTGCTTTTGAAATCCTAATTGCTGCTTCATGGTCTGAAACGGGTGACAAGGCATGTGGTGAGAGAGCGATGCTGGGAGCTCGCCCTGCACAGGTGGTTCTGTTACAGCACACAGGAGGAGCCCTCTTCAAAGACAGTGTAGTTGCTGCCTTCCCAGAAGTGTCAACCCATGCCAGAGCCTATCATTCGGGCTCAGGAAATGCAATAAAACATACATTATATATAAAGAAACGTTTTTTTTTTTTTTTTTTTAATAATCAATTCCAGGAAGAGCATAGCGATTTAGTGCGGGCCATAAACGAGCAGGAAGCCGGTCTGTGAAGCCGTTGAGGTGTAATAAGCCATAAATGTGATCAAAACCGAAATCAGCTTCCCATTACTGGTAGTCATTAGCTTTATTGCATTATAACCTTTTGAGACGTGATCACTTATGGATCCCCTTCAGTTTAAGAGATTATTTCCGGTCCTAAACACAATTACTGCAGCTTCTCCATTATGGCGACAGACAGTGGAGCTTATTAGACTAATTAGCACTAATTACAGATGAAAGGCCCTTCTTGAGCAAAGCCATGGAGCTGTTATGTCAACAGATGCCTTCAGCGTTCTCTCTCAAGTCTCCCCTCTCAACTTGATTAAAAAAGATTAGAGAATTGTTCTCTTCTGTTCTGCCTCTCCATTCCCGCTTCTCTCTTATCTCCCCTCGTTTCTCCTTCTCCTCCCATCCCCATCTCTTTTGTCTCCTAGATTCCCTGTCACTACCTTGATGGCAAAGACAATGCTGTGATCATTGGTTCTTTAATGAGACTGTTTTCACTATGCCAGTGCGTTTTGTACCAAGCAGCAGCACAGATGTTTCACCGAATATTGGTGTCACTGAGCATGTCGTTCGCAGAGCCCCTCCCCCAGTCAGCGAGAACTGCGCTTTCACAAAACCTAACTTCCTCTGTGCTAGAGCTTCTCAAACTGACAGTCGGACCCCAAGTAGGGTCGCGGGTAGGAGAAGATGGAGTCTCACATTGATAACTGAAAAAAATCTATCCTTCCCATTGAGCAGAGAGGAGAGGAGAGAACTTATCTGTGGGGTTTTCATGGCACAGTGATCCCAAGTAATCTCCAATCTTCCACTTCCTCGCTTGTGTGCATTTCTCATATTGGTACATGCAGATTGCAAAAGGCCCCCTGCTGTGTGCTGTGTGTGTGAGTGCTTGTACGTGTACGTGTGTGTGTGCGCGTGTGTGCACGTCTGTGACTGTGTGCATACGTCCGTGTGTATGTACTGTTTGTGCATTTCTGTGTGACAGAAATAAATAGAGTGAGACATACAAAGACAAAGGCGGACAGAACAACAGAATGACACAGAAGAGTAAACCAGCAGTGAATGTGAGTGTGTGATGTGTTCTAAACACCACAGGGTTGCCTAGTGGAAACGTACGTATGCATGTACTCTAGCATGCTGTCTGTGTGAGGCAGGAATAGGATAGGAACACGTGCGCAGTTAGTTCATGAAGCTGGGAAGATCAGCTCACAACGAGTCGATGCGATGCGTTATAAGCTTGCTATTTTCACTAGTTTGTTAATTGTTCAATAATAAATTGTAATCAAGGCAAACGTTTTAAATAATCGTGATACTGATTTGACGTCATAGTCCTGCTATCAGCACTCAGGATTGTGAAGTTTTGGCTATACTGCACATTATCAGCAGACCCTGACCAATGTTTTCTGTACAAAGAACACACATGCCTGTTTGACATGTCAGCATTATACAAAATTACTGACTGTTAAAATATCGATTCTTCTTTTTTTAAAGGTACCGGGATTTGAGTACGTCAATAACAGTGGCTTAGGACTCGCCCCTAGCACTCCTCTTCTTCTTTTGGTTACTTGACAAGATTATGTTATTTAAATAGATAATTAATAATTTTATTGACAGTACATAGCAGGTTGTTTAGACAGATGCGCTGATGTTTACCTGGTATCCTAGATACTTGGCATAGCACTTAATTGTTTTTCTCGGTTGACTACGGTTCATGTCATCTATTCTGATCTTACAATTAAGTCTCTGGATAAGCTTGTGCTAAATGTCTGAATTTTAAATTGACAGAAAAGTAGTGTGGGTGAATACAAGAGCTTGCTATATAGAACATACATGCAGACACGTAGCGTTCCATTAAGCGTGCATGGAAACATGATTTATCTTTATCTCTTACTGACGTGACTCTTGAAATGACATTGTCTCTATAATTGATCACTTGAGCACTTGCCTGGAGAGCTCTTAATGGTATGACCAGCAGTGTTGTCAAAATATTACTCAAACAGTAATATACTACTTATTAGGGGCGACTGTGGCTCAGGAGGTAGAGCAGGTCGTCCAATGATCCATGGGTCGGCGGTTCGAATCCCGGCTCCTCCTGTCTACATGTCGAAGTGTCCTTGCGTAAGACACTGAACCCCAAATTGCTCCCGATGTGCTGGTTGGTACCTTGCATGGCTTCTGCCGCAATCGGTGTATGAATGGGTGAATGTAATGCACAATCTATGTAAAGCGCCTTGGATAAAGGTGCTATATAAATGCACCATTTACCAAGTTTAAAAATACTTTTTTATTTACATTTGTACATACCTTCAGTATGACCTTGGCTTTTATTTATTATGCACTCACATTGGTCATGTTATGCACTTTATGCTCCTCTCTTTTCTCTATCTTTCAACGCAATGATGAGCCTGCACAACCAAGTTTTTCACCCACCTTACTTGTAATGTGATCTGATTCTGACTTGTGTTCATTGACAAAATAAAATCATCCAGCCAGATCCATTCATACCTACCCCTGGGCCCCATCTAGGGCCAGCATGCTGAAAGGGATAAACAACAAGCAAATGCTATTTCAATCATGCATGTCGATGACAGGGGCTCCCCCCTTCAGAACTTTACACAGTCCTCCGTTTGGAGGGTTATGAGCTGTGACTGACTGGCACCACTCACCATGGCCAGAGGCACAATGCCCCCCAGGTCCTCTTGCCCCAGTCGGATCTCCGTCTCAGCCTCGTGCGTTGCAGCACGGCTTCCCGGGTACTCCACCTGCCAGGCCATCCAGCGGCTGCCCAGTAGCTCTGGGTAGCTCTCCAGCTTCAGGTCGACTTGCAGCACCCTCTGGTAGCCCACCTCAGACCTGTCAGTGAAAGAGAGACATTGAGACAGAGTGAGGGAGTGTGCAAGAGCATGGAGTTGGACAATACATATTATGAGCTCATTTTGCCCAATTCACACCAACAGTGTGCTTTAAGCGTTTTCCCCCTAAATGGGTGTGTACAAAACATTTTAAACACCCACGTCACCTTTGTGTGTACGCCTAGTCCACACTTGTTCAAAAACATTGAGCTTCTGGTTGTCTCTGCAGTGAAAAAGTTGAACTTTTTTCAATGTTCCCGCAACACTTTTTGCTGGCTCTGCCTCTGCCTAACTCCTCGCTGTACCAGTACCTCACCACTTTCTCTGAAGGAGGAAAAGGAATACCACGGTTGTGAAATGGGTGTCAGTCTTTCACGGCAAATAGTAAAGACTGATGACAGGGACCAACTGTAGTTTGTAAAAATGCCCTTCTGTGTTTGACCCTCTCACCTCTGTGGTTCATGGAATAATACCATCCTCTTTTACTGTGCATATTCTCCTTTGACTTTCCCACAGGTGATGAGCACTGTAAATACAGTCTATAAGCTGCCCGTTGCATCGTGAAGCAGTTCAAAGGAATTATTTGGCAGGCGTCAACCCTGCTAAAGCCATGAAGGCTATATAGGTTTGTCACCGCTGCCCTTGTTTGCAGTTGCAGAGTGTAAATATATGGCATGCTGCAGCAGGATCTATGGCAAGGCTGAATTAAGTCCGACAAATGGAAACCGTCGATAATAAAATTTCCCCATGGCACCATAAGTCTTCGGTGCTCAGGGGTTTAAATATAGCCAGGAGGCAGGAAAGGTCAGTTTTACATGGGAGCAAGAGGCGATTGGAAATGGCACAAGATCTGCTAAGCTTGATTTATACTTTTAGCGCGCCGGTGTTGCATGCAGAACATTGTCGATTTAAGAGCCCACAATGTGTCATGAATGTTACAAGTTGTGAGCTTGTATATCTGCTGTTTTGCTAGCACTCCAGTATAAATTAAGCATTAGCCTTGTCTTGCATGTCAAATGGCAAGCTTTTTATGAATTATCAGGGAAGAAAATCTAGTCTTTGTTTAGTAACAAGAATACGATACTGTATGTGGTACATCTTGGAAAGACATCTGAGTAAACATGTAACATGCTCAATAATTTTATTCTCCCGTCTGGTATTCATTTAAATACCATATCATAAACACCCCCAGCCCCTCCTTCACACTGCATTATTTGTTATGCATTGGAGCACAACAGCCCAATTTTCTTTTTTGCCTGATGGAGGGGAAAGGAACTGGTTGGAATAATGTGTTCCTTCCACGCGCTACGTCCAACTGGGGAAACCAACCCTGTCAGGTGATAAGAAGCGACCTACTCACGCCTCATGCATTGAAGGAAGCATGAGCTCAGGTCGGGGCTCTCCACAGGTTGGCAGCGGGAGAGAGTGCCCAGGATTACAGCTTAGGCAATTGGCATAAAATAAAAATCACACCCGTGTGAAGAGAAGGGCGCTTTGTGTTGCCACAAATTTATGTCATATTTGGCGGACATTTTACCAAATTTCTCCTTTCATTGTCAATGGCAAATATGAGACCTGTGGGGACAAGATTTACGTCATATTTGGTGGACATTTGACCTAATTTCTCCTTTCATCGTCAATGGCAAATATTGAGATGTGTGGGGACAAAAGCTGTATATAGAAAAATAAATGAACACTCAGACTTTTGCTGTGCCACACCAACAAAACTTGCAGGAGATATACTGGCACAAATACAAGCATGCACAAACAATATACGAGTTATTATGTTAGATGTGCACATCTGTCAAATAAGGGAATCAAACATAAATACACTCCCAACTAGGGTTGTCCTGATCCGATCACGTGAATCGGGGCCGATCACGTCATTTTCAAATGATCGGAATCAGATCGGGATTAGGGACATCCCTAATATCAATATTATATCCATATCATGATATTAGACTTGATATTGTCTGTGATTTGGGATATTGTACTATTGTGATATGGCATAAGTGTTCTATAAAAAATATTTAAAAAAACTGATCAAGACATCCCTACCCCCCAATGTATGTTCTATTGTGAATATTACCAAACCTTTTGAAAGGCATTATTATTATTACATGTTTTGATTGAATGATGTAAATTAGGGTCATATTTGATATCCCCCTGCTTTATCCAAGTTGCAGATTTTAATAGCATCTGTGAATATATCTTTTTTCACACAACAGGAATAATGAAGTGAAATGTGTGGAATATATTCCATGATGGTTTTTATGGCTAGAGCCATCAAAACAGTGAAGAATGTGGCATAAATTACTAACATGATAGTGAACTTAGTGTTATGGTTCAATGTGGAATAAAGAACAAACATGATACTGAAGTGATGTACTGTATGTAGAATTGAACATCACTTTGACTTCCAGACAGTGAAAAATTGTCATATCTATAACGGAAATATGTCCCCGTCCCGTCCCCCCCCAGCTACGAACATGAAATATCTTGAGGAAATGGAAATACTGCATCAAGGACAAGAGTGAAATAATACAATGAAATGCAAGGACTTCTTTTCACCCTCTGACTTCGACTGACAATACCTTGAAATTTAGATAAATGGAAAGTATGGTGTGTGTGTGTGTGTGTGTGTGTGTGTGTGTGTGTGTGTGTGTGTGTGTGTGTGTGTGTGTGTGTGTGTGTGTGTGTGTGTGTGTGTGTGTGTGTGTGTGTGTGTGTGTGTGTGTGTGTGTGTGACTGTGCGTGCGTGCGTGCGTGCGTGCGTGCGTGCGTGCGTGCGTGCGTGCGTGCGTGCGTGCGCTTTGAGTACATGCAGTGGTGAGATTCAAGTATGAATCACTAGCATTTGCTAGTGGGGGGGAAAATAAAATAACTGCATGCAATGATATACTGTCACAGGGAAAAGCATCAAAAATACATGATAGAATCATAGGGAACAGATCAATGAAAGATTTTGTATTCATCTTTTTGCATTTTTGTGATCTACAGCTAAACCAAGATTTTTATATTTTACAAGGTATTGATTTGGGATGAAATGTAAATATTTTATTACTTATTTATTTAATCAAAATGTTACGGTTACAGAACATTGCAGTAAGCTAATCAACCCAAAATACATTTCAGAGGGTTTAACCAGTCTTAAACCCCACCATCCATATTGTGGGGGAAACTTTGGCAGAAAATAACAGATCTACAAGGTCACAATGCATCACATTGTGACCTTGTAGAAGATATTTAGTGTTGAGCCATACAGAACAGATGCTGTACTAGTATAGAGCCCTGAGGGACTCCACTCAACAATGCATGCGGTTTAAATGGTGTCTGGTCAAATAAAAAATACTTTTTAATGCTTTTCACTGTGTTTCAAGCGTGCACAGCCCATCAGCAAGCGCCATGGTGTTGCTGATTATGGTAATTGACCCACGGGCTGACCTGTCAAACGATGTAACCAACCAACCAAACAGGATCAGGACTCTGTCAGGGTGAATGTGATATTCAGACACCATCAGCCGTGTCTATGTCATCCCCACTGCTCTGCCTTCATGCCCCGGCTAACGGCAAGCTCCACTGTGGCCATCAAGCATGTTGAATGTGCGTTGCATCAGCAATTGCTATTGGCCTGGGAGTGTTGCCTTCACGGAAAGGTGCTCCAGTGCTGCCTACGTTTGCATCGGCGTTGCACTGCATCCGATGGTTGCGTCCAATCTAAGATATCGGCAAGGTTTGCTTTTTGTAATGGCAAGAACATACATCCACTCACATCTAGTGAGTGAGAATAACTAAGCTGATTCCTTTTGGGAACGATGGCCGATAAGACGCATGTAATACCTGTTGTCAGAGTATTTTGTGCTGTACCATTATCATAGTACTTGGAGGTCACTCTATGACGTCATGGATCTCCATATACATGGTCATAAAAGGGACAGACAGACAAATACAGAGAATTTGGATTTTCAGTTCTGGACAACTGCTGGTATCTATCTAATCATTTAGCGGACGCTCGCTCGCTGTCTAAATCGCTCGCTCGCTTTCTGCGCCATCTCACAACGCCACGACGCACGGACCGCCTCACGGAACCTAGCGCCGCACAGCCCTGTCCTCCAACCTCAATCTGCCCAGCATTACACACGCCAAACATTTTAACATTCATCTTAATTACATTAATTTGCGTAAAAAAATAAACATCTCCCCGCAAATCACGTGTCACCAGTGAAATGCATGTTGGGACGGACACAGATTAATACTGGGACACACTTTTCCGCGCAACAGACCCACACGGGGTAAACAACTCGGACCCTGATTGCGAACGCAGTGAGCACTTACTATGAGACCTAGCAGATCATGTCTGTGCGTGCGTCTGTCTGTCTGTCCGTGTGTCTGTCCCGCTATCCAAATATGGAGTGTGTTGCATCAGCAATCACTCAGCTACATATATGGCCACAAAAGGGGCCAGGTCCACTCAGCTCCATATATGGGCACAAAAGGGGCCAGTGATTTGTTTGTTGTGGACCTGGCCCCTTTTGTGCCCATATATGGAGCTGAGTGACAGTAATTCGTAATTTTACTACTAGCTACTCTTGCGTCAGTCGACATAACTTCTTCTTTCCAACGCGCGGGTTGCGTGGCACAGGCACCTGAAAGCCAGCTCTGACAGTTGGACGGGGGCATGTTAACGTGAACGAATATATTCAATAACTTCCATTCATAGGCAGAATATCACCACCAAATTTACGTCACACATCAATGGTGTACTTAGGGTATGATTGTACTACAGCATTTACTTGCAAAAGAAATTAGCCTACTTTTGTGCCCAACCCAACTTCCCAACACCATCTGTAAACAATTCCCCTCCCTATCACATTACCCACACTGAACATCATTTGCTTTTCATATAATGGGTAAGGACTAGTATAACCAAATTGACAGTCGGGACAATACACCCTCGGGTCCTCGGTGTTACACAGCACAGTCGACTGGTCGAATGGTGCTTGAGTTCCACACACACACACACACACACACACACACACACACACACACACACACACACACCACACACCACACACCACACACCACACACCACACACCACACAACACACACCACACCACACCACACACACCACACACACAGTAGTCTAGGGCGGTGGTTCCCAAACTTTTCAGGCAGAGACCAAAAAGACAGATTAGACCCAAACTGAAAATAGCAGATCTAGTGATAGTAAAGAGACTTTGATTAATACTACTTTCCCCACTTTTATTTTCTTTTTTTTTTTATATATATTTTTTATCCCACGATTTTGTAACGCATTTTTCACCCCTGTGTCAATCATCTAATGTGATCCTGGGCTCTGCACACCCTCCGCCAACCTGGGGAGAGCAACGGACTTAACTCATGCTTCCTTCATGCTTGAGTGTCCAAGTTGCTCCTTTACACCTGACAGGGGGGAGTTTCCCTGGTTGGACGTAGTGCATGGAAGGAACATGTTATTCCAACCAGTTCCTTTCCCCTCCATCAGGCGCCCCGGCTGGCCAGGGGGAGGCAGTTTAGAGACCAGGATTACTGCATGTTTTTGTGAGGGTACCTACCCTAGGGGACACGGGGAGAACATGCAAACTCCACACAGAAAGGCCTTTCGCCAACCCCGCCTTCGGGTATGGGCACTGATGACGCGGAGGAGGAAGCACGCCGCCAGCGCCCACAGCGTCCCGAGCGGGAATCGAACCCAGGACCTTCTAGCTGTGAGGCGACAGCACAACCAACTATGCCACCGTGCCCCCCCCCCCCACTTTTATTTTCTAAGGGCTCTAGCATATGCCATGCAATTGAGCAGTCCTCTCTTAAAGGCAATGCATGTGGCACGGTGATTGGTTTAATTATTGTAACATCCAAACCACAGCTATCCTATGATTTAGGCTGGCCGAGGTACAGAATAGCAATTCTTATGGGGGAACGCCTCTTACACAATGCTAAATACCCAAATTACGGATTTAGTGCCTCTGACACAAGATACTGGGCCCTAAGTAGTAAATTAACTTTGAAGATTTTACTACAGTATGTAATTGAATTGCGGTGCTACAATGGTGTATTACTGCCCTCTGTACTTTCTATTTGACAGTTCTATTTGACAGTTAGTTATAATATTTATATTTTTCTTTAAAAATTGCGGAAATTGCGGAATTTTGAATTTTGTTTAAAAAAAAAAAATTGCTATAGCCTATATTTAGTACTGGTTTTAGAAGACAACTGTAATTTGCTCCTTTTCTACTCACTTACGTGAATTAGTTTTGTATGTAAATAGAATGTAAATAGAACCTGCATGCGTCATAAAAATTATGTTTATTAAAACCACTAGCAGCACTCTATGTGGACAAATTAAGCTACAGCTACTTATGCATAATCAATGAATATTGCGCCTCTCCCGATGCTCTCCATTAAAACAAGCACTCCGAATATACCCAATGGAGCAAGTACAGGTAGAACATCAAATTGACGCAAATTGACTTATATTGTGATGCAACGCAATGTTCTCGGTGGAGCTGGCACATAAGTAATGTTATTCACATGACACACGACAGTGACGACAGCATGGGTTCTAATTCAACTCGCTACACTTGTGGATGTACTCCATGCAGCCTAGTTCACCTACTAATTATCTGTAACAGGCTGTGTTGCAATCAGGTCTGATGCCAGAACAACCAGGCTCAGCAGCAGATGAAAATGAAAGAAAGAGAGCAAGAGAAGAGATGGCAGAATCTCTGACTTCAGTACTAAGACTTGGAGGAGGCCTGACAAGGTGCTGTCTAAAACCTCTGACCTCTGACAAGGTGCTGTGTAAAACCTCTGACCTCTGGAGGAGGAGGCCTGACAAGGTGCTGTCTAAAACCTCTAACCTCTGAAGTACAGTAAAGTACTGAGACTTGGACGAGGAGGCCTGACAAGGTGCTGTCTAAAACCTCTGACCTCTGAAGTACAGTAAAGTACTGAGACTTGGAGGAGGAGGCCTGACAAGTTGCTGTCTAAAACCTCTGACACAGTACAGTAAAGCAGTTGACTCAGAGAATGGTTTGGAGACATTGTCCTTCTGTGCGTCCTTCACAAATGAAGTCAGTTGATCAGGCACCAACAAATAGAAACCATTGTGTAAAGGGCCTCATGCTAGTTAATCATTCACATAGGTTACTCCTGTGGCCTTTAACAGTCTTTCAAATATTTTGTAAAAATACTCACAAAAAGAAAAAAGATTAATATTTTTTTTCTCTCTCTACCCCCATCTCAAGTGATTTATCACACACACACACACACACACACACACACACACACACACACACACACACAAACACGTGCGCAAACGCAGCACAAACACACGCAAAACAAACACACACACACACTCTTTCCAGAAACTATGCTGGCATGGTCTGCCACCTTAAAAATACTCTCAAAAAGAAAAAAGATGAATACATTCTTTCTCTCTCTACCCCCATCTCATGTGGATTATCGCACGCACGCAGCGCACAGCACACACACACACACACACACACACACACACACGCGCGCACACACACACACACACACACACACACACACCCACACACACACACACACACACACACACACATATAGATGTGTACATCTCATCCTACGTGCCATTACTTTTCAGTTTCATGTACAATTGAGTCATGCAGTGTATAGCCATAATGTCAATGACATTGCAGAGCTTACTTCCTTTGGCGAAGGTCTCGCAAAGTGAGTGTGTGAAAATCCAACATTATATTTCAAATTGCCCACTTTTCCTGGTGATGCAAACATACTTTGTGGATTACAAAGAAATCTGAGAGAAAGATGGAGAGTAGAAGAGGAGAAAAACGAGCACTCTCAGTTTGAATATGAAGTTTACCGGGTGCACGGCTCACGAACTACGAAGTAAGAAAGAAATAGCCAGCACTCCAAAGTCCTTCAGGTACTTTGAATTCATCATGCACGGACAAACAGGAAAACAACAAAGACGCGTTTCGGCATCAAGCCTTCCTCAGCGTGTATCAGAAAGATGGAGAGAGCTAGACAATGCATGTGTTTGAGATTGCAGCATGAGCCAAGACAATGCACTGTACAACTTGAGATCACTTCCTGGCAGAGATTTACCTTGATTTGGCGGATTACAATCTGGTTCTTGACACAGAGTCTTTCACCAACTCCTAACAAAAACACGTCAGTCAGTCAATCAATCACTTTCCTCCAGAATATCCTCCCGTAAAGCTCTTCAACATCTTCGTACATGTGAATTACACTTACACCAGATCTACAAGCTATGTATGAATCATCCTTTACAATTTCTTCAAAATGTAGTTTGTTGTATGCTTTTCAGGCAGGAGAAGCCTAATTTCACCGGTCGGCTGCTCCCTTTGGGAATAACGCAGTCTAAAGAATCAGCCACCTTACCCCAGGTGGTTCAGCTCCCGCTAAGAATAGCCTTCCTCGATAGGAGCAGGTTAGCGCTATTGAATTTAGGCCTTGAGGAGGTTATAGAAAGACAGATTCAAATGTCAGGGAGAATAAACAGATAGGGGGCGGGAGGCGTGGGGGGTTGGGTTAGGTAATAGAGTCAGTGGTGGCAGTTCAGTTCTAGCAGATGTCTCTGGAGGGAGGTCTGTAATTGAAACCGGCTCTATTGTCCCATTATCAGAGCCATTGTGTCAGTGTGACACTCTCGTTTAATCTCCCTTCCACTGATGTGATAGGGCCTCAGTGTCCACTCCACACCCACACTGGGGCTCGGAAAATGAGAAAGAATGAGACAGAAATAATGATATAGAAAGAGAGGGGGAAAGAGAGGAACGAGAGAAATGGAGTTGAGAGAAAGATAGAAGATAAAAGGGAAAGTGTGAGAGAGGTGTGTGTGTGTGTGTGTGTGTTCATTGCCAGGCCAATATCTTTACTTCTGTATCTTATATAGATCCAGTCCAGCATTGTATCTCCTCTGTTCCACTGACATCAGAGTCACGTCATACGCCTGGCAACATATTCCTCGGCCTAGAATGTGCGTGCAAAATTTCACGGAAATCGCACGCTGTGTTCATCATTTGAGGCATTTTGTTCAAAACGGACCAATCATGCAAACTTTCGAAGGCAATACCAATCGGGATGGAATATGGAAAATCGGTACGTTCCGTGTTGATCACATGACTATAGAGATACTGTGTACCGATTTGCGTGATGTGTGGAGGAAATCTGTAAGAGTAATATAAAAAATCTGCCTCATGGTGGTGCTAACAGGCCGGAAATTTGGGGGCAGAGGTTCGGAATTGGCATCCAGGGAGTGTGTATATGCATGTATATATAGCTGTACACAGACGGATGGACAGGGTGCAAAACATACAGTACATCCCCATGCCTTCGGCCTGGTGGAGGCAAGAGATGGAGAGAGATGTGTTGCAAGGGAGTTGTAGAAGATGAATAAGTTACAAAATGCAGCCTGGTGGAACAGTTAAGTTGGGACCACAACACTCTGAGAGCAGCCTCATGCAAACTCCAACACAACTTCTATTTGCAAGGGGGAAAAATAATCAAATTTGAGGCTCCAGTGGTGCTTGAAGCACCCTGAAACTGTGCTGTTCCCATACTCCTCCACCTGGAACAGAACTATAGCAGGCAGGCAGGCACCACACCCACAAGACACGCACACAGTACATGTACGCAGACTACGCACACACACAAACTTGTTACTTAGGCATACAAATACTCAAACAGTACACAATACATGCAGGCACACAAGTACACTTACACAAAAATGTCTGCAGCTGTTTTAATTAATTGTGTGAATTGAAATTGTATTTTAAATTGTATTGTATCTCTTCGACACTCTAAATGAGGGCAACCTCAATGTCCTTTCGAGAATAAATAAAGGTCTGAATGAATGAGAATTACCAAGTACATATATAGGCACACTAAGAGCAGGCACATAAATGTAGATGCCGCAGTAAATTTGACCAGTCAGTCAGTCTGCAAACTGACTGGTGGGCTAGTCAATTTGAGAAACAAATGACACTGATAGGAGGAGTCTTGTTTTGTTCAACAAGGCAGGTTGCCTTGTTGAAACAAAATGAGCCTTCAGCTTCGTGAGGAGGCCCTGAGAAGGAATGATATTGTGAGCGACTGACCATGGCGAACAGCCAATGGCCTCGTGCGTTGATTGCCATGCCGTCCCATTTGGCAAGCCGTGGTGGACGTAATCGTTTAGTACCCGTTCCGAAATAATTGGAAAATTGATCCAAGCATGATTGGTTGAAACAAAACAAGAGCTCCTCCTCCCATCAGTTAGTTACCTAAATTGACAAACCCACCAGTCAGTATGCAAACTCGCTTGATTTCTCAGATTGACTGTAACATAATATGTTACAGTCAATCTGATATTATAGGCCTGAATTGGAAGGGAGAGATATAGACTGAGAGGGGGGGGGGGGGGGGGGGATATGATATGATATGATATAGTACTTTATTGTCAGTTCACACTGAAATTTGTCTTACGACACAGCAGCCAAGTATGCAGAACACATATACACACATTTGACATAACACAAAGAACAAGACAATTTACATACATAAAGACATGAAGAGCAATATCCACCGCTTAGATTATCCTGTGGCTACTACAACTCCTGATTAAGCCTCAAGGTTGACTGGTGGACAAAGGACCTCTTTAGTCTGACCTTATTGTATGCTGGTACACCATATCTCCTTCCTGAAGGTAGCAAACTAGCAACCTATATTCTCCATACAACACATGCTTAGTATTAGAGGTGATATTTCTTGCTAACCTTAGGATGCTGTTATCATACGTGGATGTATAAACAACAATCTTTGAACAAATGTTCAGTTGTTGCAGCAGTTGTAACTTTATATTAGGGCTGCAGACAAACATCCATACCAGGTGGTACTACAGTACTGAAGAACACTCATAATAACACAAGTGAAAAACAAAAGAAGAATCCGTCTACTAGCATCGAAGGATCTTAAACGGCGAAGGAAGTAGATTCTTTGCCTTGTTTTCTTACACACTGAATCAATCTGATCTTTCCATGACAATAGATGGTCTATTACTACTCCTAGGTATTTGTACGAACATACCTGGTTGATCGGTTCACCATGAATAGTAATGGGGGATCTGTGTATCTCTGGTGGTGTACCAAAAACAATCTCTTCTGTCTTTTTTGTGTTAATGATGAGAGCGTTGTTATCACTCCATTCAGCCACCTCATTTACTCTGTGTTGGTGCAGTCCAGGATCACTGGAACTATCTAGGAGGGAAATCAAAACGGTATCATCTGAGTATTTTAGAATGTATTGGTCTGGTGTGTCAGTGCGACATTCAGACAGGCATTCCTCAATACGACAACTGTCAGTATAAACTATAAAGGGTGAAAAGTACAGCTGAGCTCACACAACCCTGGGGAGCACCAACATTACTAGTTAATGCTGATGAGAGGGTTGTGTTCACTTTCACCCTCTGTACTCTGTTAGTAAGAAAAGAAGCATACCAGTGAATTAAGTATGGATTCAGTTCCAACTGTACCATTTTTGACACTAGTATATCAGACTGTATTGTGTTGAAAGCTGAAGAAAAGTCTAAGAATAGCACTCTCGCATGATCCTTATTTGACTTATCTACTGTAGGTGTTTTGTAATTAAGTGGACCAGTGTCACAACTGCATCCTCTGTACCGCAACCCTACCGAATTGTGTGTGTGTCTACCAGGGGGGCAGTCAGACAGATATTTTGTGAAGCCACAAGGAAATCGGGATTTCCTGAAAGTTCATATAATGGCCTGTTGTGGCGCTGTCATTGGGCCCAAAAAAACCCCATAGCCCCATAGAAGTCCATGTATTTGGGCCCAACTTCACCTAGACTGTATTACCTTAATAAACATGGTCATGAATACTTTCTGCTTCCAGTCACTAGTTTAAATGTCATAATATTCTTTTTGGAAAATTATGGTCCCATTTATTAAAAATAATAATAATAATAAAGTCGCGTATGTTCTGAGGGACGTGGCTACCGTTACAGTCTATGAACGGGATCCCCCACCCACTCGAGTCAAAATAAAAACCAACGAAGAAGAAGGGGGGAAGTCCTGCCTCGTTGTCTGGGCCAGCCAATGGCTCAGCTGGGCCCAAACGTATCTAGAAAGATGTTGAAAGATGTTCAAGGACTGACAGGCTTCATTTTACGTTCATGTTAGACCCGGGGAACGCTTTGTCCATATTTTTTACAGTCTATGGTGTCTACAGAGGTTTGGAATATTGGTTACCACACTGCAGCCAGCTCAGATGCAAAGTTTTTGAGGAGAAAAGCACTGCATTCATCTGGCCCATTAGCTTTCCTTGTGTTAGTACACTGAAACACTTTCCTTACATCCTCTTCAGTGATGGTAATTCTGTCTGAGGGGGCAGGTGTTACAGCCTTCAGTATTTCAGTACACTTTGAGGAATTGTCCAATGAAAATGTGCCAATTTTGCCTGCCTCATTTTCGTTTTTAACTTTTTTTCTGCCAATTTAAGTGCACCAAAATCTTTGTTTATGAAAGCTGTTTTCCTTTAATTTATTACATTTTTTATATCCTTTGTCACATATGATTTGTTGTTTGGATAGATTGTTATCTCCTTTGTAGGAACAACCAGCTGTACACAAAATCATTTCTAACTGTGGTAATTTCATCCAATGAACCATCTCTGAACGTGTCCCAATCAGTCCAGTCCAGGCATGCTTGTAGTTGTTCCTTGTTTTCATCTGTCCATGTCCTAACTACCTTCTTCTCTGGCTTCCCTCTTTTTAATTTGGATTTATAGACTGGAGTCATGCACACAACATTGTGGTCAGAGGTCTCTATCGGTGGCCAAATCTTGGCTACATATGCATTTGGAATGTTTACATAGCACTTGTCCAGAATATTATTTTTCCTTGTCGCATCCTTGACGTATTGTTCAAATCCCGGCAGCACAGTGTCCAGATAACACTGGTTTAAGTCTCCAAGCACGACTACTGGTGCGTCCGGGTACTGCAGTTGGAGCTCATGCACACAGTTAGCAATGGTCTTTGCTGCTTGTGCTGCTCTTCCTGGCCATTTTGGGGGCACATAAACAACAAACAGCAGAACGCATCCAAATTTGCGGGGTAGGTAGAAAGGTCTTAACGTCATGCCCAGGATCTCTACATTGGGATATTGGGCATATCCTCACTTTTATTGAGTAGGATCGACACCAGGGGCTAGATTTTGAAGGTGCGTTTTACCTATTACAGTAATATGAGCTGGGGGCGTGAGGTATGTCATATTGCAATTTTAAGCATGTTAAGAAGCGCTTTCGACACCCCGTGGAGTGCGCAAAACGGCCTTGAATTAGTCATGGGAGTGTTTAAGGCGTGTTTGAGATTTACCCAATCAACATGTCCGTACTATTTTCTTTACCAGTCAGCTGATGTCACATACGGAATGCGCACTTTGGGGATCGTTATTATTACATTTCTTCAGGCTGGCACCATAGAAGACATGACATATGACTTTGTCACATTTGGGTTAATTATTCCTATTGCACTGCATGCTGTCACCTTCATGCCTCAAAATAAGTTGTTTCTATTGAGAAACACCAGTAAAATTATATTTTAATTTAAATTATAATTATATTATATTTGAAATGAGTAATGAGTTGAATGCCTGGTGCGTATGCCCGTGATGCGGTATATGGTCCCGTGATGGTATGGTCTTCGCTCGTAGCATTTTATTGAAGAAGACTTGAATCAAGTGTGATACAGCGTATGAAAGCAAACTTCCCAAGGATTATGCATATGTTTTTGTTTTTTTTTAAGGTTGAGAAATGAAAGAATTATGGCCGTTTCTAATCTCAACATTCCCAATAAAATGACGCAATAAAAAGACGCTGTTGCCATGTCTCAGAGAAACAAGTAAATAGGTCTATAAAAAGAATCCCAAAATAAGCGCATATAACAGGGGTCTGTAACCTATTTTAAATGAAGTGCCATGTTTTTATTTTCTAGATATTGAGTCTGCCATATCCAGATTAATTTTAATGACACCACATTAAAATAAAAAACATATTTTGATTGTCCACAAATATAAAGTTCTTACATATTTTTAAATATTTTCTTGCACATTGTTATAATGATCATTATATATCCGCCTGCAGTCAGAGTTCATAGTTTTAATGAATGAATGTGATGCATTGTGAGCTGGTAGATCTGCTATTTTCAAAAGTAATCTTGGAAAAATGTAATTACATTTTTGTATTAGCCGTCCTTAGTTGGGCAAATGCATTCATCTGGGGATCCTTGACATGGGAATGTGCTGTGTGAGGATCACTGGTTTAAACAACATTAGGAGAAACCTTTAGAAACAAGAAAAGCAACCACAACTACCAATATTTACAAGCAACTTTACAGAAAAAGAAGCCGCTTATAATAAACAGACTTGGCAACACTCCAGCAGCGTCCCAGAGCCGCTCAAGTGTAAAATCAAACAGTGCTTTTTCTTCTTTTTGCGTTTATGAGGTGCCTAGACCCACGTCTAATCGTTATGCGCAGGTCAAGGGGCTTAATAGCAAATTGCGCAAAGCGAAAATAATTAACATATGGACACTCCCACAATGCTAAAATATTCAGCAACGTCGTATTCCATATGTGTGTGCGTTCAACACGGGACGATAAGGCTTTCATAATACGATTGTGCGCAGAGCGAGGCCAATTTATGTATTACCACATGGTAAAACGCACCTTCAAAATCCAGCCCCAGAGATCATTAATGTACACGCATACACCGCCGTATCCGCCTCCTCCACCTCTGTCTAGGCGCACCAGAGTAAATCCGGGGACTTCATACAGTGAGTCTATAGGGACAGTAGTGATGCAGTTATTCAAGATTTTTTTATTGTTACATCTCATAAACTAGTAGAAGTACACACATTATTTGCTTTTGGGTCCTTGTAAACAACAACTGTGGGTGCTTCTTGCTTGAACATCTGTCAGGATCTGTGGCTATAGCAATGGCCGTGTTTTTGACGCACTACAGTATGTGAGATTAATGTAATTGAATATTGCATTTCTTTGTTTGGATGAAATTTTGATAAAAGTGTTCATTATAGGCATCTTCAACCCAGTGCCACTATCCTCGTTCAATAAAGTTTCTCGTCCGATTTTTGCATGACCGAAAAAAACTATTTTCAAAGCCTTCAGATGAAAACTGCTTGCATGTGGAAGAGTGTTTCCATCTATCCCATTTTTATACAAAGAGGTAACCAGAGTGCTTTCATATCCACATGCCCACTTTGTTCAGTTAGTTATTTCACTTCCTACAAATAAACAGAATATCATCCACACAACTCTGTGTGTGATTTAAAGAGCATTCATGCCATCATTATGGCATTGGGTTACAGATAAAATTCTTCAAACAATCCTGTATATAAATAAACAAGCAAGCTTGGTACATTCCGTTTAGCTGTAGTCTGAAGATCAACCCTAAATATTAATAGGCTACTCTTTCACAACTTCCAGTGGCAAAGGGCTACAGGAAAAGCTGAACGTTAAGTCCACCAATGGATTTGTTTTCTTTTTTTGTTTGTTATGTAGCCTATAGGCTATACAAACACCTCTGCCTAATGCTTTGAAAGACAAAGAGAGCTCAAAACACTTCACATACGTACATAGCTATACGGCAGTTCAGATAAATACGGTAGATAGATCTTATTAACCCATTTAGACGTGAGAACGATTCTACAAAATGTCTTCTAAATCATGACAGTTTTCTGAAAAACCCTATGTTTCTATGTCAGTGGTTCTCAAACATTTTCATGTTAAGGAAGTTAAGGAACCCCAAAAAAAATTACCCCATGTAATTGGCCACCGACCCCCATCTGAAAATATGTTGTTCCAGGGACCCCCGGCCCAGAAGCATAGATTTGAGTTAAAAACGTAATAGAGCACCGAAGTCTGATGTCACTTTCAGTAGAGGGCGTCTAGTTTAGTTGCATTGAAATCCCCATTGAGGCGATTTTAGATCGCCTCATATAACAACTGTGTTTGAAAAATATGTCACCCCGGCCGCTTCACTCATATGGATATGAAGAATCAACTGACTGAGAGAAAACGCTAATGTTACTGCTGCTGAATTAGTTAGATTTTCGCTAGAAGCAGACTGTATTATATATGAGTGACTGACTGTTGCAAACGATACAGAGACACCTCCCTAACAATAACGCCGAGACAGCTTGTTTATTTTTGGACCACAACGCTTATAGACGATATTAAGATCACCCCATGTTATTCTCCATAGAGAAATTACTTCCGCGAACCAGGGGAATCGTCGGGATGAGTGAGTTACGTCAGGACTTCGGTGCTCTATAACGTTCACTCTATTGCAGGTTATTGGCAGACACTCCCTTCACGCGCGGGCTCTTTAAAGGGCTTTGGTTATCCCGCACCCCCCCCCACACACACACACACACACACACCTGCTCTAAATTGACGAGTGTTTGTTTGACTCAAACTCCTTCGTGTTTGTTATTGTTAGTAAAACAGTGAAATAAACAAGTTTAAACGTACACTTCCACCTCATGGAAGATGAGGAGAGTTGTCAGTGTTGTCAGGGAGTGGAAACTGCCCAGAGACATGACGGTGACAGCAGGAGGAGAAGTTTAAATATCATCCTTGGAAAAAAAGGGAGTCCATTCCCCAAGAGACCGCAGGTGCGTTAGCTTACCTAGCTACTACCTAAAGAAAGTTAATTAGCTGCTTTAGCATTCATGGTTAATAGAGGTGAATTGTTTGTTTGTGTGTAATGTCATGTCACTAATTATATTTACAAAAAGTAAAATGAAAGAACTAGTCAGGATATAAAGCATTGTTTGTGTGCTGTGCCTGTGAAGTGAATAATATTGTGTTTGTTTGCTGTTAAGCAGAAAAACCTCATGTTTCTATATCAGTGGTTCTCAATATTTCATGTCAAGGACCCCAAAAATGATATGTAATATGCCACGACCCCCATTGAAAATATGTTGTTCCAGGGACCCCCCAGAAGCAAAGATTTGAACTGAAACTCTGAAAGAATATATATTCAAAGATTTGAGGCAGATTTTCACTATTTTTTTCAAAAATAGCAGACCTACAAGTTTATAGCGCGCTATGAGCTTGTAGATCTGCTATTTTAAAGTATAACGCCCCAAAATGGCTTAATGCCCTATACTTCTTCATACAAGACTGTCACACTAAAGTATGAGAATAGGCATTTCTACAAGCTATGTGCAAATGTTTCTTTTTAAATACTAAAATAACAATAACTGAACAAGTAGATTCAACTATAATTATTATTATAAGTCAATGTCAAACAATTTACAGTAATAAAACCATACAATGTAAAAAGAAATACTCTACTATAGTATATTCATGAAAAAAATAGCATGTTTTTGTTGATGTAAAGTGTGTTTTTTAAGGTGCTATATAAATTCAAGTTATTATTATTTATGATTTATGAACCCCTAATGGCTCCTGATGTGCAGGTTGGTGCCTTGCATGGTTTCCGCCGCCATCTGTGTATGAATGTATGTGTAAATGGGTGAATGTAATGCACAATCTATGTAAGGCGCCTTGGATAAAGGCGCTATATAAATGCACCATTTACCATTCATGATGTCCGCTCTCCTATATAGCTGTGAATGCTGGACCCTGAAGCCTGCTCTACCGTCCCTGGCCCCACTGTGCTACACCAGAATGCTACGTGCTACGATGAACACGTTACCAACATGCATCTGTATGGAGTGATACCGAGGGTGGGTGAGAGAAGATGGCCTCCAGGAGGAGGAGAATGAGGCTGGTCGGTGCCATTGACACTGGGATTAAATGGTAAACGGTGCCATTTATATAGCGCCTTTATCCAACATATGCATTACATATGCATTACATTCACACACACACACACACACACACACACACATACATACATTCATACACTGATTGCGGCGGAAGCCATGCAAGGTACCAACCTGCACATCTGGAGCAATTTTGCCCAAGGACCTGCTCTACCTCCTGAGTCACAGTCGCCACAGTCGGGATGTATGGAGGATGGAGAGGACTGGAGACCCCGCTGGAGGGCTCATCTGAGGACCAACTAAAAGAGGACTGCTCTATCGCTCTCTATCCATTGGTGGGTTCCAAACTTTGACCCTGCTGGCCGCCATCCCTTCTTCTACAACTGAAGTAGAAGACAGCTCAAGGTACGAACCCTTTTCCCCATCTTTGCTGCTGCTGCTGCTGCTGCTTGTGTTGTAAGCAAATTAAGCTGTGTGTACACTTCAAGCTGTTGCTGTGGTTTTAGGACGCAATGATTGGGTGGCAATTAATGAAATGTTCAGTCAGTGACTGTTTGTGTCTCTGGGATTGGATGCTGCAGTCTGTGTTGTGTTGTGTTTCTGCTCTGGGATTGGACGCTGCAGTCTGTGTTGTGTCTTCTCTGGGATTGGGTGGATGCTGCAGTCTGTGTTGTGTCTGCTCTGGGATTGGGTGGATGCTGCAGTCTGTGTTGTGTCTGCTCTGGGATTGGGTGGATGCTGCAGTCTGTGTTGTGTCTGCTCTGGGATTGGGTGGATGCTGCAGTTTGTGTTGTGTCTGCTCTGGGATTGGGTGGATGCTGCAGTCTGTGTTGTGTCTGCTCTGGGATTGGGTGGATGCTGCAGTCTGTGTTGTGTCTGCTCTGGGATTGGGTGGATGCTGCAGTCTGTGTTGTGTTGTGTTTGCCACTGAACAAACTGAGTTGTTGTAACAGAGAATAGTATTATCATGTGGATCTTGACCACTTCAATTAGCCTTTTAAGTTCAAGCTAGAGGTTTTGGGCTTTCACATCATTTCAAAATGAAGACTGATGTTCATCTACACTACAGTTAGTAGATAGTTAGTTAGTGTTACTAAGTGTGCGGCTGCTGTGTTGAAGATTGTGTGTTGTGACGGCTATTGTTTAATGACTGGCTTGACGGCAAAACTTATATCTATGTACTGGTCAATTCCTCATGGCCCGCCATGGCCATAATTCTTTCTTTCTTTCTTTCTTTTCTTGCTCTCGCTCTCTCTCTGGTTGGTTCATATGACGCTGGCTTGTGTCAACACCTCTGTCAATGTAGGCCTTTTCTTAAGTCCTGCCAAGCATGTAGCCTCATCCTTCTCTCTCTCTCTCTCTCTCTCTGTGAGAGAGGGACACTTCCTTTGTCTTGTATGTGTAGGACATGTTAGTGATGCGTGAGTTCATACATGTCCAAGCACCCAATTATGTGTGACAATTAATCATAAACTTATATTTGTAATCGTTACAGCCCTACCATTTGGTGTAAGAGCGTGTGTCCTTATTATGGAGAGAAAGTGTGGGTACCTGAGGAATAAAAAATAACATACAAAACATAGCGGCAATACAAAATGCCATCCTACAATATTTAATACAATTAAGTTTCGAAATACATTTTAAACCCATGTCCTGCTTTCCTTTTTAAATATGCTTTATTTAAATTATTCATGGCACTCATATTACATTGAGTTTGGCAGTACAGTAGTAAGGAATTGCAATACACACACAGAGTATTGGTATCAGTTTTTCTGTCTTGAGTCCAGGGTTCTCTGTCTTTTCAGTTCAGTTACTATTTGTATGAAGACCACCTCTCCAGAGATGGCCCTCCTGATTACTCCTGGTGTTCCAGATCTTATTGACCACAGTGCAAACCACAGCCCAATAAAAGTCTTGTTCCACAGCAGACATGTTTTTCATCAAAGACTCCATACAATACTGCATTATAAGTATAACGTTAATGTTAATGTTAAAAACCGATCTGTGGCATTTCCCCCCATACATCTCTAGACCTCTGACAGTCCACTAGCAGGTTCTCTATGGTTTCATCTGGGTTACAGTTTGCATCCGGGCATTTAACAGTTTTTACAAAACAACTCCATTTGACCACCTCCCTTACTCCCTTAATATGACATCCCTCTTTTTTATGGATATACTTTTACTACCAATGTTCTTTAAACATACCTGTTTTTGTTTTTCATCAAGATTTCTTTTTTTTCTATCTTGTATATTTGCCATTATAAGCTCATTTACAGGCAATTTGTTTAATTTTATAAGACACAATTTTCTCTCGGTTCATAATTTTGTTTTTCAGTGTGAAAGCAAAATAAGTGACATTACACTTTAACCCATTTTGTTATACGTTAGCTATTGAAAAATAGTAGATCTACAAGCTCATAGCTTGTAGAACTTGTAGGTCTGCTATTTTTGAAAAATCGTAAAAATGCGGCACAAATCTTGAATAGGTATATCTTTCAGAACGTTTTTTTTATTTCAACGTCAGGCCTGAATGGGTTAAAGCTTCTAAATATACCGCCATCAAATCAAAATGAGACCCCCAGTGCCCTGTGTCTTTTTCTTTCTGCACTGCTCTTCTCAAGTAGCTGCATTTTGGTTAGCTGTGTGAAGATGATAATACATCAAAGGGATTGAATCAATTCCAGTTGCAAACGCCTTTTAGTCCGAGGACAACTGGCAGAGGAGGAAACAGAAGAAGCCTTGGCTGCAGAAGTAATAGCCGGCGAAACCCATGTGAAATTTCACTAAGCTGTGAGGGAATTTCATTTCACAGGCAGAGGGGGGCCCGTCAGAAGTGTATTAGCCTGGGCCACTCTTGACATGTAAGCGCCCCAGAGGTGAGAGCCTCTTGTTAGCCCTGCATGGAGAGATGGGAGACCCCAATGGTGAGAGCATGAAACCTAATCTACCGGCTAGCATGAAACACCAGCATCTGTTCTTTGAGTTGGAATGGATTAGTATGGATCAACTGTACTTAACCCATTCTGACCTGAGATCAGATTCATACGAGGTTTCCACTGGACACACACTGGTCTGATGAACCCATTCTGACCTGAGATCAGATTCTAAAAATGTCAGTCATTCTTCGATTTTTCAAAAACGGCAGACCTATACAAGCTCGTATCGCGCCACTCGGTGGCGCGCTACGAGCTTGTAGGTCTACCGTTTTTCAATAGCTAAAGCGTAACATGATGCCGACACCAAAATGGGTTCCCGTTCAGAATGGGTTAAGTCAAAACAAACCATCAAAACGCTCCATACCTGAAGTCAGCATTATACTATTATTGCGACTGCAAGTCGCATTTACTATGAAAACGGGCATTTCCCATTGGTCCTTCAAGCACCCATATGTGGCCATGGTCGACACCACGTGACATCACATGACATCATATGGGATCTCCATATATGGGCATGTAGTCGCGATGTAGACGACATCGCCAGGGGCCCTCCCCCATTTATACTGTAAAAATCACACCTGTGTGGGGGTCCCCGGAACATCTAGACCACCAGGAATGCACCCAGGGGGCTGGACTGGTTCCGGCGAGCCGCCCGTGTCCGAAACGGTTGAGAAATGACAAAGTTACCATGTGGGGGTCCCTGGGGGGTCCCTCTACTGTATTGTACTGTACTGTCACGCCCAAAATCATTATATATACAGTTAATATGTGCGCGTGTGTATGTGTGTGCAACAGTGACACTTGGTGGTGAAAACCAACCGAACGCTGTTTTCGTGCTCGGACAGCCAGCCAGGGACCCAGGGACACACATAGCTCCGCAATGGAGTGGTTGCACCACTCCAAAAATAAAGCAGCAGACAGACTGTTGGGTCACCGTTTTCAAATGAGTCCGCCTAATGGTGCGTTCACAGTGCACACGGGCAGATGTTAAAGATGCAGTCTACCATTCATTGTCAATGGTAGCCAGCAACATGACGTTGCAAAGACGCAATGAAGCATGTAGCTGCTCCAAATCAATTCACAACGCGTCTTTGCATCTGCCCATGTGAATGCAACATATCAGTCCATCAGCCTCCCCCCAACTTCTGTTTTGCATTCGCCAAATTAGTCAAAGCCTATGTAGCTTGCTGCTTAGCAGAAATGGAAATTCGAAAATATACCATATGAAAGATTTTTATTTATTTTTGTGAATGGAATTGACAGACGAAGATTATGGAAGACTTGTCAGGCTTGAGAGACGACTTTGCCATGGATACCTCATAATACAGTATGAGTAGGCCATTTGAGTGCAAAAACAGGTAGGTAGACGACCACAGTTTTGAGGAAACACCCAAACTTGTGCAAATAAAACTGAGGAAACTGTAGCCCAAAAGAATGTATGGTAAGGCCATTAGTATTTCTATATCCTACAGAGGAATATCCATTCCAAGATGAGAGAGTATCTCGGTTGAGGGTTGCAGTGGTGGGATGGGGTGGTGTTGCGCAAAGCAATGCCTCCTCAGAGGCCAATACCCAATGGACTTTTTCAATTCAGCCTGTCCAGAAAGAAAGAGAGAGATAGCGACAGCAGGAGAAAAAGGCATAAACTCCCCCTGAAACACTGTCAAATAAAAGGCAGACAGGAATGAGAATAATAGTGATAAATGTCACTGATGTGTGTAGCTGGCTCTGTGGCTTCTGAGCCTCATGCTTATGCAAGGAGATATACTATGTGTTATGTAGTGGCCACAGGGGAGAAAGTCTGAGCTCCTTATGCAGACTGATGTAGAGCAGAAGATTGAAGCCGCATGCACAGTCTACAGACAGGAAGAGAAGACTAGCTTAATGTGTTTTTTTGAAACAATATAATCAATAGCTGCCAACAACAATAACAGAAAAGGTTTTACAATTAGATTAATTCATTTCAGGAGTTCACACAATAGTCTATTCTGTGTACTGCAAATGATCATCACAGCCTTGCTAGCCGGCAAAACCCCAGTATTTCTAAAAGGTATGTTAATCAGGATATATTTTCTTTAAAAACATATTTACACTGACAGCCAAGTATACTATCTTTACATGTTGCTACAGTAGGTAACATTGGTCACAAATTCCGATTTATGCACCAGTGACTATTTACGTACACATAAAGAAACAAAAAACAAAAAAGTATATCTTGAAGTGACAAACATGGCCTTATACCTGACAGCAATGAAAGCCTGTAATCGTATGTGTGTACCTCCATTATCTCGAAGGTCATGAAGACCCTTGAGCACAGAGGCTCTTGATGTGAGAACCTGACATTAACTTGTCAATGTGACACTGTTGAAGACTATCAACACTAATCAAACACATTTCATATGACAGCTTTAACCCGAGCTGACTTTGAGTAGTGTTAGATTGGACTGTATGCGTGTGCATGTGTGCATGTGCGCGCGTGCGTGCACTGTGCATGCGTGCATGCGCACGCGCGCACGCGTGCCTGTGTGCGTGAGCGTAAACGCTCCAGTATTGTGTGGGAAAGAAGAATCTTGTCTTTCACTGCTGCCGTTTCTAACATGAACGCTGCAATAACAGGCTGCTGATACGATGCAGTCAAGCAGGCTACAGTATCCCTCAAACTGCTATCATTTCCTTCCAGATACTAAACTAATACCTTTGATTTATGTCGTGTCAGCCAACATTCATTTTGAGCACTGTGACAGAGTTGAATAAAAATAGAAGAAATACTAAATGGTTGAGTCAAAAGAAGCACCCTGTTGTAAAGGGTGCATATGACAAATATTGCAGCAGAATATATTTTTCAGTAAATGTCGTGCATTAATCGTTAAGCATAAGCACGTTTAATGTCTTGAGATGTAGAAACTGTTCCGAAACACAAACAGAACTCTCTTTATTGAGTTTAGCCAGCACACTTTATAAACACAGTTATTAAACTAGGATAAGAAAAAGGCCCAAATCATTCAGGCATTACACCAAGGACATAGAAGGAGCTTGTCCTTGCAGGTAAAGTAGGCCACGTAATTTACAGTATTATGTGTGGCAATATTAATTTGGTGAAACCTTTGCAATTATTTTGTAATTATACCTGAAGTACAGTATTGAATTCAGCTTATTTTGTCTGCTTCAACATGGAAGTATAATGAATCACTAATTCACTGGTACAGCACAGACATTTAGAGGGGCAGGTGCTCAAGTGAAAAAAGGGCACCTTGTGCAGCGCGTGGAACCGGGCGGTTGCCTTAATAGTGTGAGATTTTGGGGCCTAAATATATTAGAAGCTTTTCATCAAGAATTGATCAATGTCCCCATGGTCCACATAATGTACAGTGTACACTGTACAAAAGGGCACATTTGTCCAGAGGGAAAAGGGCAGGGGGTGCTCTAGTGCCCCCTAGTGTCTATCTGTGCACGCCACTGGTTTTATACATTGTGTGAGATGGCCTAGTTAACACACGATGGCTATTGGCTGTTGTTAAAAAAGCAACAGGTGTTGTTTAATGTGATTTCAAATTGTACTTTCAAGTGTACTTCCAACTGAACAAGTAGGGTGGCCACACACCTAATTAACATTCATCTAATTCCCGTAGGACACAAAAGATTTCCCAATTAGATAAAAATGACTTACAGTTAAACCCACTTTTAATATGCATCAGATTCTTTTTAAATTAATCATTTATTCTTCACCCGTTTCTAGTACGACACATAGAGAAAGGGCTGAGTGCTATTAATTATACGATTATAATGAACTGTGGGCACAAACTAAAGGCTTTTGCAGCGAGCGTGTATCAAACCCAAGAAGGTGATCAAATTTCCTATTAGCCTAACAGGATTCTGCAGTGTTCATCAGCTAAAATACTGTTAGCTCCCACACACTTGTTTTCTTACTGAAACCTTTCTCTCTCTGCCCAAGTCATGCACACAGACACACAGGACTAAATCCACAAGAAGAGAGAAATGTAATTGTCTGGCTGACTCTTTAAATATAGTCATATAATTAGCCTTGTGAGGGAGCACAAATCCACTCACTCATTACTCAGGCAGCTGACATTTGACATTGTTCACTCTCCATCCTTGGTTAAAGTAAAATACAGCCCTACTGTTTTCAGGATTCATCTGTATTCATGAAGATGAAATTTGGAGAGAGCTATACCATATACTTTGCACAGCATTAGACTACCATGAGCTAGAGGAGTTGGAATACAGCAGATAAATGTTATCATTTAATGTGCTACAGCAAGACAGTAGAGAGACGCTATTGTATACGATTGGGTTAGCTAAACGTTCATTTTGTATGAGATACAGTGCTAGAGAATGTAAGGAGAGAAGGGAAACAATTTCAAAGCCTGTCACGATGGGATTATGCCATCGTTATTTTGGTCACACAGCCTTTACTGTACATAATGGGTACAGTCTGCATTTCGACCTACAGTAAAGCTAAATAAATAAATACATCTAAAAGAAAAACATTTAACTTCCCAGACGACAAAATCTCATCTTTGAATCAATGAAGTGATCCTTGCCAACAATTATTTAATTTTAACTAAATGCTTTTCAAGTACGCAGTGCCTTTAGAGTCCATCAGCTGAAGTGGACTCGATGGTGTAATGGATCCATATTAATGATACTGTAGCCATCATCAATCGTGACCTCGGACCTCATCTGATTCAGTACTGCTTCCCCTATAAGACCCACTATCCGTCACATGTGATATCTATTCAGATAATATACTGCAATATAGTAAATTGGCCATTTCGCCAATTGCAACACTCCATCTTCTTCACATCAAAAGCATCTCAACTCCAGGATGTCCCACTGGGGATGACCAGAAGCGATATTTGGAATGTATAACCTGTCCATACACTAGGGGGCAGCAGACACTGAGACCTGGGGCAGTGCTCCCAACTGTTGTTGATGTTTTTGCAGAATAAGATGGGCCCATCCTCCAGCCCAGCCCAGCCCAGCCCAGCCCTCCCGGTGATCTATGAGTAATATGGTGTGACGGGCAGAGCGTTCCGTGCACCTGCAGCAAGCAGTGACACTGGGAGAGACTGTCCTGCTCAAAGATCAACAACACAAATGGCTCCTTGCAGCTCTGCCGCAGTTGGCATGGCAACGGGACCTGGGGAGCACACAAGGACCATTGACCGGAGGGGGCCCGGGGTGTCAGATCAATGGCACTCTATCACAACCTCGTCTTTAGCCCCCTGTAGACTGCAAGGGGGCGGGGATGGGGCGCGATGGGGTGATGATATAGTTCACAACTTTCTCTTACATTCTGCGGTTCCCTGAGATAGGCATGCTAATGGGTAGTGGTTCTCAACCTTTCCTGGATCAGGGCCCACTTGAAAAACTCAAAAGTATTCAAGGCCCACACATCTGACCACTCAGTTGCTGTGTTAAGTGGTCAAATGGGTGGACCGCTGGCATTGTCAGAGCATACATGTTCTTAATGATCAAGCAATCGACTGGGTTCACGCTTTGATCAGTGGAACTAATGTAGTATACTTTATTACCATAATTATTTTGTAAAATATCAATGTTATTTTATCATTGAAAATGTTGTTTCTTTTGCCAGTTATTTGGCGGCCCACTTGCAATATCCTCATGGCCTACAGGGTGAGAATCACTGGTAAAGGAAACGATAGGAACATATGGTTACACTTTTTTCCAGCATGTTTTTCCCCAATTAGGTCATTGGCAAACAAGGCAGCAACGCAGCCAGGTGTGTAATTTGCCAACAGAGAGCTGCACCAGCATCTTATGAAAAATAATACAGAGGACGAGATGGAGGGCATGTACTGTTAAGTGTCTGGATTCACACAAGACCTTTTAAAAGTACAGTCAACATTGCATGGGCATGTAGTGTATAATAATTAATAATTAATACTTTAAAAAAGATCTACAAAAGAAAAAAAGATCTAAAAAAGATTTACAAGATATGTCACATTGCACCACTTTTGAGCTGGTAGATCTGCTAATCAAACCCATGTTCACACCAAATGAAATACTGTCTAATGCTGTATGTTTTATTTTTTCTTATTAGCAGAGGTCACAGTCACTTACAGTCGTTTACTGTACTGTATGTACAGTACCCAGAACCTTGACAATTTCTCCCATTCAGCCCCAAAATAGTTTTGTGTGGCATTTGGACCATTGGAGGAGAAAGGAATAGAAAAAAGAAAGAAACATCATCAGCATCACCTTGGTTTGGATTTGGAGATATGAAAGAATCGTCATAAAAGTGTGCAACATATGATGAGCCTACATTCCCTTCATTAGAACACAAATAACTAATAGTAAAATGTGAGATTGAGACAGGGAAGTGTTTAAAATGAAATCCATCTGTGTCTACATGTTAGGGCTGATTCATACTCCCATTTTACCACTGTTTCGGCGCTGTAGTGCCGAAATTATTTCGGCTCGTCAGAAATTTTCAGTAGCACCGAAGAGCCGAACCTCAAATGACGTCACATTGTAGGCTCTACAGAGCCAAACCGACTTTTATTCGGCTCTAAAATAGGAGTATGAATCGGCCCTTAGTTTTAGCACATTGTCAGAAGTATTCTCCGTCAATACACCAAGCCTCAAGTCCTTGAGGGGGTTCCACAGGATCCCCAGCAAAATGTGTTAAGCTTCAAAATCAGTTTAACAGCTATTTGAAAATAGCAATCTACAATCTCACAGAGCTTTGCGGTGCGACGTGGTGTGAGCTTATAGATCTGCTATTTTCAAATAATTTAAAAATGTTGAATCTTTTTTAAACATTTTTAACACAAATCTTATATGGGTGGTCATGGGTGGTCCCTGGCACAATACATTTTGAACATGACAGCATTGCTTTGTAGTCTGAAGGGGCGGAACTGAGACCTTTTTAGAACAATGACACAGACAACCATGTTTTGACTACATGTGGTTAATTCAACATGGATTTATTATTAATAAATAACTGACTAAACAGGAATGTTCATACGGTACAAACAAGATGGAGTTTGGACAGTACTTCCAAACACTGTTAAATATGGCATAAGTATTCTTTCAGCATACTTTAATTTTCTGAGATACGCGTGCTACAGAAACAGGTAATTATTTCAACGTGTTTCAGCATGTGTGTGTGTCACAGTGTATGTGTGTGTACTGTGCACACACTCAACGTCATACACATACATTATGTAGGAATGTCAGCGCTAGTGACTCATTTGCGCGAATCGGAGGTCACTGAGATTAATGTTTACTCGGTGTGTACATATGCAAAAACAATCATTTTCTCTGGTCCCCTGCCAAATGTAATTAATGAAGACACACATCATAATTTAATCACTGGTCGTCGAGCTGGTTTCCACAAAATATGTGGCCTTCATATGTTATAAAAACATTTAGTTATGTTATAATTACAGAATATGATAATGTTATAAATAACATACTTTATAAATGTTGAGGGGAAACCTGCTCTGATCAGAAGAGACAGATGGCATACATCCAACTTGGAATGGTGTGTGCGGTTCATTCCAACATGGATGAGTTTATTGACAAACCATGCCCATCTACACTACAGTAGTGCAGACTTCATGCGTTTACTTTACACCACAACAGCGATGATGAGCCACCCACCCAAAACCCAGATTACACTGAAAGGTGATGGGGACAGCTGGGAGGATGGCCGGCGGTGTCATGGGGTACAGTTCCAGCCGGTGGTGGGGGCCATTTAAAGTAGGAAAGGGTCAAAATACGCCAAGGGCACTTGCTCCTAGTTGCTTTAATTTAACTGCACCACAGCTGCTAGCATAGACGAGGTCGGCAAAGCCTGTAATTTATTCATGTTGAATTAACAAACAAATGATGAAGCAAATGTGGGTGTCTGTGTCATCTTTTTTTTAAAAGGTCCCTGTTCCACCCCTCCAGACTACAAAGCAATGTTGCCATTTCCTGTCATGCTATCAACAAAACAGGGTCAGCTGTGTTTCCAAATGTCTCCATGTGTTTTCAGAATTTTTTTCTGCAAACCATATTTTCCATTATTGCGAACGCAGTGATTGCGAACGCACTGAGCACTTACTATGAGACCTAGCAGATCATGTCTGTGTGTCCGTGTGTCCGTGTGTCTGTGTGTCACGCTTTTGTGCCCATATATGGAGCTGCTTTGGGGACTCCTTATATGGTTATGGCTGAGTCATGGTGACATGACTGTGATGGCGTGGTCCAACTTGTGCCCATATATGGAGCTGCTTCGGGGACTCCTTATATAAATCTTAAAAAAACCCAAATACTGTATGTACGAGCTGCGTTCGCTTCCCGCGTTTGCGCGTCTTACTGGTCTTAGAATCCCTACCAATGATAGGCAAGTTTCTGAACTGTCTACAACCTACCTCTGAGGCTCTGATACAAAGAGCAGCCAAGTATAGATGGAAATGGCACCATCTTATAATGTACATTAGTGAGGACCAATAATATGAAGGTACATGAAAAATGGCTTCCTTAAAGTTTATATTTTAGTACAGTCGGGGCCTTAGGATTCTGGAGGCCCGTTTCAAGACCAAATATACTTATGACATCATTATTCTGTTAATACAGGCGTATTGATACAAATAGTTTTGACTGTTCAATATCGTGCGCAGCCATTACTCTCGACAATTACACAGCAACAACATATCTCCTCATCCTGTCCTTCTATGCATGAGGAGTCCACGTTCTTTTCACCTGAAAGGGGGGAGTTTCCCCGGCCCGACATTGCGCGTCTAAGGAACACGTTATTCCAACCAGTTCCTTTCCCCTCCATCAGGCGCCCCGGCTGGCCAGGGGGAGGCAGTTTAGAGACCAGGATTACTGCATGTTTTTACTGCATGATTATAAACCTTTGGATGCAATGACATTACCAGCAGTTCACCAATCCAGCAAAACAGTGTCTTGTCTCCATAGCACTGCCACAATCTAATTATATCTAATGCAGTCTTTATATATTTTTGATACTACTATGCATTATGCACACACAGTGACAACAAACACGTTTAAGATTAATGATCTCACAGCCAAATGGATGCACTTTTTTGAGTTGCACCAGAGTCCCTTTAATGGGATCAGTACACATCACGATTCTGCATTCACAAAACAAGTATGAGCTACGGCTATGGGTATAATGGTAATTTTCATTTGAGTGGCACTTTGCAGCGTAGTGAGCACCACGTCAGCACCTCCTCTCCAACTCACAGCTGCATAGCTCTCTCTCTGCAAGTCAGGAGTGCATTTAAGTATTACACAGAATTTAGCCTTCCTCTTATATGGCAGTTAATGAGGTCTGAGATAAATTACTGGTGGAGCAATAGCACATGCACGTCTCTCTCTCTCTCTCCCTCTCTCACACACACACGCACACACACACACACACACACACGCACTTGTGTGAAGTGAGGGGCGCACCCTGATGACGTCTTATGTTGTCATTTACTACCCTAAACAAATATTTAATTCCATAGACTTGGCTAACGACAGGGAATTTCTGTACTCCAGACTCCACACAAATGAATGAAATGCGATTTCAAGGGAGTGGTTAACCAGGCTACGAAAACCTTTGATGTCGCTTTTTTGACATCAAGAGTGGATAGATGATCGTGGATAGGGCAGATCATCTATCTATAAATGCACCAAGTCTCTGTCTGTGTGCAGTGTGTGTCTACGTACTGTTGTAATCCACATAACTGGAGAACTGTTCGCCCCACCAACTTCAAATTTGACACACGCGTTCCACACCACAGGGAGTGCAGTGCCCGGTGTCGAGTCGGTCGGAACCACGGTTGTCCAGATCCACCACAAAAAGGCCTCTGCCCGGGCTCTGGACAGGGCTCCTGCCCAGTGTCCATATATGGAGCTGGCCTGTTCTGACGTCTGCATAATTGGGCATGCCTGACAAAGAACTCCATATACTGTACATGTATGGGCATAAAAGGGACACAGACATAATTTCTGGGTGGGGCATGCATTTCCAACTTGTATGTTGTATGTATGTATGTATGTATGTATGTATGTATGTACACATACATATGTATACACATATATATACACACACACACACACACACACACACACACACACACACACACACACACACACACACACACACACACACACACACACACACACACACACACACACAGCAGCATAATTCCTCATTGATCTGTGTGGTGCGAGCAGTCTACTTGGTAGAGGAGAAACTGCTTCCACAGGGGCCCATATGCAGAAATGAGACATTGATCCATAATTGGAAGCAGTCACTCATAAAATCTGAAGACTAATTAAAGAAAGAAGTTTAATGGCATATATTTACATATTCAACAAAGCAAACCGACACTGCTTACTGGCTGTGGCTTTAGAGAAATAGAGGCTACATTAGAAGTTCAGAAAAGTTAGTTATTGCAGTGGTCCCTATAGGTCCATCAAGGACATCCAGGGTCGTTAAGCAGGCCTGACTCGGGTGGCAAGCATGCAGTCTTGAAAATGAAGACCAATAGATCAATAATTCCGTTAAGTCAGTTTTTTTTACAGTCTATGGCGCCTGACTGATGGCGCTGCGTTCCGGGGCACCATAATCGGTGAGGCACCAAACCAACAACTGCAGAGGGAGCGGGCACCAACCAGTCCATACAGAGGGAGCGGGCACCAACCAGTCCATGTAGAGGGAGTGGGCACCAACCAGTCCATACAGAGGGAGCGGGCACCAACCAGTCCATACAGAGGGAGTGGGCACCAACCAGTCCATGTAGAGGGAGTGGGCACCAACCAGTCCATACAGAGGGAGTGGGCACCAACCAGTCCATACAGAGGGAGCGGGCACCAACCAGTCCATACAGAGGGAGCGGGCACCAACCAGTCCATGTAGAGGGAGCGGGCACCAACCAGTCCATACAGAGGGAGTGGGCACCAACCAGTCCATACAGAGGGAGCGGGCACCAACCAGTCCATACAGAGGGAGCGGGCACCAACCAGTCCATACAGAGGGAGCGGGCACCAACCAGTCCATGTAGAGGGAGCGGGCACCAACCAGTCCATCTAGAGGGAGCGGGCACCAACCAGTCCATGTAGAGGGAGCGGGCACCAACCAGTCCATACAGAGGGAGCGGGCACCAACCAGTCCATACAGAGGGAGCGGGCACCAACCAGTCCATGTAGAGGGAGCGGGCACCAACCAGTCCATACAGAGGGAGCGGGCAAAAAATATTTCAGGCAGTGTGGAGCTCAATGGGCCCCAGTGGCAGTCTGAGCTGTTTACCTGGGTCCCTTGACACAGTAGTCACCCACTCCCCACTGACAGTGGCGTGCCACATGCATGTTCATGTCACCCTCTATGTCCAGGAGAACCACAAAAAATGTGCATTGTGAAGTAAACGCACACACACACACACACACACACACACACACACACACACACACTAAAAGCAATTACTGATTCCTACTACTTGTTTTAATGTTAGCCTCTGGAGAAATGTACAGTAACCTTTAAATTAGTCAGTTGATTCTCGTGGTCACACAGCTGAAAAAGCTATTGCATATTATTATACAATGCTGACCCTGGGAGCTGAGCTTCAAGAGTTCCTATGCATTAATTTGTGCAAATGGAAAATAAAGTCTATCATTCATTCAGATGTGTTCTTATGCTAATGCCACTGCAGGTCTCATGTCACATAAAGATAAAACAGCTGTTGGAAAGTATGGAATTAAACAAATGGCTTTCCAATAACAAACTCTCTGAATCTTGTGAAAACGGAAGTCATATTATTTGGGTCCAAATTTAAGATCAGGATTAACCATAGACTCCCAGATTAAACATCTGTAAATGATCTGGTGTATTTTAGATCACCTTTCTGCCTCGGACAGATCATGGACCGGGCCATTGGTGCCAGTGACCAGGGGCCCTTGATTAACGGGCCCTGGGCATGCAGCGAGATCAAACGGCAATTTATAAAAAAGTACTTGAGTAATGTACAATTTGACATTGGCCGTGGCAGGCCCGTCACATGTGCAAAGTGTGGGGCACCGGCTTCTATTTGTGTCTGAAATCAGTGCATGCATGTTGTCCGTCCATCTGCCCACCGACCACCCACCTATTAGCCAACGATGTCTATGGGTTTATGCTCAAATATGGAGCGTTAAGCCACATAGCCAAGTCCCGTCATACACATCTGTCTAACATCTTACTAACAGAGCTGACAAGTATATTACCGTATAATTAGTTGTACAGCATGTGTGTACAGCGTGTGATGTGAGGGGCGCTCTTATCATCATACAACATCATGCATCACATTCCGTGTTCAGCCAATGAAATCGTCACAAATGTCATTCCGACTACTCACTTTTGGCGTCTTCACTTTTCTGCCCTCACTTTTATCTTCAGTATGTGCTTTGCTCAGCCAATCAAATCATTGTTATGGGATGATCAGCCAATCTCCCTCTGCATAGACTGGTTGGTGCCCGCTCCCTTGGCTGGGAGGAGGAGTAGGACCCTACAGTATATGTCCTCTCTGGGGGGGGGGGGGGACTGAAGGACTTCAGTGCAAGGAATGAGTGCATTCGCCATGTATCTGAAGGAAGCCTGATCTAACCACTCTTAGATTTACTTTGTGTTTGCCTCTGTGGCGGGCTCTTCTGTATTGGTGCGGCCAAGTCTTCTTGCGATAGGTCCCTTCTTGGGAGGACCTGCACTATACTGTTGTTGGTCCCTTTGGTCTTGCTCCCGGTGTTGTTGTAGGACTAAGGCCCTATACGTCCTATCTGATGAATGAATATCAACATCCTAATACTGGGGGGTCAAATTATGACAGGCAATTCCTGCTGTCAAAATATCAAAAAGTAAAAAAAAAACACTTTGTTTGAAATAGACACTCATGCCTTCAATGGTGTGATTTGGGGTCCTAAGGATGAATACAAAATTAATATCAACATCTTAAAACCAAAATGTTGAATTGTGGGTTTGAGCTCACATGCCCACAAAAGGGTGGGTAACTACCTGTCAGTGGGCTGGGAGGAGTAGTAGCACTAAGGCCCTATACATCCTCTCTGGGGGGGGGGGGGGGGGGCATTTTTACAAGCACACCCACAGAAGAATAGAGGGAAAGCAGACACAGTTCTGATAGGATTCAAAACCAGACCAAGAGATGTACTTGTGGATCCAAAGCAGGGAGGTCTGGGCCTACTAGGATATCACCTTAGTTTGCAGTTAACTGGTTGGAGATAGGACTAAAGTACAGAGGATTCCCAAACCTGGCTTGTCTCTGTACCGTATAATAGACTAGAAGCTGTGACTCCCCTCTGCGCCCTTTCATTGAAAATCACTCCCTACCCGTTACTCTATTCTTTCTCTGTTTCCCTTCAAGCTGATTGATTCTGCAAGCCTTTGACTGTGGAGAAAGCCGCCCGCTTTTGTGTCCCATGTGCTGAGTGCTTCCATGTCCCAACTCCCAGCAGGAGAAAATGACTTTTCCTCTTTGCACATTTGCCCAACTTGTATTTTCCCTAACAGTGTTGTGTTTCAACACCCTCTCTCAAAGCCTCCCGGGCCCTTTCTTAATGGGTTCATTTAAATTTCCCACCGTAGCCAGGTTAGAGAAATGAGACAATGTTAGAGCCCGACCAGACAGCTCTTTAAATTAAATAGGCTACAGTACAAAAAGCCAATCATCTCCAAGGCCAGGCTGAATTGGGGTTAATTGGAATCAAATGAAGGCCAACTTTTTTTCCCTCCATAATTTAAGAATACAAAGTCCTGCGTGGCAGTTTTAAGTAAAAGTATAATAGTGAAAATGGAAGACAGGTGTGTGTGTGTGTGTGTGTGTGTGTGTGTGTGTGTGTGTGTGTGTGTGTGTGTGTGTGTGTGTGTGTGTGTGTGTGCGTGTGCGTGTGCGTGTGGGGGGGGGGCTATTATTCATAATACTCGGCAACAATACGCTACTGACGTGCAAGCAGAAGCAGGTGATGGAACATAAAGGGAACTGTGAACTTGAAAGCACAGAAGACAATGCGTAATGACACATTCAATCAATACATACAACAAAGCAGCAACTGGATGAGAGACAATGCATGTCTGTCAGTCTGCCTCCAGACAAATACGTGTTTACATCTCAGCCGCCTTTGTTTCCCCCAAGCTGAGTAGTACCTGCAGCTAACGCTTACTCATTTCAGTCAGTCCATCTCCCAAACAACAATCTCCTTCTCGCTGCAGGACCCGCTTAAAGGAAATTGTGTTCGTATTTTCGGACAATTTCCTGGTAAGAAAAGTATATATAGGCACAGGCTACATCTGTTTATACTAAGTTATAGGCAGAATGCATGATAATTAAATCCATGCAGGCTTACAGTACATGAACCATGCTGTGTTTGTTTGTGGCCCTTTCTTTTTCATGCTGTATAATCTTCCAAACAAAACCACAGCTCCCATCCATTGGTGGAATCTTGAGACAGGCAGGAGTTTGGCCTGTCCCAGCAGTATTGTTGTCAGGTAAATCCTCTATACGAGGATCTATACAGTACCAATGTGCACATTAGCAAGGAGAAGATTGCAGTAATCTGATTACACTTGAAATGAGACTAATAATAATAATAAAAAATAACACTGTATTGAAATTGCCCAAAGTTTGGGGAAAGTATGTGACTACTTCAATTTAGAATTTAGGCATTCAGCCTAAATTCAATGACAAACTTTATTTATAGGCAACGTTTCGGTCAAAGACCTCTTCAGGCATCTGATTAAATATCAAATGCATAGAAATAGAAAGTAGTAAGGCTCATATGTAAAGCAAGTAACTATTATCAGTCTAAAAGAAAAAAATCACACACATGTGAAGTGAGGGGTACTCTTATCATCATACATCATCTCATTCCAGCCAATCACAATTTGCGTCCTCACCTTCGTCGTCAATGTATGTGTTACGCAATGTTTTTGTTTACACTATGACGTAAAATTGTCCATTCATTGTCAATGGGAATTTCATGTTGTTGTTAGGACGAAGTTTGTGGACACACAGTAAAAGCTGGACATAAAGATCACACCTGTGTGATTGATCTTATCAACTTGTATACATCATCTCAATGTTTGTGTTTACTAACGCCCCTCAAAAGAAATCCATCATCTGTACTTGCTACATTGATTAGTCACATTGTATACACTGTATCTAAAACTAAACTAAAGTACGTTTAAGAAAACTGATTTGCAAGAATCCGACAATGCAATGTGATATGATGGCATAGTACAGTGATTTGGGTAATTTGGAGAAAAAAGTGAAATCACTGAAGATACCTTTAAATAGTTTGTTGTTGACTACATGTCCTCTAAACATGCTTTAAACAAAGCATGAAATTGAAAACAGACTGACAAAATGCTCACCATTCCTTTGGAATGAACCATGACATTGATGATAGACTGAAAAGAAGGTTTTGGGACAGGGGGGAAATGTGTTTGCAGTATGTGACCTACATTTTAATCAGGTAACCGTTTAGAGTTTATCTAACCAAAATAAAAGTAGTAATGGCATGCACCAACACTGGAAGACTTTTTTTCTAATCCTGCAGGATTAACTTCGAAGAGGATATTCACTAAGAAACATTTATATAAATCCTAAACACATGAACCCGCTCTGCCGCATGCAACCCTCAATCAGTCTGGGTTGCATGATGCAACCCAGCCAACCCAGCCACAAATTAATTCTGATGAAAGCCTGCCCTACACTTTGATTTGGCCGAATATCAACTATTATACAACCCAATAGGCTCCATGTGTCACACATAAAGCCTTTTCAAAATGACGTGTGCCTTGAATAGTTTCTTTGACTTTGACACAAGTTACCTTGATGACTGAGCCTCCAGCCATTACTTGATCTCTGCTCTGATGAGTGTTATTACCCCCTGATCGGTGCACAGAGAATGGGTACAATGAGTCACATTGGGACATTACTGCCCCATATTGTTTCCATTGGCAATGGAAGAATGGAGCAGCATGTTTACACACATGTAATCTGGACAGATTTCAGTAATCAGCTACTACAGTAGCCGACCGAGAAAGACTACCACGCCATATCCCGGCCTCAATCCTCAGAACAAAAAATAGCAGTCACAGCCATGCTCCTTGCCATTATGTTGAAATTATACACCCTAATAACTGTCAATTTAATAAATGGAGAGACATTCGTGCTCCCGTCCTGACAAAAAGACAGCAGTATAGAGAAATCACTATCTGGGCTGTCATGCAGGAGCATTGATCATGTACAGTATAGATGGTGAAACAAGCAGGGAAAATGACACGATATAATTCTATGTTGGAATAAACTCTTAATGAAGCTCCCTCGAAAGTGTTGTTTACAGTAACTGGAGGCCATTGGGAGTAGTGCTGATTCAGTTATCTTTAACATTGTCCAGTTAACGTTCCTCTTTGCTCTTAATGTAATTGGGGCCATTCCATTATTTCTGCCCTGATTTATATAAGATTATACAGCATTTAAGCGTGCAGTGTCAGACTCAATGGTGTATACACCAAAATAATCACACCTGTGTGAAATGAGGGGCGCTGTTATCATCATACATCATCTCATTCCGGTCAATCACAATTTGCGTCCTCACTTTTCCTTTCTCACTTTTGTCGGAAACGGAAACCTGGGCATAGTATTAATGTTATTTAGTGGATGGAGAGAAAGGATTTTTGTCCAACCAACAAATGTTACAACCACTGACGGGTCTTGATTCTGGCCATTCACAATTTCTGTCCTCACTTTTTATCCTCAATTACGTAAGTTCTCAAGGATGTGTGTTCTCTCCTCTGCGTCCTCAGCGTCCATAGCCTAGGTGGGGTTGGCGAAAGGGCCTTTCTGTGTGACACAGATGCTTTCCCGGTTATTAATGTAGTACAGACACCATTGTACAATGATGTATAATACTAGACTAATCAATTTGGTCAATTGTAAAAAGTCTATTAGAATTATTTTGTGTTATTCGTTGAAATACTAATATGTTAAAAGAAATAACTTGAACTTCAATAATCAATTAACCTACTCGAGCAATAAATCAGTATTGGTATAAATATCATTGAAAAAAGCATTAAAACTTGTTATTATCATAAAAATCAGAAAAAACTCCTTTCCTTTAGGCTGTTTTGACTTCTCCCTGATTGCAGATCCACAAGGCAGCTACAGTAGTTTTAGTGGAAATGTCATGGATATTTAAACATGACACGAACGTGCTTTCCATTTAATGACTCCACCCTCCTCGCCCCCAAAGCTTTCCATTGAATGACTCCACCCTCCTCGCCCACAAAGCTTTCCATTTAATGACTCCACCCTCCTCGCCCACAAAGCTTTCCATTGAATGACTCCACCCTCCTCGCCCACAAAGCTTTCCATTGAATGACTCCACCCTCCTCGCCCACAAAGCTTTCCATTGAATGACTCCACCCTCCTCGCCCCAAAGCTTTCCATTGAATGACTCCACCCTCCTTGCCCAAAACCGGACGATTTTTAAATCGAAATCAATTCAATTGGTTATTGCATGTTTTGTAATAATCTAAATCCGCAAAATAAAAAATTCAAATTATTGTAGTAGAGAAAAAATACAATGTGTCTCTCAGATGTAGTGGAGTAGAAGTACTATAGTAATGAAAATGTTAAATACTCACGTAAAGAAAAAGAAAGGGGAAAGTACCTGAACATACTGTATAGTACTCAAGTAAGGTACTTGAGAAATGTACATGCTTTCCACCACTGATTGTAATTGAGCCATTGCCTGTCCTCTCTGCAGGGGCCAGTATGGCGCCACATTGGGGACATCCATCTGACGGCAGACAGTCTTAATGAACTACCAAGACCCAGACATGGCACTTTTACTAAGACCTCCACTCAAGCCTGGGTTATGACATGCTGAGGAAGCAGGCCCGCTGTTGTTTTAAATGGGCTCGCTTTTTTAAAATGGCTGCAGAGTGAACTTTTCAATCTATCAGAGTGCACTTCAGCCAATACCAAGGTGTAACGTTATGCTTCGTTAACAGTTCCACATTTCTGGAGGGGCTTAGACTGATTTCTTTGACATACTGTCACGGCGTGTCAGAGAAATCACTATAAAAGCTCAATTTGTCAAAAGGAAGGGCACGATTTTCCACATTGAGACATTTAGGGAGGTAGTGTTGATAGATTTGAGTAATGTCAGCGATTGAGTCGATGCGAGATTAAAGTTTCCTGGTTTCAAATACATTAATGAATATCTAGAGTTATCCTTTTATCACACTTTTCAATTCTAGTGTGGAGCCCAGAGAAGGCTATGCACCAGCCATTCTCTCATTAAAAGAGACTCATAGAAAAATCACAGATAATTAAGCCATTAGTGCAAGTTCAATAAATCCTTTTCATGGAATAAGCATTGACCTCAGCTGCACTGTGCCGTGGGTGTTCATGTTTTAAAGGTGAGTGAGAGGAGCCATTTCACTTACGTATTTTAGAACATATGCGGCAAAAAAATTATTTCAACCACATCTGTAATATAACAATGTGGGCAATAAAATCATGATGGCCAAATCAAGTCTGGATCGTTTCTTTTAAGAGCAGCTACTGTAAGCAACACCAACAGTGAACCAGTTGTCCTTGCAGTACACACATCACAAGTCCAGGATTATGGGTGTCAGCACACAGTACAGTATAGGTAATAACATGGATAATCAAGTTTGTCCTGCCAATATAACAGACAGAGATGAAAGAGGGAATAAACTGGACTAGAGCAGTGATTCCCAAACATTTTTAGCCTGTGACCCAAAAGAGAAATTTGATGTCTCTTTTGTTTTCTAGGGCGCGTTCGGAAATAGCAAACTAATAGGCGAGTGCGCTCCAGTGCTGTATTTCCGAACGCGCCCCTAATTTATGGAATTCATTTGATTTTTCTTGTATTTCTTCATGAAATTACTGAAAAAAATATATATTTGAATTAGTTTTTTGAGGGACAATGGACTAGAGAGGCCTTTCACTTGTCTTTCTCTGTGATATGTGACTTTGACATACTGTAGGGGGTGCATTACATAGGCGGTAGGCCTACTATTACGTTCATGATTAACAAAGCAATGTAACAACAAAGAAATGTAATATGTTTATTTTACCTAATTTGGCTAATATGATTACAGTTACTATGTAATGCATTACTTTCAGGAACTCTTGTTCTGTATTATACTTTTTAGAAGTTTCCAAGGTATGCACTAATGTAGTTTGTTTACCATACATTTTTTGTAAACCTTTATTTGCTTTTTAAAAATATAATGGAATACCCAGCACCGATAGAGTAGCCTCGCGTAGCGATACTAATATCACTGTGTGGATATTAGTCTCGTCCCTCCATTAGTATTAGATTTATTTCTGCAATGTCCTGCCCCATATTTGCATACCCTGGGCCCTGGTTGTTTATAGCCTGGTTCCAGACGAATGTGGTTGGCTCGCCACCACTTCAGCTGTGAAGTCCTCTAACAATTGAGAGGGGCCAGACTTAATCTGCCTGGGACAATATGCTTTGCATAGGCCGATGAAGGCTGGCTAGATAGAGAGTGCCTCAGCTGTTGTTTAGGCTGCAAACATTTCTTTCTATTCAAAATCTTTTTATTGCAATAAATATCAGAGATCATATAGGGCAGACATAATGAAAAGACTATGTTGTTGCGCAAAACATGCCCCTTCAAGACAAAAGAAAAAGAAAAAACATTTTCTCTCCTTCAAGTCCCAATTTAGTAAAGCCAATTCCCAATTCCCCAGCCTCTCTGCGAGTACTCCATCTCTGCTAACCCCCACGATAAGTCATTGGGAGGGTGAAGAAAGCCTCGGTCTCCTCCGATACCCGGGCCGTCAAGCCACCATCTTCTTTCCACCAGACAGTGACGGGTCACAGGGGGGGCGTAACGCATGTGGAGGTACACTCTATCCCCCCCACCTCCTCCCCCCCTGAACAGGCAGGCTGCAAACATTTCAAGGTATTGGCTAGCCAGTATCTGATTACCGCCTACTTATGGTGCACTTTCTCAGACCACACCCTTCTTCAAACTCGGCCTTCATCGTGATTACACACCAGTAAAGTTGTGTGACTGCACCTTGCATGGTTGCGAAGATAAGTATTCCTGCAGACATACAGTATAAAGTAAACACCACACACAGACTCACAAGGTGAAAAGGATAACAGCCTCACTGTCACGGCTATACTTCATAGAAATGACTGACAGGTAAATTGTGCTCTCTATGTCTCCAAGGAGTGCCTGCCTGCTGTGTACCAAGTGGCCCCTATGCAGTTGTATGGCATACAAAAAAACATAATGACCCTTAGCCACAGGAACTATGGTTAAGCAATTCTTGAGAAATCACAACCCTGGAAAAACTATGATTATAGTCCACTTGGGCTGCTGTAATTATTGTCTATACTAAAGAATAAGTATCGTCAGTGACGTATCCCAAGGTCATACCCCTCACTCAGGTGACCCAGCCGGAGTGATCAAGTCCCGACTTACGTCACAGTAGCTACCCTCGATCAGTTCCATTAGGGCAAGACCAAGGCCACACCGTTGGCCACACTCTGCCAGGACTGGGAGGACTAGGCTCTGTGAGATGACTCCTGTCCGGGCCCCTCCTACGTCTCACCAGGTCCACTCCTGCTCTCACCAGGCCCAGGACCTGTGCGTTGCACCAGTCTCCCAGCACCAGGCCTCACCCGAGGGTTTTTTGGGCTTCCTCCTCATGGAAGACACAGGCTGGGGCAGCAACCCATACTGCTCCTGGGTGCCGTCTACATCACCCGTCTCTCCGGTGGTCACCAGACTATACCTGGTTGTCACATAGTCTATTCCTATCACTATAAATAGTCACTATAAATAGAATAATATACTATATGAAAGAGGAAATATTTCAGACTCAAAATGTTAATGGCGGGTCAGAACCAAAGTCTGAATACAGTGTTGACTGTGAATTGCAGAGGTAGTGTACTGTAATGCACATGTGGGCTCTGGAGACACGATTTGAATACAGCAAATTAACAGTTACATACTTAAGTTCAGTCTGAGCTGCAGTAACAGCCAAAGCAACCGCTCTGGATGTCTTTTTAACCACCTTTGCACCACCTTTCCACCTTTGTCTTTTATGATCCACCAATCCACCAATCAACAAAATAATAAGAATAAGAATAATCACTAGACCAACAGATTCAAATTACTTAATAGTTTCTCACTTAAGTATTCTTTTCTGTTCCAGTATATTAAGTGGAATGATAGCTGAGGACCAAAATAAGCAGAGCTCTTTGACCCCCCAAATCCGCCTTTAATCCGCAAAATTACACAAAAACGACATCAAATACACAGAAACTAAAAGGTTGCCGAAATGAATAAGGCAACCTTTTACTTTAGATCCTGGCAATTACTGCCCCCTCTGCCAGGTTAGTTTAAAGATGGGACTTCAGATAGAAAATGATCAAAATTACTTCAAGGATCTGCCTGCAGAGAAAATGCATGCTAAATGAGAGAGAGAGATAAAAAAAAAAGAGAGAGAGATTGAGGATGATCAATATTGTCAATAAGCCAAGAGTGTTATTTCATTGAGGAAGAAAGGTGTACAGTGTATCATCACCTGTTTTAGTTACAAAGCAGGGACAGAGTGTGTGCCGCACAGATTACATAGACACTGATAGCAGGTGCTCAAATAAAGGATGTACAGAAATAATCAAAGGGATTAGAATAGATGGTTTGCTGACCTCTGATCGTAGCTCGCCTCCTTTCTGCGGCAGTGGAGGGTGACCACTCTGTGGCCCTCACTCCTCACATCCTGGCTTACCATCCACTGGGTGGGGTTGCTGGGCCGAGCCCCGAGAAATGTCACCCCCTCTTTCAACTTCACCCTGTGGAGGAGAGAGAGGGAGAGAGGGAGGGGGGGGGGGGGGGGGGGAGAGAGAGAGAGAGACAGCGAGAGAGAGAGGTTCAAATCTAACTTTTCGCCAACTATAGCTTTTCGCAATCCAGCACTGTGCCATTTAATGCACACATGTGTTGAAAGAAGAAAACATTTAATTCAGCAAGTCGATACGTCCAGCTGATCATCCAAGACAGCTGGGGACAGATAAGACAATGAGACAGGGCTTTGTAGAGACTAGAGACTAGAGACGTGCCAGATGGCACAATAGCGTCTTTGCTTCCTCTTCAGAAGACAGTCACAGCTGGGTTTTTTTCACACTATATGCTTTCTTTTTTCGGGGGAACATCATCTGTTTTATCCATTAGCATTATAGTGATCAATCAAATAATAAAATAATTAGGTTCAAACACCTGCCACTTTATTGCACATTTCTGGTTAACTGACAGATGCTCTATTTCAGACCTCAGTTTGTTACTGTGCATGCATGTCAATGAAATGTTAATCTCTCAAGACAGATTTGCAATTTGCAATGAAAATCTGTCAGCAGTAGAATAGCTCTACTAAGGGGCAGGCCTTTGAGCAGGAAGCTGATGGCTGTCCTGCAGTTCTTACCATAAAACGGTCTGGCCAAGCCTGATCTCCTGTTATTTACACATTTAAACAAGCTTTCCTCCAGAGGTAAAAAAAAAAAAAGAAAAGAAAAAAATAAGAAGATTGAGGAAATGGTGAATGGTGACGCAGTAAAGAGAAATATGTGTTTACCTTCAACATTACTTTTGATCCCAACCTCAAAAAGTAAATAATAATAATAATAAATAATAATAATAGTTGTGTTTGCAGGAGATGTTCTGTGATATGTTGGCATCAGTGTTATCTTTCAAATCAGTTTTAAATCAGTTTTTCACTTTCTTTGCTACTATTTTTTTGATTGATGATATTTTATCTTCTATTTTTTACCAGTTTTGGGTGGGAGGAGTAGGATGAATGCTCTACGCCCTCCCAGTGGGGGCCGTGGCAGGTGAGTCAGTAGGATACAATCAGCAGTGACAAGACGAAAATACATAGGGGGAGGAATAAATTGGCATAACTAAATAAAATTGGGGAGAAATTATTTAAATGTAATGATACAATGAACAGGCAAACAAGTAAATATAAAACACTACTGTAAACTGAACTTTATTTTATTTAGACTTGACCATACACCTCAATCATACTCTTTCTCCTTAACAACCCTCAATGATAGATTCATCTGAAAGGGCCATTGTGAAAGGGTTCTTTTGACTGCGGCACAAATGACAGTGTCAATTTCCTTGACTCAGCCTTAGAATAGTACAAAAGGAGTAAAATGTTCACCAGAAGAAAATAAAACAGACCCGCAAATGAAAATAATTTCAAAAGTAAAGTATCTCCTCAATGTACAGTACAGAGTAATGGAAACTGTAGACAGGAAGTACCGGGTAGTTGGCCCTACAGTGTAGAGGGAGTTGACCGGTTTAGTTAGACTAGCATTCCCCCTGGGCACACCTTAGCGGACAGCCGCGGACAGAAGAAGCTGTCTTTTACGTCATTTCCGAATTTTTAGACAGCTGGTGGATGGAAAAGAAGCTCCACCTCCGCGGCTGACTGCCGCGACGGACAGATTCCCGGAAACGCTCTCCTCCAGTTTGATTCTAGCTGCTGACTTCCCCCTTTCCTGCTCACTGCTTCCTGTTTCTCGTTAAATCATTACATCTCGATTCATTTCTAAATTAAAAGGAGAAACTGCAATTACTAAACAATGACAAACAAATAAATTGAATGGAGTTGCAGAAATGTAGTTTTTAGGTATGGTAGGTATGGCATGTGTGATTTGGTCTTCTAGTGCTAATATGAAAAGCCCTCCATCATAAAGGGGACATCAGCTATAAATAGCTAGCAAATTATGAAAAGCGTATTATTATTAAAAAAGGATCCCATGAATGTGTCACCCTGCTTTGATGTTGTTCTTTGTTATTGCCTCTCCAAAATTCTGAGGACATTGCCTTCCATGGCACTCTTCAGTCAACCAATGGGGCATATAAATTAATACAAATTACTTTGTTCAGAAGCCTCATTATCATGGAAAAGAGAATATTGAACAGATGGTATGGTTCATCTCTCTATAGGTTTGCAGAGCAGTACTATACTGCCAAGGGTCATGTGCGTGTGGGAGTCTTTGTGTACGTGTACGTGTGTGTGTGTGTGTGTGTGTGTGTGTGTGTGTGTGTGTGTGTGTGTGTGTGTGTGTGTGTGTGTGTGTGTGTGTGTGTGTGTGTGTGTGTGTGTGTGTGTGTGTGTGTGTGTATGTGTGTCTGTTCAAAGGCCTGCCCCTTAGGAGAGCTATTCTACTGCTGACACACAGACACACTTTGGCAATGTAAACGTATGTTTTCTCATGCCAATAAAGCCCTTTGAATTGAATTGAATTGAAATTGTGTGTGTGACCTCGCAAGTGTGATTGTGCATTTGTAAATGGTAAATCGCCTGCATTTCTATAGCGCCTCTTTCCAAAGCGCTTTATACAATGCGTGTTACATTCACCCATTCACACAAAGACGGTGGAGGCACCAACCTGTTCATCAGAGCAGTAAGGGGTTCAGTCATACAGTAGATATTAAAACCTGTTCATCAGAGCAGTAAGGGGTTCAGTCATACAGTAGATATTAAAACCTGTTCATCAGAGCAGTAAGGGGTTCAGTCATACAGTAGATATTAAAACCTGTTCATCAGAGCAGTAAGGGGTTCAGTCATACAGTAGATATTAAAACCTGCTCATCAGAGCAGCAAGGGGTTCAGTCATACAGTAGATATTAAAACCTGTTCATCAGAGCAGTAAGGGGTTCAGTCATACAGTAGATATTAAAACCTGTTCATCAGAGCAGTAAGGGGTTCAGTCATACAGTAGATATTAAAACCTGTTCATCAGAGCAGTAAGGGGTTCAGTCATACAGTAGATATTAAAACCTGCTCATCAGAGCAGCAAGGGGTTCAGTCATACAGTAGATACCAACCTGTTCATCAGAGCAGTAAAGGGTTCAGTCATACAGTAGATATTAAAAAACTATGCAGTCCGTTGGAGAGACCTGTCTCCAATGGGAGGAGGAAGTCAAGTGCTGAAGGCATGCTGTGTCGCTGCCACTCAAGTGACTACAGGCCAATCACAGCACGTATTTTCCGGGACTTCCGTTTACATTGCCAAAGCAAGTGCCCCTGGGAAAGAGGGAGTCGTGCCTCTGATGGGACTACCGAACGTCCCCTTCCGTTACGTACCCAGACGTTGGGCAAGTTTCCGCTTTGCTTCCATGCTTCTCGGGAAAGCTTGCCTCCATGTTGCGTTGGGGTGCATACTTAGTTTAGACTAGTCATTGGTTAGACATTGGTTAAGGTTAGGTTTAGGTGTGCTGCCCCATGGGAGGTTAGGTTTAGGGTGAGGGTTTGAGATAGGTTGTATAGTTGTAGGACTAATGACTGGTCTAACCATTGACTAGTCTAAACCAAAAACTGTCTAAACTAAGTACTGCACCCGTTGCGTTCCCTCGAGACACAGACGTCCCAGAGCCGGAAGAGGCGTCTACATGTGTGTGTGTGTGTGCATACGTGGTGTGCATGCGCGTGCGTGTCTGTGTGTACATCTTTTTTGTGCCTGCTTGAACATGTGTGTCAGTGTTTGTATGGCAGGTAATTGGATGATGATTTGCCAGCTGCTTCCCACTCTTTGATGTGGGGGTAGACAGCTCAAGTATACGTATGGACACCAATAGCCTGTATAATCCATTGTCATAGGAAGACATGCATGTGGGAAAGAAAAGGGACAGAAATGTAAGTACATTTTACTTACCGCTTACCGGTATAAAAAAAACAGCTGTTATTTCTCTAAATAATAGGTACAAGTCAACAACAGGCTGATAGCAAGCGCTGCGCAACTGCAAAGTGGTTGGTATTATATGAAATAGCCTCCTAAACTGTAAACAAATCTTTGTGAATGTAATGCTCCCTGCCGAAGAGAAAAATAGAAACACTTAGACAGACACACTGCAGGGGTACAGCAGGGTGACAGAGGTGACAGAAAAAGGGCCATTCTGTGTCAAATGGCAGAAAGCTAATAGCTTAAAAAGAACTTCCAAATACTTAAGCAGAACATAGACAGGATACGAAGGACAAACTGCAAATTCACTGAGATCTTTAGAGATTAACTTATTTACAGTAGAGCAATGATGATAGTCAGACAAGCACACTTCTATAGACGCATTTCTGAAAATGAATAGCATAACTCCTTAACTTTAATGAAATTTAATGAAAATGAATGAATACATGCGGAAGGACCCCCAGTGAACACATACATACACGGCAGATACTTTTTCGTTGTCATAGAGACAAAATGTTTTGTCCCGTGTCATCTCTCAATGTGGAAATATTTGAAATAATGTGCTTTCTGACACGTGCCACCCCCACGTGCATGCCATAGACTGTAAAAAATATGGACAAAGCGATCTCCGGGTCTAACATGGACGTAAAATTAAGCCTGTAATTCCTTGCACTGTAAGTCGCCATATTTCTAGATCTGTTTGGGCCCAGCTGGCCATTGGCTGGCTCCGTTTGGGCCCAGCTGGCCATTGGCTGGCCCAGACAACGAGGCTCAGACTCTTCATTGGTTTTTATTTTGACTGAACGAGGGGTGGCTCCCGTTCATAGACCTTAACGGTATTTTTTTAATAAATGGGACCATAATTTTCCAAAAAGAATATTATTACATGAGAAATGAGACTTTAAACTAGTGACTGGAAGCAGAAAGTATGTTTATTAAGGTAATACAGTCTAGGTGAAGTTGGGCCCAAATACATGGGCCTCTATGGAGCTATCGGACAGCGCCACAACAGGCCATTATATGAACTTTCAAGTCCCGATTTCCTTAGTGGCTTCACAAAATATCTGTCTGACTGCCTCCCTGGTGCATGCGCATGTGTGTGGCCACACATGCACGGCACACATGGTGCAGGACGTGTCAGTCCACATCCGGACACGCTCTGCTTCATTGTATCAGTGAGTAAACAACACGATAACGATAATATCACCATTGAGAGTACTGTATATGTCTATACTTCCTCAAACTATAGCACACACACACACACACACACACACACACACACACACACACACACACATACACACACACGCACACGCACACACAGTAGACATTTCCTCTCACCTTGTACCTTCCTACACAGTAAAAACCACTAGATGAAATATAGTGTCTTGAGCAAAGAGATTAGATTGAGAAGGTGGTATTGTCTGTCCACTATGCCTTTTGAACATCCAATTCCACTCTAAAAAGCTCCTGACAATCACAAATGAGCGCAAAACAGAGTGCAAATTTTGACGAATACAAATTGGATACAAACTGAACATTCATTCACGACACGTCAGGACAATCTGATTGAAATAAAATATATTAATCACATTTCTTCGCTTGCTCACTAGCTTGCATCGCTTTCTGTTATGAGTGTCATCACCTGCCCATATGGAGACCCCCCTCATCAGAGAGACAGAGAGGGAAAGAGTGACTGGGATAGGAAGAAGCTGGGGTAGGGAAAGAAGGGGGAGTGGGAGAAGGAAGAGAGGAGGGGGAGGCCGGGGAGGGAGGCCGGGGAGGGATAGGAAGAGAGCCCATTTCACCCACACTAGAACCCGACCAATGCTGGGTACCCGGTACTAGAACCCGACCAATGCTGGGTACCCGGTACTAGAACCCGACCAATGCTGGGTACCCGGTACTAGAACCCAACCAATGCTGGGTACCCGTTACTAGAACCCGACCAATGCTGGGTACCCGGTACTAGAACCCGACCAATGCTGGGTACCCGGTACTAGAACCCGACCAATGCTGGGTACCCGGTACTAGAACCCGACCAATGCTGGGTACCCGGTACTGGAACCTGAACACGCTGAGGATTGATGGGTCAAAAAGTGACATGTTGTCATGCTGACAACGCAGAGCTTCAGTTTGTTCTTACTTCTTATTATCCTCACCAGGACGGAATGTCCGAAGGTGAGGGATTATGTTTTTTCACTCTTCTGTCTGTCCGTCTGTAAACCGAAAATCGCAGGCACTGCTGCAGCTGGATTGATTGGCATGAATCTGGATCAGTGAATCTGGACAACAGCCTATATCCAACTGACTTTACGCTGAGCACAGCACTCCATCGGTGAGTCGATCAGACAGTTCTCAAGATACTGCTGTACAAATGGACAGCGATTTTGTGCATTTTAAGTGGTGCAACCACTTCATTAAGGAGCTACAGTATGTATGTCTGTCCCTGACTGGGTCCCTGTGTCTCTGGCTGGTTCCGAGCACGGAAATAGCGTTTAGTTTGTTTTCACAACCAAGTGTCACTGTTGCGCAGCCTAACACACACACACACACACACACACACACACACACACACACACGCACACATTAACTGTATATACCATTAAGACGCCTTAAGGGCAAGAAGCGAGCGCAGGTGGTGGGGAAACAACAGACTTAAAAAAATAGTCAGTGACATCATACACACACACACACACACACAGAGACTTTGACTTTGACTGGAAGTGGGGTGGGGGGTCTTGAAAGCACATGTGAGGAGGAAAAGGGCAGAGGAGATGTGCACACATACACACACACACACACACACACACTAATTGTGTGTGTGTGCATGAGTGCGTGCATGAGTGCGTGCATGAGTGCGTGCATGTGTGCGCACGTGTGTGCGAGATATTATACAAATAACTCAGAAACACAGTTTGTGGTTCGGGTCAAGCTGACTCAGACAAATTCCGACAGTGGCCAGGGTCCTGAAAATGCTCAGGCGCCACTGCTCTTCGCTTCTGAACAGTGTGAGGTTCCTGCTCATTTCTTTTTCATCCTCCAATGGTCAGAATGTCTCTGTGTTATCCGGGGAGACTCTAGGATGTTCCATGCAGGCTGCAGCATGGATCATTCTCATGGGAGTACAGGTCATTAGCCTGTCGAGCGCATCCGGGGCTCTGAGTGTAGTTGTTGGAGCAGCACGGTCGAAAGGTCTTTATTGACTCAACAGTCAATATGGCCTTGTAGCTATTCAGCCCTGGATGGTTCCTGCAGGTTGACCACCAGTGGCCCACGACTACGAGCCATTAGCTTCCTGCTGCTAAGGGGATGCATGCCCTTAAACATCAGCTGTTTGAAATATGGATGAGTAGAAGTAGTCTTTGCTAAACCCACATTTAGTAAAGAGGTGTACTGTAGAATGAGACTGTAGATTAGAATGTTCCAGATACAGTTGGACTCTCACGGGAGTTTATATAATTTTATTTAAATTCATGAACTGTAATGCAAAAAGTAAGAAAGAAAACAGTCTCATGACAATAGAGCACCATAGAAAATGAGTAAGATTGATTTTATGCATCTGCAATTTTATTGTTTCTTCCTATATTTGTTCATGCCCTCCATTTCCATCTCCACACTTGTAATTGTACTATCTATCCTGTAATCTATCCAAAAAGAGTGGAGTCAAGAGCAAGTCAGATCCAAAACAACAATCAGGTGACTCATCTTCAAAGTTAGACAAGCTGACAATAAAACCGAAAATGCATGCATCAAAATGCACCTATACTATGGGCTCTCCACACTGTCTCAAGAGGTCTCCAGTGAACTCACTGAACTACAAGCAAGACTGAACAACCTGAATACCAAGTACTGCTTCACTGGGGAATGAAGTAAAGAGAAATAGACGACCCATAGAGGGAAAGCATGCACATAGCGCTATAGTAGCTGTGTAAAAGGCTGTGTTGTTTAGCTGCCAGTTGTGCAAGTATACAAGATGCAACTCCTCAAAAGCGTCAGCAGCCATAATGGAACCTGACAGGTCATCATTGTCACGGTGGTGGTGAGTCCGAGCTGGACAAAGTGAGGTGAGTGTAGAAAATCCAGAGGCAATCAGAGACCACAGAAGGATCCATCACAGTGACTCATCACAACTCAACACACTGACACAGAATGAATAGAATAACGACCCGGCCACCATATTCTAGCTTTCTGTCTTTCACCAGCTCTCTCTAGACCCCTTCCTGTCCCTTATTGTATACGCTCTGGCTCCTCGGGGGATCTCCTCAATAAATAATGATGAGATAAGTAGGAAAGCTGTCTCTCAGTGGGGCAGTGAGAGAAATAAATATTTCCGAAGGATATTCAATAAGGTGGAAAACTCAGCGACGGCGGGAGTCCACTGCTGGAGGCCCCCATGCCTGTGGCTGGAGATGGGGTTTTACTCCGTCTTCCCGGCTACCCCTCCATCTGGTTGCAGGTAGCACATGGATGGGCCGATCCCCCCGGCCAGTTCTCTCTGCAGAGGGCCGCATGCATCCTCATTCAGCAGCTCTCGGAGGCACAGCTCTCCCCCGTCTACAGGAACAGTGTGCCGAGAATGAGAGGAAACAGCAGGAGGCAGAGGACAGAATGTTGTGGTGTGAGGCCAGTGGCAGGGAGATGGCAGGGGGGACAACACAGTGCTTTGTGATGGTTTGTAGTTGGCGGCTAATGGATAATGGACGCTGCGCTGGATAGTCTAGCAAAATACTACGCTCATGTCCTGAGTCTTGTGTCCTGTGGACCGTAACCACTTCAACATCAGAGGCTGATGTAAACCGCACACACACACACACACGCACACACACACACACACACACACACACACACACACACACACACACACACACACACACACACACACACACACACACACTCCACTCTCAGAGAGGCAAAACAAAATTCCCAATCTTCATTATTGCCACAATCTACAACATGAAATGGAAAAGTTTGTGCAATGCCACAAAAAAACAAGTGTATTCCAGTCAGACACTCGAGTCTAGGTCAAGATGAAAACCCTTTATTGCAATTAAGCATGACATGATAAAGGACATAAAATCCCCATATAGGGCAGAACCTAAAGATACGCAGAAATGATATGAACATAATACGATACATTACAAACAGATAGCTTTTCGTGCACATCCAAGTGGGGGGAGGTGCTGGTAGGCAAGGTATGCAATGCAGACCAAAGAAAACTTCCCTTAGAAGATTAGATTTGCTTCATTGCCGTTTTATTGCACAACGCATTTCGCCGTGTAGGCTTCATCAGGTGCGTCGCATAATACGATACATACTGTATAGACCTGAACTGAATGTTGTGTGCTTAAATAGACCAGACTGAACCATTGGGATGGTGTCTTTGGATAACTATTATCGATGAAAACTCCCTAAGAACCTTCTTTTGTCATTTTTTATTATCATCATTATTATTATTATTATTATTATATTAAGTCTAAGCTTAAAGTATTATTATTATTATTATTATTATTCATGAAACATGTAAATAGATAGACAAATACGCAAAAAACGATAGTGAATGGTACGTTGAGACCAGGTGTTTTTTGATGAATTTGGTGTATTAATCATTATAGTATTTAGTATTACTGTATTATTCAAAGAAATATATCAAAATAATTGGAGATTATGTGGCCAATACTTGTTCTCTCAGGAGGGTGGTTGGCGTCTTCCTTAGGAATAAAGTGAGAAGCTCAGTCATCTGTGAAGACTTGAGTGGAGCCGCTGCTCCTTTGCATAGAAAGGAGCCAGTTGAGGTGGTTTGGGCATCTATAAAGTTGCCTGGTTGCCTGCCCAGGGAGGGTTTCCAGACACATCCAGCTGGAAACAGGCTATTGACTATAAGACTGCGGCCATCTTGCCAGCAAGGTGCTACCTAGGTGCAACTTTCCATAGACAGCCCATTCATCGAAACAGAAAAGTCCTATCTGATTGTATTAAACAACATCAAACTCACCAACATTGCAGCTGTACGGAAAGCTTGAATTATCCTCTTTCTATCGGCGTTTGTTATTGTTTTTGTTGTTTTGTTCTATCTGCAAGGAGTGGTTACACCACTTTAAAAAAGTTTTTTTTCTCCTCTGGTGAAAAGCTGGAGGCTGCACGGTGGCAGCCCCTCAGAGGTCTGGTCACATATGTCTATGTTATCGGGATCCCCCAGTCAGAACCACCTCTTATGGCCTGTCTATGTTGCCATCGGGATCCCCCAGTCAGAACCACCTCTTATGGCCTGTCTATGTTGCCATCGGGATCCCCCAGTCAGAACCAACTCTTATGGCCTCATTAAAGGAAGTCAGCGCTCCCCTGCAGGGACTGCCATCTCCGCAACCTGACTTCAGATACATGTACTGTAGGTGGTTGAAGATGGATAGATCAAATGAACTATCATCATCCATACTCTTCCTGACATGGTGTTATGTTCTTCTTGTAGCTTGTACATTGTGCTAATAACTACCCTGACTAGAAAAGAAGAATTGTCATTTTATGTGTTGCGAAAAATGGGAGAACTAAATATGTGAAATGTACAAAAAGTTACGAAATATACAGAAAAATGTGCGGAAAATACTCATTACTCATTTACAACCAACGCAGTTGTCATTTTTACATGCAGTGCCAATGTGTAAAATAATGTAATATAGCCTACTTACACCCATCTGTGTGCCCATAGGTGTGTTGGTCTTAAAATGAGGTGTGGTCACTCAGGCAGTCCCCCAACGCAGTATTTCCCTGTATTTAAGAAGCGCATTAAATAATAGACAGACCTACAGTATAGGCGGGTTCACAATGCACACAGGCACAGTCAGTGCATGGTTACTGTAGGTGGTTTAAATAATAATAATAATAATAAATAATAATATTTTCTCCTTAATTTTATTTTTTTCATAAATTCCTCCCACTTGCTTGTCACTGCTGGTGTGCTCCTCTGGCTCAGCTGCCAGTGAGAAGCCTCCACTAGAAGGATGTAGCGCCTCCGTCCTACTCCTCCTGTTCAACATCCCCACTGACAGCATGTGTAGCGACAAAATTCACCCACCTCATACCCGGCTTGGCGGCTTCCCTCCGCCAAACACAGACAAATGTGTGTGTAGATGCTCAGCAAGCCAGATGTGGTGCGATGGATTCAAAAGCAGGTACTTCATCCCTGCACCATGCACCCAAGCTCCCCATTTAGTTTGTGTAGAGAGGCTATGAAACCATAGTATCATGGTTCACAGTGAGTTTAAGTCATTCTGCCCTATCTTACACTTGCTGCAAATCGGCGCAAGGTTCAGCACAACCGTCTGTCATTACTAATTAATTGCAACCAACGCAGTTGTCATTTGCACATGCAGCACCAATGTTGTGTAAATGACTAATCTACTTGCACCCATCTGTGTGCTCAAACGTGTGTTGCTGCAAATCGGTGCAAAGTTCTGTGTTAACTGTCATTAATAGTTTGCAACCAACGCAGTTGTCATTTTCACATGCAGCGCCAATGTTGTGCAAGTCGGACAGTCCTCGGACCACTAGGTTATTGTGGGCCAGAAATGTTCGGAAATCAGTATATGAAAGATCACACCCGTGTGAAGTGAGGGGTGCTCTAATCATCATACATCATCATCAATAATGGTGGTCCCGGACCCTTAATGGCCAAGGGTTCCCACCGACATACATGCCGATTTCAGACACATATGACATACATTCTCCATTCATTATCAATGGCATTTAATGTTGGAAGGAAGGAAGGAAGGAAGGAAAGAAAGAAATGTGCGTGCGAGCGTGTCAGTTAGTGAATCAGTGAGTCAGTCAGTGTGTTTGTAGGCACAGGGCGTAACTATGCACTCGGAAGCTACTTAAATCATTCTGCCATGCTGCTCATCGCGGCCATTCAACAGGAAAGAAAAACAGATGTTGAGATTGCTATGTAGCAGGACAGACTAAAATAGTCCATGGAATTGTTACAGCTGGAGGTTCTTTGTAAGCACTTTAAAAGTCATCATACAATGTCAACAGAACAACATTTTTCTTCAGAATGTTGTTTTTGTTGAACACCGTGGAGATTTCCCAGTACATGCCCCTAAATAGTCGTAGGGAAATTGCTGATTAAATACACGATAGTTCAGTTGATGATACAAGCATGACATTTGGCACAGATGACCTTTCACATCATATGACCCTAATTGATAATCAACCTTGGGCCACACAGAATCCCAACATTTTCAAGATGGCCCGCCAGTTTTATAATGGCTGCAACTGACGGCCATCTCGAAAATGTAGCAATGCTGCGTGGCCCTATAGGTTGAGTATCAATTAGGGTCATATGAAGGTCACCTGTGCCCAATTCACGCTTGTGTCACCAACTGAACTATCATGTCAATTTCCCACCCGACTATAATGAAAGTCGAAGCACACGAGCAGGAGTCCGAACAGACTGTGCTGTCAGTGGGCTGGCTGTCATCCTCGCCTCAGGATGGTCATGTAAAGTAAACACAACGTCTTCCAGGACAGTCACTCTATCTGCCCTGGCATCAGCCGCTACCTTTACTCTCGGCATGAATTATTCATCCAACCTCTCTTTTAGACATCACAGTGTCAACATGAATGATATGGAAAGAATTCAGGATTCCCGACCTGTGTCCCACATCAATATTTGCATCCTATTATAAAGGCTGGCGTATTCTATCATTTTACCCTCACCGAGTGACAAGACCGTGGCAGGAAGTGCCACAGTCGACCTGGCGTGACTCAGTAAAACGAGAGGAACAACAGCGTGACAGTGATGCACGGCGTCGGGGAGCACTGTGACGTTCAGCCCCCGCACGCATGTATCCTGTCGATGGCGGTGTCACAAAGTGTCCGCAACGTCCTGCACCTAAACAGCTCTTTTCACCTGCTTTAGAAGAGGAGGCATTTTGCTGTGTTTTCCACTGTGACTCGCACATCAAAGATTAGTGAAGCCTCCTGCATTGTACTGCTGAGTGGCCATATAGGAGAGCGAGAGCGAGGGGGATGTTTTGTTTACCAATTACACCATCTTTTGTGTATAGACAGTGTGAGCAAAGAGAGAGAAAGTGTCATAAACCCATATGAAAAATTCATATGCCTGCTATCATGGTTGTGTCCCCCGTAATTGGGTTTTGACGACAGTCAGGAACACAGGGAGATAAACAAACACACATTTGGCGAGAAAAGTGAGAACACAATCGATAATATATATGTGACTTCAGTGAGATGTGGATTAGTGCCGCTGTTCCTTTCTGGTTTCATCACATTGGGATGATGGGAGGTTTTCACTCCGCAAGCAAAACTCTCTCTCTTTGGCAAATGGAAAATGATTGGCTTTGACTGCTGTCGGCATGTGATTTGTGCTGTTTCTGATTTCCATACGGGATTAATCCAACAGCTCCCCCATCCTGGGTTGCAGGACATAAAAGTGCCACAGCGTTTCAGAGAGGCTGATTTACAGCGCACAGGTAGTGGGGGCTCGGGGAGAGACTGCCTGGATGTGTGGATTTCCACTGATTCCTCAGGGCAGGCAGACAGCCGCAGGCAGCTGGGGGCTAATCTGTTGACGAATGCGTATATGCATGCAGGTAAACACGCCTATCATTTGGGCTACGGCACAATACACAGGCACACATGCAAAGGTGTGCACACATACATACCGTATGCACGCAGGTGCACATACAAGCGGAGGTGCACACATGAACTCTCTGTTTCAGTCACGACGCATGAGTAGGCCTCCGCGAAGCTGTGACTACGAGATAATGCCGGCACGTCACCTGAAGCAAAAGAGATTTACCCACGCACTTGTTTTCTCTCTTTCTCTCCCTCTCTCTACCCGTCTCTCTCTCTCCCTTTCATTTCATTTCCACTTTTGAGAAACCGCAGGCAATAAATAGTTGTACACCCAAAGGAAAATGGTTAGTAGTAAACGGAAAAGCCATATTAAAGGCTCAGCTCCACTCCTAGCTGTAAACGGCTCATTTATAATTTAATTTGGTGAGATGCCCCAATTTGTGTAAAGATCGATGCCCTTTTTTACCTCAACCTTTCCGTTTAGACCATCCCAAATGAATGACCCCATGAAATTGAAAGAAATTCACATCATTGTTTCCTCAAAATACTTTTCCAGACAACTTCAAAGATTCAAGATAGGCTGGAATCTTAAAAGCTGAGGCTGTTTGTGTCAAGGACACTTTGACACAAACTCTGGAGGAGCCCGTGATCGAACTGGGAACCTCACGTTCCCATCCGGCCACTCCACCCCTGAGCCACTGCCATTTGGGGCCACAGAACCAGTGACAGTTACTGGTACACTGATATGAGGACTGGTATTGGCAGGGTGACGGGTGACTGGCTGAATCATTTTGGTATTCAGTCTCAGCCCTCTGTCAAAGCCCAGGGTTATTTATACAAGCCTGTGGCTTCCTCTTTCCTCTGTAATCTAATGCCCCCCCCCCCACCCGTACCCGTGCCCTGGCCCAAGCAACTCCAGGGAGGGTAAGGAGTTGGTAAAAGATACGCATTGTGTGCGCAGCTAGACAGTGACAATGTTCCAGTAACATGAGGATTTAGCCTGAGAACACAAACAAAACTAATGCGTTACACGTGTTGGGAATCTCTGATGCACAATCCCATCTGCCGACGCACGTATGCTCGTGTGTACTGTATGTGTATGCGCATGCGGAAGAAACCGCACACAGAAATGCAGACGCATACATCTCGTCATGCAGAGGCATCTAAGTGTGAGTGAACACGCACACACACACACACACACACACACACACACACACACACACACACACACATGATGAACAGCCAGCCATGGTAGACGGCCCCCGGCAAAGGCTTACTCTATGCTCACAAAATTGCTTTTAATTGGTGGGAGAGAATAAATCAATGTAAACCATGTTTAGAATCTGGCAGCAGAAGAGGAGGAGGGGGAGGAAGAGGAGGTGGAGGAGGAGGAAGAAGAGGAGGAGAGTGACGAACAAAGTCCAGCGTGGGCGGTTCAGCAGCCATGCTAGCTGCTCTAAACATGACAAATCCTACTCTATTGTTTTGTAGGCCAATTAAGGCCATGTTCAGACTTGCAGCCCAAATCCAATATTTGGCTTGTCCAGATTGCAATCACAATGGTTTTTATCAAGTCTGACTCTGAACCTAAAATAAACATCACATCCGTGTGAAGTATCATCATGCATCATCTCACTCCGGCCAATCAGAATTCGTATTCAATGTTTGTGTACACTCAGAATTGTCCATTCATTGTCAATGGGATTTAATGTTTGTGTAGGAGTATGTGCACATCTATCTTAGTGGCGAATTTTCAGGGCCTTCAAGGTATTCAGAGAAGGCCCTGTGAGCCTCAGAAGAAAGAAAATATTAATTTTAAAAATTACTTTTTTTATTTATATTTTTTTTAATCAAATGTATTAAAATAGTTTGTGTCGCTAATCTGTTAAAACCGCACTGTTTCGCTCGCCATAGTTGTGTTCGTCCCATTCACTGCGCATTAGAGCGTTTTTGTACAGGAGAAAATAACAGCCAATCGGAGATTTCTTTTCACAAGTCACTGTGCAGACTTTCCTCCATACACAATACACTTTAACGGGAGCCCAGGTGTGGAGTGACAGTTTGATCAGCCAATTACATTTGGAGCTGTAGTCAATGGGCGTAGTCTTTTAGATGCCAAGGTATGCTAGAGGAGTAGAGCGGTGGAAAGCCTGGTGAGGCGAGGTTACTAGAGGAGAGGGATCCTGCCCCTCGGCTTCCGTAGCGAACTATCAAGCAAGACAACACAAGCATACCCGTAGTAAACAAACCAATGAAACATGGCAGAAGCAAATAATACCGTCGATGTTGTTGCGGATTTATTAACAGTTCCCTTTTCAAGAAGAACATTCAATGAAAAGATGGACATTATCAAAAAAGGCCGCCCAACCCCAGAAGGACTGGAAATCAGCCAGGCATCAAAGGCCGGTTACGAGCGACATTTCCAGGCTAGCAATTGGGAACGGTACCCCTGGATTACTGGCTCGGTTTCTCGGAAGAAGCTTTTCTGCTGGGAATGTTTGTTGTTTGGGACCGACAAGGGTGCGTGGAACTTTAGAGGTTTCGATAACCTTAGCTGTTTAACAAAGTCTGCACAAAAGCATGAACTTCATGAAGGCTCGGCAAGTCACCTTAAGGCAACAATTAATCTGAAAACATTTGGAGTCGCAAGGATTGATTTACAGGTTGATTTACAGTGAACACCAGCGGTGTGCCACCTGGGCGCAGGTCGTGCGGAGATCCACGACGTACATACTACAAGAAAGTGCACATTATTGACAATATTCTAGATCAAATGACAACTCGTTTTAAAGATCACGAAAAGCTTTCATTCCTTTCCCTTCTGGATCCCACGCAGTTCACCATCTATAAGAAAACGTTCCCTGAAACTGCTTTCACAAGCCTGACTGACAGCTACGGGCCGCGTTTTGACTTGCCACGGCTGAAAACTGAACTCGGTGTCATGTATTCTATGGCAGATTTTCAGGGAAAGGACCCATCTGACCTTCTTCTATTTCTTCAACAAAAACCACTTCAACCACTTCAACCACAAAGGACATTTTCTGCATGCCCTCAAGCGAATTAAAACATATGCGAGGAATACAACCGGACAATCCCGACTCTCTGCATTATCATGTCAATTGAAAAACAAATTCTCCTGGATCTGAAAAGGACTGATCAGCTTTATGACCGGGCCATTGACAAGTTCACCCAAACGGACAGGAGGATGGATTTTGTCTTCAGGTGAACCACGTCAAAATGGTGAGTGAAACAAATTAATTTATATTGATGGATCTGCCGCTGCGCATTTTATTTCCACACAAATATATGTCTGTCTTGAAATATTGTTTGGGCTGCTGTGCGTTTAATTTGGTAATTCTTGACTTGATATTTCTTTGCATACCGTAACTGCTGTTACGAGGTTGATTGTGTGGCACAATGCTGTGCCACACAGCTTGGCTGGGCTGCTGTGCGTTTAATTTGGTAATTCTTGACTTGATCTTTCTTTGCATAATACCGTAACTGCTGTTACGAGGTTGATTGTGTGGCACTGGCACCAGTGGCAGCTGGCATCGATTTAGGCCGATGTGCCGTAATTGTGAATGAAGTTATTAGCGCAAATATTAATTTAGCAATGGCATTGGTTTCTCACTCAGTAGGATATAGGCAGGGGGCACGGGGAGCTCACTGTAGTGTGTGTGTGTGTGTGTGTGTTTGTGTGTGTGTGTGTGTGTGTGTGTGCGCGCCTGTCCAGCCTGCTCGTGCACTGTCTGCAGCTCATTGTTAGGCTGGCCGTTATGTGATAAAAAATAAAATCAAAATTCAAATCCGCCTCTTAAATAGCACAGTAAAGATGATAATAATCTAATAGTTCTTTATAGATTTCTTTATAGATTTTTCTCTCAAAGTGCACCAAATTGAAGCATTTCCATCACAAAAAAAATAAAATCTGCGGTCTGTCTGTCTGTCAGTCTGTCTGTGTGTACGTGTGTACGTCTGTAATGCACTTAACTCTATAGAACTGTTCGCCCCACCGACTTCACACGCGTTTCACACCCTCACAGGTAGTGCAGTGCCCGGTGTCGAGTCGGTCAGACCCACGGTTGTCCAGAACCGCCACAAAAGGCCTATGCCCGGGCTTTGGACAGGGCCCCTGCCCAGGCTCCATATATGGAGCTGGCCTATTCTGACATCACAACACTCCATATTTGGGCATGCCTGATACAGAACTCCATATATAGGAGTAAAGGGACACAGAGGCCCCTTTTCCACCGGTTGGTTCCCAATGGGAACCGGTTCAGTTCTTTTTGGTTTTTAGTCCATGAGCCAGAGCTCCAAAATTGTAACGTTAATTATGAAACCATGAAACTTCCCCAATTGAGTACTTACACGAAGACAATGATTTATTGTATTACAAATTTTACATTTTTAAATATGCAAATGGGGCATTATGTAGAAATTATGCAAAATAATCAAAAATATGAAAAAGTTACTACTGTGGAAGGGTTATCATGTATTAATTTACTTGTATTGATCCTAAACAATTTAACATAGGTCTAGTATTTCCCACCAATTTTGGAACTCTGGCTCATGGACTAAGAACCAAAAAGAACTGAACCGGTTCCCATTGGGAACCAGCCGGTGGAAAGGGGGTCAGAGAGACAGATACAGAAATCTCCATATATGGGCATAAAAAGGACACAGACAAATGGGTGGAACGGGTACTCTGACATAGTTCTCCAAGTTCCATCGTTACCGACTCTGTGCTTTACAGCCGCGCACCAGGGGCTTATATCCCCTCAAAAAACATACAAACTGATTTTGCTCATCACATTTGATAAAGATTGGACACTCGGGCACTGAAGGCTGATTTACACCATTGTACAATATGACCGAATGACTCCTGCCTACAGTATGTAATTAGTGTGGATGCCCTAAGGGCAACAAGACTATAATAATTGCCCGACTCTGTATAAACTTTACTGTATTTCGCCTGTATTCTTCAGACGTCATGTGGGTCAATACATCATCATCATACTGCACTTATGCAAGACGCAAAGCTTGAAATTGTCGGTGAAACAATTTCCCAGAATTGCGACATTCTAGTTTGTCATTACCATAGCATAACAATGGTTGACAATGTCTGAATAAACAATTCTGATCTGATCACTTTCACTGATCACAGTTAGTCCTAATCAGTTGAAAAACAAATCATATTTGCCTGCAGTCTGAACAAAGCATCCTGCAGATATTGAGCCAGTTGGTTGTACAGTATAGTGGCGCACACTGCAGGGTACAATCTGTATACTCTGTGAGCCAGTGAGACTGATAAGTACTGGAGAATCCATAGAGAAAGAGGGGGAAGGAGCCCCCGGGCACCCCACAACTCAGCCTCCTCACCCACAAAGCAGCTTTGATGTAAATTAGCTTTCAGTCTGGGCCGTCTGTCTGATCAACAACACGTCTTCATCCAAGATTCTCTGACCTTTACAGAGGGGAGGCAAGGGAAGGTGAGCAGCCCACCTCACACTGAGTGCAACACACTGGGAGAAAATAACAGCTTTAGACGCAACAAGATGATACAGCGAGTTCGCAGCAGGAAGACAGAGATGGGAATGCTCTGCAAAAGGTGGCTTTCCCATTGCAAGGAACAGCTGTGGTAGAGCACATCAAATGGCTTTGGGGAGATAAAACAACAGGCACAAAGAGTGCCGCAGCAGAATACATTTGTAACTCACGCACATCAAGAAATCAATTCTAATCTCCTGTCTGTCACCATCTCATTACCAAATTCTCACAAAATGGAAGTTTCAAGATTTTTTCTTCAATTTACTCATGGTTACCACTCATGGTGGTTAATATGCCCGGAAATATTCAATTTGCAGGCTCACCAGGTAAAATCCATTAAAGTCAGCCAGTGATGTCAACTGAATTATAGTTGCCTCCTTTTAAATCATGGACTCCCTGTTCTCTCATCTGCATAGTTCAGCTTGGCAGTGGCACCCTATCTTAAACCACAGGGTAAATGGGATTAGAAGGAGACACCAGCCACTAATGTAATGCCAGAACTTTTCATATAATGTAAACCCACTGAGAGCTGAGAGCCACTAACCGACTAATAGGGAAGGGAGTTGGAGAGAGATAGTCTATTATAAACCCCATCCCCATCTGTAATTGCAGTGTAGCACCTTTTGTTGAAACAGTACTGTCAACCACACTACTACTTACTAAGTGGACTGAAGGCTTTTTCCTGGCATTTTCTTGATTGCTTATAATTGCAATTTAGGCATTTATTAGCAGACGCTCTTATCAAGAGTGGTCAGGGTAAATGGTCATATACGTAGAGTGCAAAGAAAAACGATTTAGTGCTTCTAAGTATCTGTCTAAACAATGTGCTATGATGCTATCTACAGTAGGCTATATTATTTAGTGCTTCTAAGTATTTGTCTAAACAATGTGCTATCTACAGTAGGCTATATTAAAATTCTTAGCATTTAGTGAGCATAGTGTATTTCTAGTTAACGTATGCGAACCAGTAATACATATTATATAAATAATCAGACCCGTCACACAACAAACTTGAGTTGCACATTTATGACACGCGCACGTGCACACACACACACACACACACACACACACACGCACACAAACACGCACACGCACGCACACGCAAGTAATGACTTAATATTGCTCATACAGGTTAAAAAGCTGCTTATGAACAAATGAACAAATCCGGATAGATTTGTTTTCATAATGGACTAAATCAATTATTATACGTATATTTAAGTATAAGTAGTAGCGTAGCGTAGTAGTGTCCAACTACTAGCTCACAGCGTACTTGTTTGTTTTCATATGCTTTTAATTGTATTTTATTCGTTCATTAATCATTATGAGGGCAAAGGCAAAAGTTATTTAACTTCTTTACTGCCATATAGTGTTCAAAAACTTTGACTGCTTCTCTGCCGCTGGTTCACTCCAACGCTAGGGAGATGGATTTGTTTCCGGGTTAAACAGGAAGGTGGGGGCTTCCGGAAGTGGAACGACACAACACAACACAGCCCACAGCCTTTAGCTATCAGAACAACCAGCTACATTTTATCAGCGATGCGATACAAAATCACAAGTGATTTATGATCGTCGGGTGCGCGCCGGCTCACCATGGACAGCTCTCTAACCTTTGGAGATACGGCGCTTTGAAAAACGGGTTATAATGGAGGCTCAACAGAGCTGCATTTAGAAATCGCATCGCTGCTGGTGAAGGAGGAGGGATATAGGACCCAGAGCAATGCTAAAAGGTAAACAGATGGACAGCGCGTCCATATATACAGTAAACGTTTGTCTACACTTATAAACATAGCTGGCAAGAACAGGTCCCATACTGTAATGTTTTTAAATATCAAATGCACTGTAATACACTTCTGGGTCGAATTTTCATTATGTCTGTTATTAGCTGAAAACATCTGGTAAAATATTTGTCAGGTAGATTTGACAAATTATTGCCCCATTGTTTCGCCTATTATGTCACATCCAAATAAATTGTAGTAGCAGTTTAACTTGATTTAACAAAATCAATTTAAACTGACAGAGATTATACTCTTTCTTGAGTTTTATAAAGTGATCCAGGAAGCAGAAGTGGGTAGGGAGCAGAGACAATAGAAGACAGAGAGAGAGACTACATGAACAATTTCAGGAATTGTTCACATGGCTTTGATGTAATCTGGGAAAGATTTATCATCACTGAAATACCTTGAAAAGAACACGTGAACAGTGGATTTCTACCATTCAGGGTGTTTTGCTCTGTTTAGCGAGTTCTAATACAAATTATCCTATGAACTATATTTCCGAAACTGGTGGCTCAAATATTATGCTATTTGTAATGGGTGGATTGCTCGATTGAAGAATAAGCCATGTCAATGGCTGTTCATTGAATTACTCTTTATTGGGGCTTACAGCACACAAACAGGAAATCTACTCAATGCTGTGTCTAAAGGGAGAGGGTGTCACCCCATCTACCCCGTGCATCCATCATAGTGTAAATCAAATCACACATAGCATGTGAATGGATAGCCTAAATACTCAAAATAACACGATCCCCATAACTCATTCACATATTCAAATATGAACACAAACAATAACACAACTTCCTGCAGCCCAGGGCACCCTTGGAAATCCTACAACCCTCCCTAACCACCCGGGACAATATCTACACAAATATGCCACCTCATCATCGAAAATATGAGTACATTCTTTGTCTTCAATCATCAGCAGTCATTTCTCAGTCGCGGTCCCTCGATCAAGTGTCCAAGTCAGTCCTATAATGCCAAACTGCAGTATAGGCCCCTTGACCTCTATTACAGTATCTGACACAAAAGACCTCTACTCAGTAAATGATCACCCTGACACAAGTGAAGGCCAACGGTGCCCTTGGCTGGTGCACTTGACAGTACATTAGTCTGCAGTGATTGGCAGCTGACAGAGCCTATGAAAAGCCCAGCGACATGGGATTGGTGAGGGCAGGCAGCAAAGGCACCAGGGTGGGGTGGGGTGGAGGGGGCAATGTACCGTGTCCTTGTCCTGTTTATGTGTCCGAGAGCTGGGGAGTGCTGATTGACAGAGCCGTCAGAACAGAGCCAGCACGTCTTCTGCTCTTCGGGTGCACACTAAGACACTTTCCTTCCCCTCAGAGGTACCGTTGAGTATCCCAGACCCCGGATCCACTCCTGACTCCCATGTTGCTACTTCAACTCAAATATAAACACGCACGCACGCACGCACGCACGCACACACACATATGGACAAATCGTGCAATATAGGTTACAAGTACTTGTTAGATTGTGTCTCTGGTTAGGCTGGGTGTCCATATGAGCACAATTGGCCGTATTTGTGGGAAGTCAGGCAGAGAGGGCACTAGTGACTTCTATGGTCTGTGACTGGAAAGGTGGCTGTCTGGGGTGTTGAACTGTAAGGCAGTGTCCCCTAGTGCTGCCAACGAATATTCTATATCCGAATATATTTTCGAATCAAAAAAATTAAGGAATAACCGAATATATAAAATTAAGGTTCGAATTAAAAAGAATAATAAAAAATATTTTTTTGTTATTATTATTAGTTTTCGCGAGACAGTGCCATGGGTAAGCGACGCGTTGTGACTTGTGAGCTAGATTAGTTATATTTGCCACGCGACACGGGCATACATTGAAGAATAAATCAGCTGCCTCGTACTCTATTGGAGGCACTATTCCTAGACGCAGACTACACAGTGCAGCCTGCGTAGTGAGCACAGGGCGGGCGGGGCCGCGGGAGCCTTTTACGTTCTTTGCGCAGTGGGTGTACGCTGCTCAGAAGGGTGAAATCTTCCGTCAACAGTATCTAGTGATCAGAATCTGGGACAGGCTTTGCTTCGGTGTTGTTTCGGACAGACGGGAGAGTATATTTTTAGACAACACACAGATCTATCACTCATCAATCTTCAATCATGAAGTGACTTTATCCTTCAGGAAATTATAAAAAGATAAATAAAATGCGTAAGGATGAAATGTGGTGCCGGGTCCGGTAGCAGCAGCAGCAATGCAGTGTTCTGTTCTGTGAATTAATACTGCCTCCGTGCCTCGTTTTGATAAGGCTGTGTGGTAGGATTGCTCATTTAAGAAAAATGTCTGTGAAGTTTTACTGGAGAAGTGATAATGCATGCGTTGTGTTCCAACTCGATTTCCAGCAGCACCAATGCGCGGAGAGAGAGAGTTGCACCAGCAATGCGATCTTAAATGTTATGTCTCAGGTTGTATTGGTGTAAATATAATTATTAATAAATCCGAATGGCTCGAATTGAAATCCGAAATCCGAATGGCTCGAATTGCTCGAATCCATGTGGGTTTTTAAAACGAATATCCGAATCCAATTTTTGGACAATTACGGCAGCACTAGTGTCCCCCAGGGGTCACTGAGAGGGTTCCAGGAGGTCCCCAGCTAAAACGGTTCAAAATCAGTTTAACCAGTAGCTATTTGAAGTCCTCAATGCTTTGCGATGCGACACATTGTGAGCCACACTGCTATATTGCCAAAAGAAATATTTTTGAAACATTTTCACTGCACAAATCTTGTATGGGGGTCATATTAATTTGGGGGTCCTGCATGACATGAAAAAGTTTGAGAACCACTGCCAAGAGAACCAAGGAGTAGGTAGAGTGAGCCACAGATTTGCCTTTTAAGTTGATCGTGGTAAACACATATTGATCTACTATCTTTGTTTGAAGAGGCAATTTCAAATAAGCCAATTCAGCCAAAGCACCTCAATGTAATTTTGTTTTTAGTATAGTATCTTCTAAACTTTTACATGGCTGTCTGAAATACCTTTCAATACTGTCATATAACCTCATATTGCATAACCTGTGCTGTAGGTCAATGCCTTATGTATAATTCAACAATGTAGCATGATCTAATTCATCAATTAAGTCAACCATAAAGCCAAGGTCTATAACTCATGTTTGTCCTGTCAGAGGACATGAAAATGTGATGCTAAACAAAAACACAGCCATCACCTAAACACGCAAGCCCACACACACAAATGCTTATATACACACACACATGCGTGTATGTACACACACACACACACACACACACACGTCACACACACAGGCACATACCTACGGCGTGCACGCACACACACACGCACACACACACACACACACACACACACACACACACACACACACACACACACACACACACACACACACATACACACACTGGATGTGTGTGAAATTTGTGCCCAGGTGCAACTATGTGCATACGCAAGCATGCGCACACACACGCTCGCACGCGGTAGGCTTGTGTGGTATCCAAAAGTTATATGATGTAGTCCCAACTAAATCTTGCGATGTGACATCGAAGTGTTGCTGGCACTTCAATCATACATAATAACTTAATAAGATCACTGAAGGGGTGCTCAGTCCTTGGAATCATAATAAATTACAAACAAAAACAAAAGGTTCAGGACGGCAGCTTGTTCCCTTCAATAATTTATTGTTAGCAACATTTCACAGGCACAGTGTAGCAACTTCCTCAGGGTTCATTCCTGTACCCTGAGGAAGGAGGTATACCTTCCGAACACAATGATACCAATACATTATTCAAGGGAACAAGCTGCCATCCTGATTCTTTTGTTTTTGGTTGTAATATGTCAACGTTATGATATTGTATATACTGTAGTAAGAAAAACATTACATTTTATTTGACTTCTACGTTTTCTGTACATAATGTATACATTGCACATGAAACAGTGTACATTTCACATTTTGTGCTGTCAGGCAGACACCTCTTATCTCCATATAAAAAATATGCTTGTTTCTTTTCCGTCGCATTGTGGCGAGTTTTGAGCTTGTCATTGTCGATCTCTTTTTTAATTATTCCGAAAAGTAATTGACAGCAAGGATTTGTGAAGTACATATTCATTGTTCAGTGTCTCTCTCGAAGGAATATGCTCAACATTGTGGACACAATTCGGGATACTTCATATTATGTGGGCCCACGCACGGGCTGGCCTAGTGGCCCGGGCACCTAGGCTAGTAAAGCCTGGCAGCGTGTTGCAGGTTCGAGTCCAGATCCCGACGACCCCCCCCCCCCCCATCTCTCTCGCCATTTCTTTACACTACCTATCAATAAAGGCATAAAAAAGCCCCAAAAATATCTTTAAAAAATAAAATAACGGGCTGTAAACCCCATACCCAGACTAGGGGTATTCGATATGGCGATAATTATCATCGGGATGATACAACGTCTCCACGATATGGCTTAAAATAATGATGACCGGGGACTTAAAATCATTGTTTTAATTGATGGCCTTCATGCCCTGGCACTTGGCCTTGTGCCCTCAAAAAGTTGACCACACTAAAGGCCAAATGGGACTCATAACAATTTTCTGGGACTCATTTGAATGACAACCTGTGCATCCCGGGACCCATTACATTGAAAACCTATTTACATCACTGATACAGCGTCACACAAAAGCACCAAAAGTAGAAGATCCACAAGCTCGAGATGTGTGAGTGAAGTGACATGATTTGAACTTGTAGATCTGCTATTTCTGTTGCTTTTGTGTGATGCTATAGTATGGTAGAGCATACATTTGCAAGACATAAAATATAAACAAATGACGACAAGCGGTTTCTGCTGACAGCTACATTATAATAGTGTGGTGTGTGTGTGTGTGTGTGTGTGTGTGTGTGTGCTCGTGCACATACCGATGAGGAGTTTCTCATGGTATTTAAATGTCTAAATACAGTCTAAATGGTATTTCTTACATTTTTGTTACCTTGTACTGTTAAGTAACTTGAAAAATAACCATAAAAAAACGCGTGCGAAAATATCGTGATAATATCGTGTATCGCGATAAGCTTGAAAAATATTGTGATAAAACTTTTGTCCATATCGCCCACCCCTACCCCAGACGGATAGCTCGGACCTGATTGGCTGGGGCAGATTGTGAATTGATTTAAATTAACGTTAGCCTAATGTAACGTGTAATCTTAATTAGTGATAAGTGATACTGACCACAGTCACCAAGGAAGGAGGTAATACCTGAACATTACTTAAGTTGTAATTCAGATGTGCACACTCTCAGAGTAAAATGAACACTCATGATTTTACTGTGTAGAGTGTAGACGCTTATACACCGAGTCACTCCATGCCACAGCACAGAGAAAACAGAACTCCAGTGCAGATAAGAGCAGACAGTCCCAACCGTCTGACTAATGGCACTACACACTGCACGATATTTGCTCCGATTATTCTGTCTTTTTTGGCGCTCGCCGTCAAAACCCCCGATCTGATGCAAGATCGGGCTTCGATCGCCAAAGTTTTGCTCACTGTGTGTGAAAGGATCTGCGAGAAGATCCAGCAGCGATAAAAGCGATCATGACCGTTTCTAGCAGGTTTGATATGGTTGCAAGTAACCGCACCCCGATAAGGTCTGTGTTACAGCCAATGAGAGCACAGGAGCACAGCTGTGCTCACAGACAGAAAGTCAGTCTGTCTCTGTCTGCATCGATAGATGATTTGATTGATTTATTGATTGAAGTATTTATTAACAGTTAACAAAAACTGTTAACTGTGAGTGGACGACACCATAAAGCAACACATCTCACTTGAAAAATGTTGATATTAAAACCGTGTCTGAATCTAGTGCAATCATTTGGACCACCATGTGCCTTCAGTGTGCGTGCGTGTGTGTGTGCGCGTGCGTGCAGAGAGAGAGAGAGAGAGAGAGAGAGAGAGAGAGACGCAGAGAGACAGAGAATTATTTAATGAAAATCAAGATATTAGCGTCCCGACTCCTGCTGTATCTCACTCTATTTTGCCCTGTGTTCCTGTGTGTGTGTGTGTGCAGAGAGAGAGAGAGAGAGACTTCCTGTCGGTCTCACACATCTATCACGGGATCCTGCACCTATTCGTGAGACGTCAAAATGAATTGAATTAAAAAACAAATGTAGCCTTATATATATCGGGTCTGGATCGCATCTTGGTGAACTATTGCAATGTATGATCCCTAGGCAGCGATCAATCGTTTAGTGTGAAAGATATGACAGCCGATAAATAAATAAATAAAATCCTGTAGTGTGAAATATTTAATGATCTGATGACTCGCCGACAACTTAAAAAGTCCTAAATGTGTAGGGGCCATAACTCCCTGCCACACCACAGAGAAAACGAAACTCCAGTGCAGAGCAGGCAGTCCCAACCCTCTGACTAACTCAGCACAGAGAAAACAGAACTCCAGTGCAGATTTGTGCGAACCCCCCTGACTTCATCATTACAAACGACACCATGCTGAACTCAGCCAGACAGCTTTCCTCTGCTCATACATTTCACATTGGCCTGTATCTTCAGGAGCTCTGGGAGCTGAGAGTTAACTCTTCGAGTTAAACGAGCACTCGAGGTTTTTGCTGCATTCAGTCTCTCGTACCATACCCACTGAGGAAACGGGTAGAAAGGCGTCCAGCAGTCGATGCAGAACGTTAGTAAATGGGTGTCATGTTCTATGGGGATTAAGGACGCAGCATTAATTGATACTTATTTCATGGCTATAGTTCCTGCATTGACAGCCATGTCTTAATAAAGAGGCTGATTTATGGCGAGCCCAGCCTCTCTTGCCACATGCTGTGATGACTCAATGTCGGGAAGGCACATGTTCTCTTATACGAATGCACAAGAGTAAAATTATTTGGTTTCGGTTCCTCAATATTGTAGCAGCAATGTACCAGCAATAACAACAATAACAAAAGAAATAATGAAGAATAAGTAGTGAGGTATGTACGTAAGTATATACTGTACATTAATCAGATAATCGGTGTAGTGACGTCATCCTCAATGCCTCCTGAGGCACCGGCGGTGATGTCACCCTTGAGACACAATCACATACTGGACTCGTTTGAACGCCATTCTTCGCTCCTCTAAGCAAAGCAAAGTTCTTTGTTTACCCAGGGAAGTGGACTAAGCTCGAGATGCTTGTTTACAGCCACACCCTGCTCATAGAACATTTCATGGTAGGGGTTCAATGCCTTGCTCAAGGGCACTTCAGCGGTGGTAATTTTAACGTGCCGGTCCAGGGATTCGAACTGGCGACCTTTCGGTATCAAGACCGCTTGCAAACCGTTCAGCCACCGTTCGGCCACTGCCGCTCTCACGTAGGATGTGCACCAAGGGCGACGTCACATTCATGCCACATCAGAAACAGCTATGAGGGATTTGTTTGTCTCAAAACGTGTGTAAAAAGGTGTTAAGCTAGTCCGGAAGGGAGGGAGTGATAACTGCGCCGATGGGTTTTGTTCTGAAATCGGATATCATGTGTAATACTTTCCAAAGGCTGGGTGGGTAACCGAACTGACTTGGCTGCATTGAGTGTACTTCTGAGGACGTAAGACTCACCACTATTCTCCCTCATCCGCAGGAGTCAAAGGCAATGTTCCATTCCCTGAGCTCACATGGAATAGGAGCTGTTTAACCACGGCTTCTGGTTTGGGTAAACCGAGACAGTTAAAGTGGGAACAGCATCAGAGATGCAGTTCTTGATCACAGACAACAGTGTCTGCGTATTGAGTGATGTCGCCTCCCGCTGCGTCACGGAAAACAGCCAATTAAAAACTGTATTGTAATATATAATCAAACACATCAGACCATCAGTGGCATGTCTTCGTTTTAGCTTCTGCCAATGTAAACGGGGAGGAATACGGAAGAATCATCACATTTACCCAACGCTGGGTGAAGGAAGGATTTTTACACATTGCAGAACAGCGTATTTAAGTTTAAGTTTAAGTAAACAGTGATTTAAGTTTTTATTCCCCCGTGTGTTAACATCAATGTCCTGGAAGAATTTCGTAATACATATTGTGCTTGATTAGGAGAGTAGCAAAAGGGGATATGATGATAAGAGAAACTTGTCTCTTTGTTAAACGTATTGGTCTTTTCTCTTTCTAGTAGCTGCCTATTATCTCTCAACTTTCTCACACTTTTTGTTTAAACACAGGTTGTACTGTAAAAGTTTGTACTAAATGTTTTTATTTATATTTTTTTATATCTTGCATATTGTTAGCACAGTCTGGTGTATCAACATTTCACAAAGACTTTGTGTGACAACTAAATCTCTTGAATCTTGTCTTTCTCTTCCTTATTTATACAATGGTAATTCCGAGATGTGGGAACAACGGTCGGACTAGTGCTCGAACATGCGCTGCTCCCGTGCTTGCGGATAGGGTTAGGTTAGGGTTTGAGGTAGGTAAAATGACTGTCGGACCAATAATAGTGTCGGAACTAAAGCCTGTAACCAACCACCCTCCCTCTATCGCAAACTAACTTAACATTTGTATCCTGCGATTTATATCTTATGATAATGTATTTTTTCACTCTGTGCCAATTGCCTAAGCTGTAATCCTGGGCGCTACTCTCCCTTTGTCAGCCTGGGGAGAGCTCCGAACTGAGCTCATGCTTGCTTCAATGCATGAGTGAGCAGGCCGTGTCTTTTCATCTGACAGGGGGAAGTTTCCCCGGTAGGATGTATCATGTGGAAGGACGTTATTCCAACCAGTTCCTTTCCCCTCCATCAGGCGCCCCAAACTGCCCAGGGGGATTTCAAATTAACTTTTTTATCCGTCATCTCTGTCACTAGAAAGTAACCTAGTAGTCACCAGACTGCATATACACACACATGCACACAGACTCCCAACTCCCTGCTAATCGCTGTATGCTCTGCTTCACCTTGACAGAGGCTGTTTGCGCAGCTTAGACTGAGTGTTAATGATACTCTGACAATTAATGCCACTTGTTTACACAGAGCCTGTGATGTAGACGGTGAAATCTCTGCGCTAAGATGTTGGCACTGGCAGCAGTCATTTTCCTAATCAGACAGAGACTATGGATAATCCTATTTTAAGAACTGTGCCCCTCCTGCTGCGCCAGACACTGTACATATGTACAACATGATTGTGTGTGTGTGTGTGTGTGTGTGTTGTTTCTCGGTCGTCCTTGGACAAGCCCTCCAGCGGTGTCTCCATTCATCTCGGTCCTCCATAGTCCATACACTATAGCTAGCTTGCATGCACTTTGGTCCGTGTATTTTACGGCCATTTGAATTCTAATTTCGGATTTGACAAACATTATTCAGAATACGGTTTGGTGTTCTGATTGAATACTGTTTGTCAAATATAGAAATGCAAATTAAAACATAGAATACAGTTCGTTTCTGTAGCCCATGTTTTGTAATGGCATCATCATGCTATTATCATGCATGAACTTAACAATTAATATGATAATACCTTTTAAATAATCACCAACATGAATTATGTTTGTTATTTACAGCTAGGTAGAGTAGTGGGGCGAGATGGAAAAGGGGCGACCATACCTGTTACCAGCCTAACTACATACAGAGTTACAGGGTGGGGGGGAGTGTCTGCATTTTGTGTGTAGCTGACGCCCTCAAAAACGAGATGCTATACATATCAAGGGGTTCAACGTTGACATGTCTGTGTGATGTAGGCTATATGAACATGATATGACACAGTGATGATGTGATGACACCATTCGGTATACACAATAGAAAGGCCCTCATTTTGCAGCGTATATCGAGCGGCGTCGGGTTTATCCTTGAACTCCAGAAAGGCATGCAGGCCGCCGATGGGCCTATACAGTCTATGGCCAGTAGATTACAGTAGGCCTAGGTCTACTCTCCAGCTGCAGCAGTCTCCAATGCCTCTCCATGTGTCATATGTCTCATGAAACTATATTCTAGCACAGGCAACGCAAATCCTCGCATGTATACTCGCTCATGCAAAACGGTGTTTAAATGGCTTAAGCATCTAACTTGCTAAATTGTTTTTAATTGAGCGATTTTAATTGCTTGTAGGGTAAACTTGGAAATATCCTCATGCTTTTACAATTATTATTTTTTTCTCACATGTATAGCCTAATATGTATTAGTTTTATATAGCCTATCCGTTTTAGGAGTACATGAATACATGTCTGCTGTGACAGCCTGTCAGCTGGTCAGTCAATTTGCTCCGCTTGTCTAGTGGATAAAGCCTACACCTGACCTGATATTTAAAAAAAAAAATCATTCATGCTGGAATGATAAATGCAGAAAGTTTTAGTGATTCCGTCGTATGCCAAATGTGCCGAGTCTGCTGATTGCAGAGCCAGCGCAAGTGAGGACCTCACACCGCATCCGCCATCGGGACTTCACAATGACAGATAGCCTATAACGAAAGCACCCACTGCCGTTATAAGAACTATTCGCGCCTGGGAGGGAATAAGGGAAATTGTCTTTCCATCTTTGAGGTTGTTCATATATTGGCTTGATTTTCTGGTGTGCCAGATTGATTTCAGCCGTTACATATTAAATGTGACATGTACAACACTGCAAATTCTGTGCCGACGTGAGCATACGCTAAATTGTCTGTCTGTATCCAGCTATCCAGATCACTTTCCATTGGGGTCCAACTTTGTAGTTGTTATATCATGTAGCCTACTGCAAACAGTGAATAAATAATTATGTGTACAGTACAGTTACAGTCCCTGCGACATACTAGCGTCATGTCCAGGGGGTGTACTTGTACATCAAGCTGCCTCACGCTACAGAAACAGGAGATAGGCTCCTGCCCCTATGGGCCTCATGGCTCGACAAGGCTACTTACTTACAGTTACAGTATTGCCATTTGCCAGGTGTTGTTATTTCCAAGGCGTTACCTTACCTCTATTCATTACCTTCTATCCCTGCATCTTTCTTTAGTATGTATTGTCCACATAGGTATAGGTGAGGAACGCCCATGTGATGGCTCACTCCCACATAACAACTTTTCTGGCTGGCAACTCCAGAGTTATCTTCCCCATTCTAAATCCCATAGACATTTTTAACATCACTTCATGTAGAAGCATCAACTAGCGGTGAGAAGGTATAATTTATCGAAAGGGTTAACAAATAAAGGGCCGTCGACAAATTGACACTCACTCACACACACACACACACACACACACACACACACACACACACACACACACACACACACACACACACACACACACACACACGGAAATTATTATTATTAAGATTTACTTGCTTGGCCTATACTGGCAGAATATACAGTATACTAATCAAAGGGTATCAAGAAAAAACTCCTGTACTATCTTTTGTTTTCTTCATCTGTGGTAAAGGAGCAGCACAGCTCAATGATTTCCTTTTGGCTGCCATCTGCTATAAAACATACAAAAAGACATGCAAACACTGTCAGGGAGGGTCTCAAACTTTAGATACTTGACAGCCGGCTGCTTTCAACTGTATTTGTGACTATGCTGTGCTGCGGCACTTTACCAAAGCTCTGGAGTATAGATATAGCTGACACTCACGTCCTCTGCTCAGCAGTAAGGAAAGGGGGTAACATCACAGTAAATTGCAGACTGCACAAGAAAGCTGGCTGCTATGAAATTTGCATTTTAACAGCCACAGTAGCCTACACAAAAGTGTCGCTAGCCACTGAAAAAAGAACATTCATACATTACAAATATAACTGTAAGAGGGAAGGAGCCTGAGAGGAAGGAAGGGCAAACATCAGGGTGAAATTGGAAAAGATTTCAGGGAGGATCTGCGTAAAGCAAAATCACAGCATGTTCTTTCATCACATGGAAGCAATTTTGCACCTATTCCAGCAATTTGTCCCTTTTTATTCCCTTCAACTATTACAGTTTCATTTGAGGTAATTTAGGAGTGCGTGCGTGCGTGCGTGAGTGCGTGCGTGCGTGCACATGTCCACTCATAGATAATTGCTTCTACCTCCATACAATACGGCTGTTTTGACTTCCCATTCACATTTGCTCTCAGCTTGTTTTGCTCTGTGTTGAGTTGATGACGATGCCCATCATCACCACTTTGAGTTGATGACGAGTGACAACTGTTGCTCCAGAATAAGGTTGATGCTTCTCCATGCCGACGAAAGGACCAACATTGGAAGTGATCAAATTAATCCATCTCTCTCTTTGCCCTGAATGTGACATCTGAAGAACTCTAGAGTACTCTAGCTGAGAGTAAATTACTTGCAGTGAATCTCCCCATTGCTACCTCTTCTTTTTTACCTTATTCTTTTTTTGCACAGAGGCTAAGTAAAGACATGAAAGCCAATTATTTTGTGCAAAATGTCCTCCCAATGCCAGCTCACAAGAATAGAAACAGCTGATTCTTCACCATGTACTGTGCGTGGCGTTACAATATAGGTCTTTAATTCAGCTTTTTATCTTTGGGTTGGGTCCATTGGCTGCTATAACAAAGGCATATAAAATAAAATAAACATCTCATCCGAGTGGTCAGTGCATTTTCCAATGCCAATGATTTTAGTAACTTTCCTATGCATTACGTGGCATACAGCTTAACATTACATTATTATTTTTTAATTGATAATAATACTTGAAATAATGTGTTTTGAATCATACAGATGGCTATAGCTATACAGTATTGAGCCTGGTAGGGCTAAGCATATGGCTACCGGTAAAAGGTGTTTTGGTGCATGCTATGGTGCACCATAATGGGGTGCCTCTGTGGTTCTGTCCCCGTGATTGAGCCAGCTGTTGGCTCCCAGAGTCCCCTCCTCCTCCAGTGTGTGACAGCTATCTCCCAGTATCAGCTGGAAGTGTGATGGATGACAGGTGGAGGGAGAGTGAACAGAGCTCCTCAGAGCCCGTCAGGGCTGCTCCCTCTGCCCATTACTCTTCCATTTAGCCCTGTGCTAGGGCCAACCACCCTGATCTCGCACACGTGCGCACACACACACACACACACACACACACACACACACACACACACACACACACACACACAATCCCTAAACCTGCAGGGCTCCAGAGCAGGTCAGTGAGGTCCGGCTTTTGCAGTTTTCAGAAAATGATATCTGCACCTTCCCTGCACCTCCCCAGATACTGATTAATGCCCAAGGAAATGTACTGTCTACCTGCGCTTGATACAGATTTTTTTGAATGATTGAATACTTTAGTAACAGTTTGCAAATAGTTCAGCGACGATTATACGATGCCGCTAAAAGGATAACAAAAAAAAGCCCAAATGGCTCGTTTCCATTGGGGTTCTATGCATTAAATTCATCAAGGAATACAGGGCACGCTTGTTTTCTGAAGGTATGCCACACAAACAAAGGCATCACTACTTCCCACTGCCTCAGCTAGAATAGTGCAATGGCTTGTTGAGTGTCTGGGTTCAGAGTATCGATTAGGTCTGTGAGATCAAGCAAGGAGTGACAAGTCGAAAAGATCACAGGGCTAGGATCAATTGATCCTGCTGATCAGGCGCTGCTGCAGCCCTTAACAAGGCTCGGGCCTCTGACATGTGCCCTGGAAAAACTCATGTTGAACACAGAAGCATTTACATCCAAGGCAGCAAATGAACAAGGAAAGGTTGTGACCTTTGGAAATGCCAACTAGTTAAATACAATCAAATGGGTAGGTGCATGCAAAATGTCACAGTTCAGCAGTAGTAGTCAAATCCCAAGGTGTTACCGTAATATACTAAAATAAGTTTTGGAAACATTCAGCAGATCCAATCTCCACAAGATAACACAACTATATTGCCTCCATTCCCCGATAGTGTACATAACACATTTTATCTTTATTCAACTATAATTCATTCAGGTTGGTGTCCAGCTCAGTTCAGCTATGAACCTTACGATTCATCTGCATGTGCTTTAGCGTCAGGTAAAGCACATGAATATGAATCGTAAGGTTCTGGGTTTGGTTTGAGTAACTAATAAGACATGCAGTAAGTACCGGACTAGCTGACAGGTGTGATGCTCCATCTCACATCCCTGGTCTAGCGCTCTGTAATTGACGCCCTTGTTGCTTGGCTGATACCAATAATACTGTAATCCACTTTGACCTAGTAACGTTCATTCAAGTTGGTGTGCAACAATTCTATCAAATCAGTTATTGAAACAAGAAACTCGCATCATGCTTTAACGATGAGCCAAATATCATTGTCTCAACCACATCCTGGCATGAAATCCAATCATGAAGTCATTTCACATTCCTCCTCTGAATTCCTTTACTGGAGAGGGTCTCCTCAGGTTAATAACAGTTTCTCATTATTACTGGAAGAAGAGAATGAAATGTAAAGCAGGGATGCATTTTGATAACACATACTGTAAACATTGTCCCGATACGAAAATGCTTCATCAAAACTGTTTATTTGACAAAAGAGAGAAACAAATGTTCCAAGTTTACATCAAATGATGAAAATGAAAAGTGCTTGAAACTGCATGACTTAAATGAGCATATGACTTATTGGCAAAATTACAGAAACTTAAAGCTTTGAATAATGGTAAGATATAGAATAAGTTTAGAATATGTGGCGGTCCTGTTATGATGGAAAAACAAAATGTAAGTATGTTCCCTAATGCAATTCCATTTCCAATGGTAAGCTGTGTTGTTTTCACCCCATGAAGGGATGGCGACATGGCACAAAATATACTTGTATGTGTGTTTCAAAGAATGGGCACTGCAGTGCACAAACATGCACACACTACCAGATTTTAAAATAATGGGGCATCATGCACTAAACTACACGATTTAATAAGATTCTCGGCTTGCCCAAATACAACACCTCACGTAATTTCATCTCACGTGATAATGATGTATTATTTTATCTAGAGCTTGTAGATCTGCTGTTTTACGCTGATAATTTCAGTTGTTTATGATGCAGCCAGGGAGAGACGCATGGAGGCCTGCCTGTAGTAGACTGCATGTAATATGACCCGTTGTGTCGGGGCCCTAAAATTAGCTACGGCCACCCTGACCCTTGGCAGAAGCACTGTCCAGTGCTGATTGACCAGAGCAAGCCCAGTAAATACTGCTTGCGCCAATATCCACTGCATTACTTTAGTAGTTCTACTTAGAAAGATCTTTCATACAGGAGCTATCGTGTATTGCTCACATGAACAGAGTGTACGGAGCTTTGAATGACGGAGGAACGAAGTAATCCTCACACCTTTCTCTCTGTATCCAGACTCCATTCACACCCTGTCCATAAGGAGTGACCCCTCCTTTATCGACTCATCACAAGGCTGAGGGGTCAGAAACATGCACTGTTGATCTGATGTAATAATATATTGCTGACCACCTAGAATATCCCTGCTTATCATTGGTTGCGAACGCAGTGAGCACTTACTATGAGACCTAGCAGATCATGTCTGTCTGTCTGTGTGTGTGTCTGTCTGTCTGTGTGTCTGTCCCGCTATCCAAATATGGAGTGTGTTGCATCAGCAATCACTCAGCTCCATATATGGGCACAAAAGGGGCCAGGTCCACTCAGCTCCATATATGGGCACAAAAGGGGCACCATATAAGGAGTCCCCAAAGCAGCTATACGTCCAAAACCCAAATATGTACGAGCTGCGTTCGCTTCCCGCGTTTGCGCGTCTTACTCGTTAACATTGCCTTATTCCTAATACTGCAACCTCCATGGACGCTTGAATGCTTTAATAAACCTTGCTAAAACGAGTTAATGTCTATTGTCATCTTATACTTGGATTAATTCCACATCAATAACATTCAGAAGCAGCAACAATAACAGTGTAGCAGCTCTATGAGTAGCAGTCAGATGTAAACAACGAATGGAGCCGGACTGGTTAAGGTCGCAGTGTTGACGTGCATTTGGGAATGGGATATGTCTACTCTACAGTATCTAGGCAGTGTTCTAGCCACACCTACAGTACCTGCCTCAACTGTCCAACATGCCAAAAGTCATCTTATTCACTTCACACCTGTCTCCTTGTAAACTGTCTTTCTCTCTGTGGCACGCAACTCTCTCCAAGTCATTCCACTTGGAATGCATAGCGACCATTCTAAATAATTTTATTTATATCAAGCATGTTTGAAAAGTATCTGAGCGGCCCCTGACCAACCTGTGGGCAAATTTGGCCAACCCAAACCGCCGGCTTAACAGACTGGAGTGTCATGCCACGCTTGTTGGCATGACCCCAACTATAATAGGTAAACAAGTGTTTGCTCCAGCAGGCTTGAGACCGGAGTGCTGTTGATTCAACCCTTCTGGTCACAGTAGTAACTGGTATATGTGGACAGTGTGGGCTGTTTATTGGGATGCCAACAGTAGAAAACTGTGTCAGGCCAGTTTCAAGTGTGAATGTGTCAAACTCCATGAATGTGAAGCAGGGTGTTGCTGAAAAAGACCCTGCATGCTCAGCAAACCTCCCCTGGTGGGGGAAATCTGTCATCATTCTTCATTAGTTTACACTTTTAAAACACCAAAACATTTCTGCCTCACTGTGTAGGTGTTATTATATAAAAAAATAATAAAGGTCTGATTAGGTCTGAGGTATCCTGCTGATTAAAGTAATGGCAGTTACTCGTAAATAATCTAACAACATTTTTAGTCCACGACTCAAAATTTGAACTGGGGATCCGCCCACCCCGACAAGCACTTTGAACTGTAGGAGTTGAGGCATTACATTTTGTTTGACTTGGTTCCACATCTACATGCTTGTAGATTGGCTATTTTCATATATTTTTCATTTTTTATATATAGTTTGTGTACGCAGTAATGGTCTTATTTTTTAGGGATTTTGGTGTGTGTCCAACTGTCCACAAACTTTGTCCTACACAAACATTCAATTCATGTCATAGTGTCTGAGCAATGTCTATTTTACGTCATGATGATGTACGATGATAAGAGCGCCCCTCACTTCATACGGGTGTGATTTTTATTTATTTATTTTATTTTAGAGGTATTAAATTGTAACTTTAGAACACCAAAAAGCATGAAAGCTAGCCTGTTATGTCCCAATCCATGACTTATATTTGTGCTTGGAGGCACAAGAGACCGGAGCAAATGGAGGGACTTGTCGCTCAATGTTCCAATAGGAACGGGAGGAACTAAGTCTAAGACAAATAAAACCTTGATTCTTCTGGCTTCTAGACAGACCACTCAGTAAGTACCAAATATCCAGGATGCTCTGAGAATGGGCTGTGGGAATTGGGTAGGCACTGTCGGTAAAGCTCTGTGAGCAGGACGACTCTGATTTATCTGCCAATATAGTATGCAGTGTGGATTTTATTGGTTCATTTTACTGCATGGGTAATGATTGCATATCCACAAAAGTGGCAAAGATCTCCTCTAGGACGAAAGACCAAGTTCAAGAGAAATAATACCGGTAACTAACATTCCTCCGATTCTACATAATCTAAACATTAATCAGCATGAGTCATTATTACAGCAGAATATCTACACACTCATGAGATAACTAGAATGTTAGAATTGTCTGTCATTATAATTATCTTTAGAGGGACCTTTTTAGCCAATATTGATCAATTCTTGTCTAATTGAGATTGCCTAATTACTTAATTAACTAACTAGAGCGGTGCCCATTTGGCACTGGCCTCCTTGGAAGGATGCAACTGGGAAATGCATGCCCCACCCAGTCTATGCAGATGTCAGAAAAACCAATGTAGTGTTAGAACAGGCTAGCTCCATATATGGAGATATGGGGGTGATCAGGTCCAGATCCCGGGCAGAGGTTTTTGTGCTGGTTCTGGATAACCGGCTATCCAACGGACTCGACACCGGGCACTGCACTCCCTGTGGGGATCTGGAACGCGTGTGTCGAATTTGAAGTCGGTGCGGCGAACGGTTCTCTAGTTGCTGTACATTGATTACAGACGTACGAACACACGTACATACTATATACACAGAGACTAGCCCTATATCTTGCGCCACCCCTTACCCCTAAACTTTGTTTTTACTATTTTAAAACATTTTAAAATAGTACAAATAGCCGATCTATAAGCTAACAACGTGTCGGTGTAGATTGGCTAGTTGAACTATTTTTAAATGTTTTAAAATGGTAAAGAAATGGCAAATAAATGTAGGGATTAAGGGGTAAGGGAGATGGATGGAGCCCTTATACAGTAGATATACTAGACCAGTGCCCGGCTCAAGAGCACACACACTGCTCTCTCTCTCTCCGTCTCTCTAATTAATCAGGCTCATCTGCTGCAGGTGTCAAGTTTCTGCCGGTGGATCCTACCAGGAGCTGCCTATACCTTAGGTCACATTCTCACCAGAGAGCTTTGCTGCGATTAAAACGCATCCTGCTGCGCATTGTCAGAAAGTGCGCTTCGTTTGGCAGGTGTGAAGGCTCATTCGAATCCTAATGCGCAGCAAAGAACCGCATTTTACTCCGAGCAAAAACGGGGGTTTCGCTTCGCTTCCAATCGCACTTGATTACGATTCGGTGCAGGTGTGAATGCAATCCGCAGTAAATAAAGCAAACAATGTGGCGGGTGAGGAGCTAGTGAACACAGTTGGAGACGGAGAAGGCATATTTTACGCAGCGCAAAGATGTCCCGTTACCGTGTATAGACGTGGTCGAATGAGGAGAGTGGAGACTGAAGCCCTGATCGAAATGAGGACGAGTACATTAATCAATTGCTTAAGAAAACACAAACACTGCAGTGCAGTGTAATATTATTATAGCCTACAGAATATTCTGTCTGTCTGTGCGTGCCGTAAACATGGAGTGCTGTCGCTGTGTGGGGACTAGTGGGGGGTAGGAACTTTCATCTCGATAAACTTGTAAACATTTTGCGCTGCTGTCTGTGTTATATCAGTGCGGCTCAGCGCTGTGCCTCCATGCCTTTTAATACTCTATGCTCCATGCCCAAAAGAACAGTGCGTGGCTGCGTGCTTATAGTGAGAGAGCGAGAGAGAGGGGGGGGGGGGGGGGGGCAGTCCCAGACGGCACGACACATAATGCACGTTATGAGTATAATTTTATCACCATAGATTTATCATTTCACTGTGTAGGCTAGTTTATGAATGTAACACATTGATAAAGGTCCCCCCTGCTGCGTTTCCAATTGCTGCGGATCATGACAGTGTGAAGGCAAACCGTAGCCAATTAAATATGCAAGAATCCCATTTCTCCTCCCATACGCATTCGAGTCTACCGAAGTATTAGGTGAGAATGCGACCATAGAAAGCATAGGTCTGTTCCAGGCTATGTGGACTACAGACATACGTGTGTGTGTGTGTGTGTGTGTGTGTGTGTTCTATTAAAATACACTTCCTAATTGTGTGCTTATAGGCCTCCATACATTTCAAATGCTCTGACTTACCATTCACTCTAATCAGACTTGCTCTCTCTTTTGTTTTTCTCTGTTCTGATCGAGTTGCTGTTGATGCCTTACTCCTGTCCTTCACAATGGTCCCACAAACACTAATATCTGAATTAAGGCTTTAGTGCATATTGTAATTCAATGTGACGACCGTTGAATGTTGCCTGAAGAATGTTGATGCTTCGCCATGCCAAGGACTCCAAGCATACAGTAGGTAGTGATCAATTAAATCCATAATCTCTCTCCTTAGTCCTTTGCCCTCAAGGTGATATCTGAAGAACTGAAGAAGGGGTGTGTGTGTGTGTGTGTGTGTGTGTGTGTGTGTGTGTGTGTGTGTGTGTGTGTGTGTGTGTGTGTGTGTGTGTGTGTGTGTGTGTGTGCAGGTCTCAGGATTTATCAGATGTAAGAAGGGGGCCTCCAAGGATTAAAGGTTGAGAACCACTGAGATAAACACTAGGGGATGAACCCAACAATTCACACTTTTGAAGACGGTTACCAACGGGGTCCAGACAGAGGTCATCAGAAACCGGGAGAAGAGATTCTGGATAAAGTGTGGGATTGGAAAGGCAACCTGTAGGCCAGAGATAGTGATGCTTAAGGTCCATCAAAAGAGAAGCAACTAGATGGGGTCATCATGCAGGTTTCCATGCAGAAAAACGTTTAACGCCAATGAGGAATCTTTCTTTCCAGTCGCCTGAGCGGCGTTCTCAACAAGGTCAAGTTAAAGAGGGATAAATGAATTAAATGCATCACTTTTTGCCTTTGGCTGGAGGTTCAGTACATTCCTTCTGGAATCAATAGAGAAACAGAGCAAACAGTGATTATGTGGGCTCCCAGTAGGGGGTGTGTCCTTGAGCCGTTTCAAACATTACATAACCTTTGTGAAAAAAAGACTGCAATGATTCAAACAACAATGTTTCAAATAAAATTGGGTGGTTAGAGGTTCTCTTTTGTCAAACGTATTAAACCATCTTTTGAATACAAATAACAGGAACTTGTGAAGTCGTGATCTACAGTTTTTGTGTGTAGAGATATTAGACTAAAAGCCTAATATGGCCAAGGGAATTCCCATTTAGGCTAGTGGTTGAGTAAGTAAGTAAATAAGTACTGCAAGTAGAGTGAGAGGCTTATTGCCGGTATCGGCCAAGAACGTGGGCGTCTATCCCTGTTTCAATGCGCTAGAACCCTGTATTGGGATATGGATTGGTGACGTGGAGTGTAAAAGCTACTGTACCATCAGTGCTCGGTATGTACGGCACAACTCGCTGCACATGCTACTCATGCGCCGAGTTGGCGGTGCCTGGGATCGAACCCCTGACCTTGCAACAGCGCCTTGCAGTTGCAACCCACTGAGATACCAGGACCAGAAAGTGGTTCAGATGTTTTTAGTGTCCCTTCTCGTGCGGGAGATCTGGGTTTGAATCATGGGCGTTACATGATGTGCATCGTAAAAATATGAGTGAAACCACAATGCCATTGTAATGATAGTTGACAGGTACAAAGAGTTATAATTCATATCTTAGATCACACCTAATATAATATATATATTATTCACACAATTTTTCAGACAATCTGTAGCTGTAAAAATGTCAAACAAAGTAAATAAACGTAATAGCATGCATGATTCACTGTCTATCGATCATACAAAGACACACAGCAGTGACAATGCAAAAAAGACAAGCCTAGTAATTGACGCATTTATCCAAGGAAAATTGCCCACCGTCAAATGTCAGAGTCTTGCTGTCTGCTTATGATATTGAACCTGGAGTCACCCTCATTCTATCCTCCACAGATAGCTATGACAGTGATATTTTCTTTCAAATACTTGGGATTGTTCTCATGAGGAACAGATGGCCAATAAACAAGTGGACGGCATGGATGCCGGAGTATGCTCAGAGTTGGATTTCAACAGATACATTTACAAGCAAGCTGTTGTTTTAGTGTTCAAGTACTGCTTTGAAAATGAATACTTTCTCCACTTCCCCATAAAGCATCTCAAGGAAAGGTGATTTGTTCTGTGCAGTCTATTTGGCTGGTTAATGGCCAGTACATGTTTGCTCTTTCAATCTGAACAGCCTTTACCTTTGGTTCAGCGAATACTGATTCTGTTTACGTTATTCATATTTACATGGATGAATAGTTAGTATACTCTGTTCCATTTTGCATATGATGCTTTAAGTCTCTGCTGCAAATAGCTGTCTCTTAGTGTATGCCAAAAAGGGTGCCATCATGCACATCACAATACCATAGTTTAGAGTGGTGGAATCAAGGCTCAGTTTCTGAGAATTGTCACGTTCCAATAAATTACTTATCACTTACTTGCTTACTGTTAAACATTCTGTGGGCGTACTGTACCATCTATTAATGTGTTGCCTACTCTTTGGCAGTATTATGTTTTGCACCTGTTACTTGTTGGCAATATTGTCACCTCTACGGCTGTCAGACAAACTATAATACAAGCATGCTACAGTAGTTACAGTTTTAAGTGAACTATAACGGACTTGAAAATGTTCCTATAATTGTTCTATCCTTTTATCACAAAACAGCATTAAATGTCATAAATTACATGTTTTTTGTGGAAATGATTGCACTCCTATCCTCTTTCCTTAAATGGAGGACCTGAAACCAATGTTTAAACTGATGCCATGAGCAGTGGCATGATTCAACAGGGACATACAGTATATTTGTTGGCCTTGTAGAAGCAGTAAAATAATTAGCTGAAATTATAATTACAGTGTGACTAGTAAGTGCAGGGGTCTTGCTTAGAGACTGTAGTTAATTATAAGAGAAAGGCTTTGATCATGTTTATGATTAGCTGAGAATAAAATGGCTAAGGAGCTAAAGATCAGCAAAAGAATAGATTGAATAGCCAATCTATTAATTAGCTCTCCATAATGATAGAATTATCATGATTTAATTCAGTCATTGTACGAATAAATAATTAATGCTGCATATATCATATGGGCATGGAAAATGCGTTCTGTGTGATCTTAGAAGCTCTATTCTTGTCTGTATTTTCATCAGTAGCGAGAGGGTGACCTCCATTAACTTGAAGGAGAGCATATGCATGTGAGATGTGAGTTGCTAAATCATGGTGAATGCTTAATTAACATACAGATCGTTCATTCACTATAGCAGCATAGCTCCAAATAGAATTACTGGCTATCACATACAGTAGGTAAATGAGGTTGACAGTGGCTCAGGAGGTAGAGTGGCTGCTTGTGAATCGGAAGGTCCCCACTACACTACATAGCCCCCGGGTGTCCTTGAAGGTCCCCACTACACTACATAGCCCCCGGGTGTCCTTGAAGGTCCCCACTACACTACATAGCCCCCGGGTGTCCTTGAAGGTCCCCACTACACTACATAGCCCCCGGGTGTCCTTGAAGGTCCCCACTACACTACATAGCCCCCGGGTGTCCTTGAAGGTCCCCACTACACTACATAGCCCCCCTTCAGATGCTATTTTTTCAGTCCCAACTAGTCGGTACGATCGAGGCAGGTGATAAGACCCCCCACGGAGCTCAGCAGGGCTGTGTGCAGAGAGATCTATCCGTGCACTCTTCTGCTTTCTGTTTTCCTTTGCTAGAGCCATTTCTCTCCGGGTCCAACTTTTGGCAGGAGTGTTTGTTAAACAGGACCTCAGTCACCTGCTTGCGAGGGCCACAGATGCGCCTGTGATCCAATCTGCCAGCTAATAAAAAAAAGTGAGAACGTAACGGGATAAATTCCAATAGGCAAGCTCAGCAGAAAATATGGCACAGGTTTGATACCTTGTGGTGGGTGCCACGAGCTGCTTTATTGAAAACGTGAGAAGAATTCTTAACCTGGCCCAAAAAAAGTAACTCTGCATTGTTCACATGTTCTGCGATTCAGTATTCATCTCCATGACCTAAATGTGGTCATGGAAATTGCAATTGAGCATAGAGAATGGAAAGGAATCGCTGATTTTACTGCCCCAGAATTGTTGCACTGCTTGCAGAACCTGGCAGTTATTCAAACTCATCCAAGATGCTGTAACTGTTTGATATTTAAATGGAACGAGGGGTCAGTTTGATTTGTAAATTGCATAAGCACTACATTGCTGGTTGCCAAATCATACTCATAGTTTCAATATGAAACAAATTAGAGCTAAATTACTTTTAATTCATGTTTTAATCACCATCAGACACACGTAGACTTAATACTTATTTAGTCATTTGTCTAGTTTCTATGGTGAATCTGACTTGCAGCTATTTCATAAAATGAATGCATGGCTTCAATGGCAGCCAATAAATGAGTAGGCATTTTGTGGGTCTTTCATCACATTATTCCTCCCCGTAGAGTCAGGCCAATAGCTGCTGATTCAGTCCCTGTTTATAGTCAATGATGATGGCTTTCAAATGAGATTGCACCATAATGGATTGGGTATGAGTGTCAAAGACTGCAGAGAGTGATCTTATATTGTGGCCTTGTATATCTGATAAGGGTGCTCGATCGCTTCGGGCACGAGCTAGCTACTGCACATGAGTAAATGCACTGCTGTCCATACTACACCACAAGTAGTTCGCTATCTAATTCTATTAATACCTTTATGGGGGCATGTTATAGCTTTTCTGTGTTGCTTTAGAAGGAGACAAGATTTAAGCTGTGTAGGGGGTTGAACTTTTAAGTCTGGTCTCTTTCTGTGCTGTAAGATACCCCCACGACACACACACACACACACACACACACACACGTACACACACGGTCAGGCATATAAAATCAAAGAAAGCTCTATAAACTGCGAGCAAGCAATAAATTGGGCCTGAGTTTAAAGCATGGTACTATATCAGGCCTGGGCCACGTATTAAAAGTCACTCACCTGCAGCAGTGAGGGCACTGGATCATCAGTCACTCAATGCAGGTACATGCTGATGAGTACTATGCATTATGAGCCATATAGAGGTACAGAGAATCATTCGAATGTGCAGGTAATATTAATACAATTAGGTTAATCGTAGTTATGAAAGCATAAAGAAATTTGTTGAGGGATTCTGTTTCAGGCACCCATGGTGGCTATTATGAAAGTATACCTGGGATGTTTTTTTTTAGTGGTGCAACCACTCCAAGGAACAGCAATGTCCCTATGTCCATCCCTATGTCTGTATGTCCCTAGGGTACCAACAGGGGGCACTGTTGTCCCTATGTGTAGGTTACCAACAGGGGTGCGCTGTTGCACCACTCACGTCAGACAGGTCTGATTTTTTATTATTGCTTATATGCTACGATTTTGTAACCCATTTTTTTCACCCAGTGTCAATTGTCTAATGTAATCCTGGGCGCTATCAAACAGGCAACTAAGTCCCCCCCTGTCCCCCCCCCCCCCCCCCCCCACACACACACACACACACACACACACACACACACACACACACACACACACACACAGTACACACACGTTTATGACATCAATGTATTCAGAGTTTAAATAATCTAACCGTTAAAACAGACTCCAGCTATTTCAAAAGTCAAATATGTGGAAGAGAATGCACAGATCACTAAAGTGCCTCGTCTCTTCCACTAGATTACACCTCAGTTTGTCTGAGTGTGACCACTAACCAGTCCAGCAGGGCTAGAAAGCAATGCCAGAAATGTGGAGTCCACATTATATCTCCATCTCTCTAGCCCCGCTGGGGGTTTACTGCATGTATCATAACCATGTGTGGACAATTCTATTATTTTATCATGTACACATTTCCACATCTTTAATTTTTTTTCTGGTGATCACTGGTTGCATACATTAATTCTTCGTTGTCCATTGGAACACATAATGAAGCGTACTAATGGCAGATAATCTGTTCACTGATGCACACTGCCTATAAAACATGAAGCAAATTGATCATTGTAATTCTACAGTAAGTCTTTCTTTTGGTATTCGGTGCATGATAAACAGTAGTAGACGTACAGTACACAAACACACACAATCAAGCTTGCTAACACAGATGGACACGCGCGTGCGCACGCACACACGCAACACAAATGGCACACGTAGAAGAGCCATGCCTATTGCCTACCTATACAAGCACCAATAGACAACACATATACATGCATGCGCATATACATGTATGTCTGTGAAAAGTTGACATGTGAATTTCCCCAATCATAGCATCATAGCAAAAACAAATTGTCTTTATAACAATGACAAAACAGCACTCAATCATTGTCGTCATAGTGCAATCTGTCATCATACATTTCATTGCAATATCTTAAGGGGAGTTGCGGACACCATCCAAGAATGCAAGGCATATAAAGTCTTTAGAGATACTGATGAATATGAACACAATGTCGATCAGTCTGATGCCAGAAGCACTGATCGCCATGAAATTCGTGTATGTGCAATTGATCGGGATAGAAAAAAATGAGAGCTAGCGGGGTGCAACCAGCACCCCTGATTTATTCAGTGATTGTACTCTCTCTCTTGGCCTGCACCCCCATCAGTGCTGGTGTGCACTCTTTATTCACTTCTTATCGATCCACATATAGCTTTCCACAGAACAGAGGAGCGAACATTTTGTGTGGGGAGAAAGTTACAAGTGAGGAATGAGCTAGAAGGCCATTTCTCCTGTTTCTAAAATGTTGTGTAATGTATTCACCTATTTAAAAACGTACAGTATGGGTTTTTTTGTGATCAGGGAGATCACAAAAAATAAATGATAATAAATAAATCTTTTGAGATATGTAAGGTGAACAGTTGAATTGCACCAAGGCATTTAGTAAGCTGATATTTTTTCTAGTACCGTTTGTTTTTAACACTCAACATCAGGGCTGGGTATGACGTGGGTGCACCCTCATATTTAAATTATACCCCCTCCTCTGTAGCACTATAGCTCATGGTACCCCTCATCATTTTAGATACACCGTTAGCTCTGGACCTGGCCTTGATTAGATTTGCATATCCTTAAAAGTTACTTCACCACATTTCTTCATTTGCATATAAACCATCTAATAGCAAGACATAATAATGAATTATCAATGATATGTAACCAGCCTAATTGCCATCACAATGATAGCAGAAAACTAATTATGCTAATGAGATCAGCTTATACATTATTTGTATAGTCATTTTCAATGCTCTTGAAACTCATACTGTAAGTGCCTTTCCAAAGTAATTTTTTTCCTCCATGTGATTCCTTTGAGATAGGAGGAGGAGATATGTGGGAATTTTGAAAGCTCTATATTCTCTGAGGACATTAAAAGGAGTAATTAGACTTGATAAGGCATACAGTTGTGAGCGGAAACACACTGTCACCATCATTCATACAACACAGTAGGGAAATATCAAATTAGAATCAAAATGCAGGAACACTGCTTACAAGCGCTAATCCTGCCTAATCCAATTTAGTCCAGTCATCCTCTCTGGTCTACGATCAGAAAGACGTGCTCAAATCAATTTTAAGACATATTATAATTACCAGTGGAAATGGTACTGTATATATTTACACATTTTCATTGTGTTACTGACAGATCAAACCAAGCTACTGTATTGTGACACCCACTCATTACGTATAGTGAAGGCCTAGATTCCAGATTCAAGAGATTTATTTGTCATGCTCATGTGTGTGAAATGTAATGTTGTTGTGGAAATCTGCAACGCTGAATGAGCTTACAATATACGATATATGTACACTGTACGTAGAGGCTTCGGTAATGAATGATCTGTCTGTTGTGAGCGAGTGCTTACAGATTAATGATTACCTGGGGCACCTCTGATAGCCTAAAGGAAAAAGCTCTTTTTGTAGTGTCGCTGTAGTGACTTTCTAAAAAAGACTAAATAGAGCTCTCTAAACAACAACACACTGAACATACTGTGGGAGAATTAGATTTCCCAGTATTCCCTGGGGCGCAAGAAGTATGTGTAATCGTCTTTTATTTAGTTATTTGAATATGGGAATGTGTTGGGGGATTGTGTTTTATGGATCTATATGTGTAATGTTATGCCACATGGTGTTAATTTGGTAATCTATTGACATGTATTTTTGTGTGACTATGACTGTCAGATGTGTTTATTTTGACCACCTCCTCTCCATTTTCTCCGTGGTTGTTAGGTTAGGTGTTGTTGCAAGCTGTTGCTGCAAATACAAGTTATTTATTCGTAAAAGCTGTTGTCATGGCTACTTCTTCACGAGAGCAAGGCATGGGTGATTAAAATACTTAATAGCAGGAAGCGGTTGAAGACGGCAAAACAGATCTCAGGATATTTCAGCTTCCAAGTTATGCTTCGAAATATGCAAATCGCACAACGTAATTAGTAGAAAATAATGGAAAATCATGATGTTATGTATCACAATTTTACAGTCGTGTAAATCAAATATATATTAGAGGTTTAAAAGACAGATCAGTCATACATAAGTTATAATAATGAATTAATATCAAATTAGAATTCAATCCCACATGATTAAGAGCATAATTCTACTAGACTGGTGTTGGGCTATTCAGGCTATTCTGTGTTTCATTGCTATGACACCTGAATTTCCCTTGGGATCAATAAACGGCTGTCTACTCTAAAGTATCTATCCATCCATCTATATACCAGCAAGCTGTAACATGCTGGGCATCAGTAAAGGAACAAAATTGTTTAGATGACTGCTTATTAAAAACAAATTAGCTCTCATTGCAGGAAATGTGTCACATCAAAAGCCTTTGAGCATAATGCTTTTGAGGTAGGTGGAAATGTACAGTGAAAGTTTCACTGCCCAACGGTGCCGGAGATTAGCTGGTCGCATGCACACACACACACACACACACACACACACACACACACACACACACACACACACACACACACACACACACACACACACAGTGCAAATCATAGTCGACAACATTAAACAATGCTAAAATAGCAATAGTGATGATAAACCAGTTTTGATAAACAAATCCTGTATTCACACTGCAGGTGTACAGACAATAATGTCCAATACCCGGCGGGCATGCCATGCAGTACACAAATGATAATGCTGTTGTGAATATAAAAGATCAGAGTATTCATGGCTGGGTGATTAAGCATCCAAACAGATGGACACATGGAGACAGGCTTATCACCTAGGACCACACATGCATATCAGTAGCTCTCAGCTGGCCAGCCGGGGCCTGAGATGACCACCACTGCCAAATGAAAACACCACAGGCCCTGGTAATGTGGCCAGCCTGGCCTGTTCATTTCACTGATGAAACAGATTAGTTTGAGTTTCTCAGTTTAGGAGAAGAAAAAAAAAGAGATTGCCTTATCGCACCAGGACCAATGGTGGGTAATTAAATGTTCCACAGGATGAAAATACGTTTGGCAATACCATTTTTGATTGTTATTGCTAAACAACTATTTTAAATTCATTGCTTTGAATAAACAAGACTCAATATCTTTTGTATGTGCTAATTTGAAATTATCTCAATTAACACTGGCAAATGAGTACTTTGATGAAATAAACCTAGCCCAAAACAGCTGGCAGCGCAAATGTAAGCACACTAACAAGTTGAAAACAGGTCAGCTTCATCTGTCATCAATGTAAATTATAAATGCCAGAAAGTTGTTTAATTGGGAGAATATGGTTTACTTAATGTTTCCATTGTAGCTGGCTTATATTTGACGGTGGAACTTGTTGTTGTTATTCTTGTGCTTATTCTTGTCACTTTAATATCTCAAATATAAATGTACAAGGTATACATCTGAAAACATTAAAGGAATGCGTAAATGGCTTGTGATGCCATAAGCTTGCAGTCTCAGCCATATACAATAATACGTTCTGTAATCTGTAGGCTACACAAAGTGCAAATCAATAACTGACCTTCTCTCTGATATGCACCATGCATTCAGCACCATGGACAGTGCAAGAATCAGTGTAGGAGAGAGAGAGAGAGAGAGAGAGAGGTTCTTGTATTCTGCAGGGATTTTTCAGAAATTCTATTTTGTCTGTTTCAACTCATCATTGAGGCCAGTCTTCTTGCTGTTGTCATGACTGTTTCAGTTGAAACACATTAAACAAAGTAAGGGCCGTCTGTCTTGACTCATCCCTTGTGACTCATCCCTGCATTGCACTGATCCGGATGGACGGAGACAGAGAGAGACACGCTACAGGGTTAAAAGAAGATACTCCTTGTTTTATATTTACACAGAAAACATTTCCCTGGTCAGTAAAAATGACTGATTTACATCAACTTGATTGTGTCCTCATTTTCATCTTCCTTCAACTCAAGCTCAAGTAACACTGTTTTGCACTGGGATTTGAGCAGGGTGATGTCTATTAGTTTGTCGTACAGTTAAACACACTTTTTCATCATAGTCAAGTTCATGAAATGGAATGAAGTACAATCACAAGCCTGGATTGCGCCTTGGCAATCAGTACTCTCCTCTGGGAGAAGTGGCACAGCAGGGACTAAGCAAAGCAAAATGTATGTTTTCCTGAACGAGGCATAAATTTCACCTGACCAAAGCACACAGGGGCCGTGTCCACTGATGCATTTTTCACTGGCTGAAATTGCCAACGCGCTCGCCCTCACACCATATTGCCCGTGTCCAGACATGGCAGATTATAAATAATCTATTTGTCCGGGCTATATTGTACTGTAAATCCCATTCCAAAACAGTTCAACTCACCTATTCATTCAGCATGTGGCTATTCATCACACAATCTCAATGTGGTTTACAAAAATGTGTGCTAAACCAGCGTTAAGATCAGACTTAAGGGCAGTCCATACTCTCTCCGACCACCAAACTTTTCGTCAGAAAGCTCCGGTACAACTACAACATGACGTCACTCGCAACTTCTGAAACGCATTCCTCCGAATTTTTGTTCGGAAAGCTGCACTCCCAGATGTTGTGACTCTCCGAACTCTACTTCGGAGAAAAAATAAAAGTCTGATCTTTCCGAAGAAGAGTTCGGTGGTCGAAGAGAGTATGGACTGCCCTTCAGCCATTACACTAATGGACATGCATCCTAATGAATGTGATTCTCATTTGCGATTGCATTGTGTGTTAATTATCTAAATTACTTAGTCTCATCCACAGAGTCTAATTAATACCCATCTGAAGCTTCAGTGAACTTAACCTATTCCAATAGATATAGATGTGCTGTCACTGTTTTGCTGTAGAGTGGTTGGCTAACCTGTCTGAGGTTAGTTAATTGCAGAGGCCAGGCAACTACTTATTTGATACACATCATACTAAAGTAGGGAGTAACCACAAACCAATCTGTAGAGTTCCACTGTCTGCCACCCTTGGTGCCTGACAGAAAAGGCCAGAACCCGCCACATTCTCAAAGACACACTTACAGAAATAGCTTGAAGTGTGCTCTTACCTGAGAGTAAAGATCTCCACAGGAGAGTAGGCTGACACGGTGATGAAGGCAGAGACTGTGTCCCTCTGTCTCATGGGTGTAGCAGGCACCATGACCATGAAGTTGCTATCCAGCCGGTACTCGGCTAGTGGGGGAGGATCAGGGTTCAGATACAGCCTCACGCTGCCGATCCGCCTCAGCGGAGTGGTGGTGGCGGTACCAAACAGGCTTTCCTGGCCCGAGCGGATGTAGCTGTCTCTCCTGACCTCCTCCGAGTGGCACTCGCCGGCTTCTGTGGACTGCAACATGTAGTAGAGCTCCACTGGGGTTCCCTCAGACACCTCTGGAATCCTCTGGCGCCCAGGCATGACGCTAGGCGGACTGAACCAGCTCGCCAGTGGCTCCAGCTCAGCCACGCAAATTCCCAGCTCGCCTCTGAGCTGGCAGCTGCCACGCACCTCCTGGGTTTCATGGAAGGCGAACATACGCACGCATGGCAGCTTGTCAATGGCACTGTAGTCGTCCCAGTCTCTGCCTGCAACGTAGAATAGCACATGTACCTTGGGCTTGGCTAGGTGGATCTTTTTGTTGATGATGAAGGTCTGCACCTTCCAGTTGAATGTGAACATGGAGGATGTGGGGAATGTCCCCGGGTTCTGCAAGAGCTCCAGAGGGACGGGCTGCTCCACAGACAGAGGCCCATAGCTGGCGTTGACGGAGGGCAAGTTGCGGGCCTGGTAGATGAAGAAGGGTTCGGTTCGTGACAGCAGACTAGAGTTCCTCATGAATTCCTGGTTGGCCTCCTTCAGGAAGAACGCAGAGTCTGCGTTGAACACCTGGTAGTTGACAGGCAGGTATGTGGGGATGGAGGCATATCTCTGCAAGCCCTCTAAGATCCGACAGTCGGCTACTAGAAGACATAAGAAAAGAGCCAGAGTCAAGACAAGCACACAGGCAGCAAGCCTCCTCTGCCAATAAACCTTTATGTGAAGTCTTTTCAGTAAAACTAGCAGGGCTGCAGTGGATACAGAACGGACGTAACTTCAGGTTACTTCAGTAACCTCAGTTGTGACTCGAAGAAGAGTCATTTCCCCAAATGACTCTCTTCGAGAGAGGAACTTAATGCAAAACAAATCATATCTCACTCACATGACATATATTTAGTACAACTTTTGTCACACTAAGTTGTTTGTATACTGGTATGCGGTCAGGCTTAGGCTCGGCTCAGGGAAGAGGACGCCCCTACCATGCATAGTCCCCCATGGCACCGTTGGAGGTGCGACAAAGAAAGCAGGAAGACCATCCTTCTGTATGAAATAATTAATCCCTTTGTAATCTCTCTGACAATCTTAAATTAAATGATGTATGTCGTATGCACAGTACATTGTAATTGCGTCTAACAAATACTCCAGACTATGGTTACCGGTATGCTATAAAGAGAAGATTAGCGAATGCAAAATACAAATCAAGTTACTGTATTACTGTGTGATAAATGATTATGTTTTGGAATGTTTCAACTTGTGAAGATTGCAAACTTTGCCACGGTTTTTTTTCCTGTTTATTTCACCTGTGCCTGAACATATTTTGGAGAATGAATTAGATTAAGAAAATTACCTGATGTCAGGCTGACCTACTTTCAAGAGTAATGCATATCAATAAGACTCCAAAAGAGGTTAAATTCACTTCATACAGCTAATAGATCATGCATTGATAGCTGATGAAAAACATATTTGCAAAGGAATGCATGCATGAGTTGTCAGGTCAGGCAATCATAGCAGGATGTGAACAAAACTGCTTTGGTTGTCAATTCAAAAGCAACAATCATAATTAAGCAATTAGGACAAACTTTCCTAAAGTGATTACAAACGTTCTCCTGTGGTGCAATCAGGGTCTGTTCTTGGGAGGGGCGGTTAGTACTGACAGTCCCTTTTGTATCACCTATGGCCCCATGGGCCAAGAAATTGCACTACACACATAAAAGGTTTTAATCACATAGAGAGCGAGCTTTGACCTTCTCTTCAAGAGCAATCTGCTGTGTGATTACACTCCCTCTGCACGCTCCCATCCTCACGCTGCCAGAGGATTTCAATCCTTAGCTGGGCCTTGTAAATCAATGTCCTGACAATTTACAAATCAGCAGGGGATTTGTAATTCATGGCGCCCCACTTGACCTCGCTGTTTTTCCACTGAGGCAGCTAGGGGTACAGCCGGCGGGCGGGCAGACAGACTCCAACATCTGAAGGGCATCACTGTTTAGGTGGCCTTGCTTGGACCAATCAGCACAATAGTCCTACTTAACCACATGATCCCTTGCGTCATGATAGGAGAACATTCAGCAGAAAGTATATATTATGGTTTAAGTTATTGGCAGTGCCAGGCAGGCCTGCCACTGAAATCAAAGTGGCCTTGCAGCTTAGACTTTTACCTTGGTACCAGCTGTGTGATACTGGCCCCATTTGTTTAAGGAAATCAACACAGAATTTACAACAGAATTTACTTAAATACCATCAGTGACAATGAAAGTTAAAACTTTAAGAGGAAACAATTTCCTTTATACAGTATCCGTATGTTTATTGACCCAAAGATTGGCTATTCACTATGTGCGCAAAGGAAAACTATTCTAGACTTAATCTAATACTACAAGGTTGGGTGGTTTAGTTTAATTTCTACAAGGCCACACAAGACATTTGAGAAAATGTACTGTAGGAGGGGGCTGAAAAACAGTCCAAGACCTATTGAATGAGTCTGTTCTTAATAACAATTACAAGCATGGGTAAGACTTCTGAATAAGAACACACTTATCAGAAGCATTGTATGTTTGTGAACAGTTTGGTGATTCTCAATAATACGACGCCTGTTTTGAGAAAGACAAAAGATTTTAAAGAAAACCATTTGATGAATTTAAAAAGCTGTTTCAGCTGTGTGTGTTTTTTAGAAATGAAATCACAAAAAAAATATGAGCATCCATTGTTATTTCTTGATGAATGGAGGAAATGGAAGCGTAATTGGAAAAACTACGATAACATCTTAGTGCAGGGGTATTCAACTAGATTTCTGAAAGTCGGGACTGCAAGACAACTAAAACAAAGCTAACTAACTATGTTCTCCATCTCATCCATTAGCTTTTACTCTGAATGTCATGATGAATGTCATGATGCCCAGCCTAACTCATGAAACAGAAAGCCTGTAGCCTTTCATTCATTTAAACACTTCACCATGTGAGCCTTCCCACGAAGAAACTTCCGTGCCATGGACACATTGAAATACCTAAAATGAATAAGTAAATGCTTATCAATATGAAGCAGTATGAAGTCACCATGATGGTCTCATATGACCTATAGCACATAACATTGGACATAAAGGTATACTATTGGACAGCATGATGTCTTGGGACATTTATGGATAATGTTCCAGGGCCACAAGAAAACTCTCCAGTGGCCGAATTTGGCCTGCGGGCCACCAGTTGAATATCACTAGTGTTTCAGGTGCGAAACATCACTATACATCATGTATTTTAAGTTATTGCTCATGGATAATCAGAGACTAGGACAAACTTGTTAATTTGGCCACACAATGTCTGCCTGTATCCCATAGTGAAATACTAACACACCACTGCTATGAAGCTGTATGCTTCAGACTCCATGGTCCAATAAATCCATTATTACACATTTATACACTACAGTGTAGTCATGTATGAGTGTTGTATTTCACAGTGTGTAGTGTACTAGTGACTACACTACACACTGTGAAATACAACACTCCCTTCCGGTTATCTTCAATCCTTCTTTGTGCAAATGTTTATGGCGTGGCTCTGAGGCTGCCAGCTAGAAGAGGGTCTGTCTGTGAGTCAGTCTGTCAGGGGGGAAATCTCACAAACCACTCGACCATCAGCGCCAAATGTTTTGTGCATTTATATAGCACCTTTATCCAAAGTGCTTTACAAGTAGCAGTTGGGATTTCAGTGTCTACTATGTAGCTACTGTAACTGAATGACAGTTTGACACTAGTCTCGTGTAGCCAGGCAACTATTCCACAATCTCCAAATTCTATTCAGAGTCTGGAACGACACTTTCCGAAACTCGAGTAAGGAAGCTGGCATTTCCATTGACGAAAATATATTTGAAAATATCTTTACATTTTATAATTTTTTATTTCCATTTCTGCGAAGCAGCAAGCTATATACACTATAGTATGCTTAGATGATTTCAATATATATCTCATAAATTTGCGCGATTGTAAAGAGGTGGAAGTGGGGAGGAGGCTTCACTTCGACTTTATTGCTTACTCATGATCAGAGCTTCCGTGCTCCAGACTGCATGACTGAAGCATTTGGAAATTGCAAGAGGCAACAGTCTGGCCACACGAGACTACTTTGACACTAACACAGTGGCAGGGAACCTGGAACATAACCTTTCCCAAGTGGCCACTCTACCTGCAATCTGAAGTAACTCAATATTTTCTTCTTTTTTTTAATATATTTTATATTTTTTGAAATAAGTAACTTTAATTTTATATATAATGGACATTATTGTTCAGACAACTTTATAGATCGATCAACTATATAGATAGAGAATGCTACGAATGGCACTACGTGTCACATGGACGGACCGCATCAGAAATGTGGACCTCTATGGGGACCTACCACAGGTCACAGACAAAGTCAGAGAGAGAAGGATGAGGCTGACAGGAGCCCAAAGAAGCGTACCAGCAACGTAGACGCACTGCGGCGCGGCAGCTACGGAGTAGAGGGCTGCAACGGGAACGGGCCGTTCCCAAACGTAACCAAACCATAACACTTTCCCTCTATCTGTGACCAGCTCCTCACACACATAACTCCTCTCTCGTGCATGCACGCCTGCTCAATCTCAGCAACTGTTTGGGTAAATGTATTTTTTTCCCGATCCCAATGGAAATATTTCTGGTTTAGCGGGACGAAACGATACAATTGCGGGATGGTGCGGGACCAAATGCGACTTCTTTTTTTGTTGCGGGCGGGAGCGGCGGACAGGCGGTCACTGCGGGCGGTCAAAAATAACACCCGGGCGCGGGAGGGAATGGGCTTAAATTCCACAGGAGCGGGCGGGAGCGGGATCAATAAATCACTCCCGCGCAGGGCTCTACTACAGAGCACTACAGAGACCAAGAACCTGATAGATAGGAAATTGTGGAGGGCAGCGATCCAGGAATCCTGAGTTGGTGTTGGCTAGTCTCACTTTTCATACCATACTGAAAATGGCTCAAATCAATGTGTACGGTATACCCAAAAATCAAACTATATGTAAGCAGAGGAGAGGAGAATGTCACAGGCCACTCTCGTGATTTACTCTTCTTTATATGTGCAGTGCAATGTCTTGGCCCATGGGACCATTGTTAATACAAAAGGTAATGTCAACCCTCAGTGTTCACTGCCTTCCCAAGAACAGGAGATAGATGCTTTGGAGATTGTGCAGCTTTAATGTCAAGTGTAGTGTGAGTCATAGTCAAAAGACAGACTATGGCCATTTAGTCCTGCTGTAATAAATCAGTTAATGCAACATTATCCCTTTAGGTTATATTCAAAAGTTATTTGTGCACGTAGGTTTTACTACAATGTAATAATGAAAATGTACACTTCATGTGCTATTAGTCACAAAAAGTGTGAGTCAGATACCATTTTACAGAGCAGCAGCAATACAGGCATTCAAATCTTCATTGACAGGCTCAAGGAAATTGAAAGTGAATTTATAAATGGGAGATAATTCGACTCAGCAAGTCTGTTGCATATTGGATTTAAATGCCGCATATTTTGTAAGTATTGAGAACGTAATATAGTATCTCTCCTTTGCTCTAGCATTCAAAGATAAGTGATTGATTTAAAAGTACACCAAGAAGCACAGAAACTATCAAGCCATCTATTTAGTCTCCATTTATTTCTTAACAGAAGCTATAGGGTGTACTGCTGACACATATTTAGGTGATTTAGTCTACAGTGGGTGCAGAAGAGTTCTAAATGTCCTGAACTTTTTAAAACATAGACATGTCACTGCCTAAACCTTGAGGAACCCTGCAATGTATAATGATAATATCTGTACAGTATAACACTGATTGTATTAGGATTTATTGCACTTGTCTTAAAGCATTAATTTGTTAACAAAACAAGCTTGTATATACAAGATAAAAAGGGTCTCCATATTTGCTACATAAATATAAAAGGACAGAGAGGGTGATAATGTTGCGCTGATTGCTTATACCGTACCAACCCCAAGGGTTATATTGCAGCTGACCAATTAGCGTGAGGTAAAGCCGTATCTTCTACGGGTTTAGATGGCAACTGAGCTTATACAAAGCTCACATACAAAGATGTGTGGAGAACTCCCCACACCAATCAAAGAGATCATACTTTTTCACAATCTTATTGTAAATACTCAAAGACTAGACGTTTAATAATCTTGTATCGAGGGTGAATCTAAATCATTTTGTCTGATCATGCTTAGCTAACTATGAAATTGAACCTTGATCTGGACCATTTACTCTTTGGCGACTAAATAAATAACTCTGTCACACATGGACATTTTCAAGAATCGAATAAGAAACAACTATTAAAAACTGTGTAGAAGTCAATGATGCAAAGTTGTTCTGGTTACACTGTGGGAGGGAACAAAACCCAGAAGGGAAATTATGTAATCTCTGCAGTGGTCAATGGGTCATATCCCAAACAGACAGACAGACATACATACAACATACATACAGAGTTACAGACATAGTATATTAATCAAATCAAATCATACTAAAACAACTGCTCAAATGTTTTACAAACAGCAGACCAAACAATGCACGCTGATGGTCCTTGAATCACCGACATGTAGAGCCATGGGTCTGTATGACAGACAGCCTCTTGGTCTAAATGAGCCAAAACACATTCCACGTTCATAACATGACCTGAAAACACTATAGTGTGTTTCCTGCGTTTCAACGTATGTGATTTGTATGTGTCTGGTGTGAATACACCTTAAAAACAATATCAAAACTAGAGAAACAACAACACGGCATGAGGGATTTGGACCAGTGGTTCCCAAACCTTTTCATGTCAAGGACCCCCAAATTGACACTAATTAGCCCACGGACCCCCATTTGAAGAGATATGCCAGAGACCCCCATAAGAGAATAATTTTAAACGGCTCTAGCAGTGATTCTCAACTCGTTTAATTTCAAGGACCCCCAGCTTGACCTGAATAAGGTTACGGACCCCCATTTAATGGCATTTCTATCTCTGGGACCCCCAATTTATATTGTAAAATCAATGTTCATTTAACTCTGTGTACAAATGGAACCAAAAATGTAAAAAAGGACAAAATCATATAAAATTGTTTCTATCAAGGACCAAACCAGGAATATAATTATAAAAGGTAAACAATGATTTGAAAACATACGTTTACATTGCCAAAGCAGAAAGAACAATACAACAATACAGCAATACAATCAAAACAAATTATGTACATTTGAAGGTCAGAATCTTCAATAGATCAAATTATATGTACCAAGGTCACTCGATGCAGGTATAGTGCAGGAATATATACAATGATTAGTCTTTAGGGTGGTTGTGTTCCATTTGATATCCTTCTCCTATCACAGCAACTCACAAATGTTGCTGCTGTGTTTGCACATTGTTGTACTTCGCCCAGCAGATATGGGAGTTTTTTGTCATTGGTCAAATTTTCAAAATCTGTGTGTGGTTGTAATCTGTGGGAAGTATGTGTCTCTGATGTCTTGGTACAATGGACAGATGTATACTGGTGTGAGTGAGGCCTTAGGCCTGACTCACACCTTCACAGCAGATTGATGTATAGCTAAAAACAATACCTTTCTGTAAAGTATCTGACAATACACTAATGAGAGAAATACTTAAGAGATTTGGAAGATAGACAATGAAATGAGGTAGGCCTACCTTATATGACCTCCTAAATTGTATTGAAAGAGATCAAGGAAGACCCTAGCTGAATTGACCCTTAAAACATGATACAGCCTATGGGAATGAAAACATTGACCATAGTGGGACAATTTCTAAATGAAAATAGAACATTTTAATTTCCCACTTTTTTGAGTGGTGCAACCACTCCAAGGAACAACGTTGTCCCTATGTCCCAACCTATGTGACTATGTCTGTTTACCAATAGTTGGTGCTGTTTCACCACTCGCTTCAGACTGGTCTGATTTTTGTTATCTACAAAGAAGAAGTTACATCCGTGGAAAAAAACTGAAAGACCAACAGTGATCTTCACCCACTTGTGCAATTATAGCAAAGTGCCACATTAAATCTCAGTAGTTTATCCTATTTTAGATAATAGCCTCAAGCAGCAAGAAACAAGGTTGGGCAAAACTAAAATGGGAAGAAGACGTTATTACACACATTTCTGAGGACATTTGGAAGGCAATAAATCTGAACTACAGCATCTACCTACCTAGAGAAAACACAATCACATTACTTAATCCCAATGCAACAAGCTAAATAAATGATCACATTACTTCATCCCAAGCTAAATAAATGTATGTGAAAACGCCAAACTGCTGGAGGGAGTGATGAAGCTTAAGCCAACTTTAACAATATCTTCTGGTTCTGTCTATCATTACAACTGTTTTGTAATAATGTAACCTACAGATGAAGATCAACACCATCTTAAATGTAAAGGTCCTTGCAGACGGGATGTGTTTTTTTATTATTATTATTTTTTAACCGCAGAAAATCATCTGAAAAAACAGCAGTGTGCAGGGACCTTAATTCTTACAGATTGTGTGTTGTTTAACCCATTCTGACCTGAGATCAGATTCTAAAAATGTCTTCTACATCCTGACAGTTTTCTGAAAAAGCTATGTTTCTATGTCAGTCGTTCTTCGATTTTTCAATAGCTAAAGTATAACATAATGCTAAAAACCAAAAGGGGTTCCCGCCCCAAAACGGGTTAAGCAAAAGGGTAGATAAAATATCCCTATTCTTCTGTGGCGAACATTCACTGAGAATAGCAGATCTACAGGCATCACAACTTGACACCATTTCATCCTTGCAGCAGGTAGCAGCCAAATAGCAGTAACAGACAGTGTAGTACTTCAAATTCACTGTATCATCTCTCTGATACATAACATAAAATAAATAATGCATATAAAATATACATGATGATGAAGCACTGCTACAGCAGAAATATACAGTAAATGCAAGTTAATAAAAATGAGTTTCCGTTTCCTCCTAGAGAGAGAAAGTGGATGAAATATATACGTATCCTCATGCACCCTTGCCTCCAACTGGCACAGATGCACTGGGACAAAAAAAAGCATAATGCTAATTCAAGTGAAGGAGAAAAAAGGACTTTCAGCATACACTTTATGATTCATATCATATATAATTAAATTGCCCTATTGTGTAACATTAAATTGTAAAAAGATAGTCAGCATTATGCTGAGCCAGACAAATTCAAACATTTCAATTATTTCTTAATTTTCTTTTCATCATAATAAATGAGGTTTTTGTGTGTGTGTGTGTGTGTGTGTGTGTGTGTGTGTGTGTGTGTGTGTGTGTGTGTGTGTGTGTGTTTCTTGGTGAGCAACAGTCAGTACTGTGAACCCCGATGAGGCTAGGGCCATTCATCCAGGCGTCCCTCAGCTGTCATGCTGATGTGTCTGGGGAGGGATGCTCACCTTCCAGAACCGTCATGTACAGGTAGTCTGTGCCAAGGCAAAATGTAGTGTCCAGGCTGCCATGTATAGTCAGACACCCTTAACCAACCCCAGCATGCATATTCTGGGGGAAACATTGGCCAAAAATTGCTGATCTACAATATTACAACGTGTCGCGTTTTGACATGTGAGGTTGTAGATTGGCTATTTTTGTTAAAGGCAATTTGATGTAGACGGAAAAAAACAGTATAAGACTAGACTCTAGGGTTCAAGTATGTGGTGACTAGAGGTACATTTTCATGCAACCAATAGTAGGCTACAATACCAATATCAATATACTCATTTAACTTGGAGGGCCCAATTTTAACGGTGGAACTTATAGTGCCATGGCGCATGGTCTTAACTTTCGCCGTGGGAGGATGTCCACGGCAATTTTACGTGGGAATAATGTGTTAGCGCCTAGCGCTAGCCCTGGATTAGTTATGGGTGTGTTTTGGGCATTACATCAATTAGCCCTTCGCTAAGTCCCTCCCCAACCCATCCTTGTCCAATAGGCACGTTAGCAGCGAGGATACAGGGCAAGCTGTCCTTCTCGCCCATTGAGATGCATGTTAAATGATGGGATTTCTCCATATAAATTATCGATCATTTCAGTGGCAAGATCATCAAAATGTCTTCTAAATCTAGTCAACCAGGCCTGCAGTAGGCTATATGCACTGGACAAAATGGGCATGACATTATTTCAATAAACTAGAAATACGAGGAGATGACAGAGGGAGAAACAGCTTCCAACAATGAATTTACGAGCGCCTGACACAAGTTTTCATGTTGCACGGTAATGCCATCATCTGGGTGGGCCAGTCGTGTAACTTTCCAGACATTAAGCTGTGTATGTGTTCAACAACACAGCCATGCAAAATAACATCGACAGCTATGAGGTGACGATTGTCCAGCATAGAAACGGTTGCTAAACGATTTGGATTGGCATTGGACAATCGCTTTTTGGGGTGGGGTTTAGCGAAGGGCCAATTGAACCAATTAGATAGTTGGGTATCATCACCTTTTTTTTTTTTTTAATACTGTTTTTCTTAGGCATTTTTTGTATGACAATTTCAGATTCGACAATGATAATAAGTAATTCAGTTAAATAAAAATGAAAAAAATAACAGGCAATGTAAATGTTCCACATACAGTATAATAAAAAAGACATAAGTGTGATAAAACATGAAAAAACTAAAAACTGTTAAACAATGACAAGTGTGAACAGACAAACAAAACAGGACAGACACTCTTGCTCTCAAACTTCCAACATGTTGTAAATTAAGTAAGTTACAGACATTCTTTTTTAAATAATAAAAAAACACTCAGTTCCTTTTCTTTCAGTTCCTTTTCTTTCTTTCCAATTTTCTATTGTGCTATCTATTGTGTAGGAGGGGTTAGCGTGCACCTATTGAAATATTCAATGAAGGGTTCACTCCCTCTCAATTCAAACTTAATCTTTTCCAATTGTAAGTAGTGCATAACATCTCTCATAAGTGAAGTGTGAGTTGGAACCTGTGCTTGTTTCCAATTCAACAGTATCAGTCTGCGAGCCAGTAGAGTCACATATTTTACCATGTTATATTGGAAAGTAGACAGTTTGACCCCGGGCCCTGTGACTCCCATAATTGCTGTCAGTGGATCCGGGTCAAAAGGTCTTTCAACAATGTCTGACAGTGATTTAAATATACTTTGCCAATATGATCTTAGTTTTGTGCAATGCCAGAACATATGAGCTAGAGTGGCCGGCGACTGGCCACATCTGTGGGTATCATCACCTCACTGCGCAGGCATGAGCAGAGAGAAGTGAACGGTGGGGTGGTTGTTTAGGCTATACCACTGGCTGGCCTCTGGTTTGCGGCACACCAAATGAGCTTCAGTTCATATGCTAAATGTTTTATAAATCAATCGGATTATCAAAAGATAGTGTGACTGCAACATGACGAAAACAGATATCTCGTTAAACCCAGCTGGCTGCGATGAATAACCTAATCATTAGGCCTAATCAACGTCATATAGTCACCAACCGATCCATATAAATGATATAATTATGTAGTGTATGATGACCACGCAATGTTACAGTCCACTGCAGGCTACAGGCTATTTGATTTACAAAATGATTAGTATTATAACCGCCGTCCCTTGGTGCGGCGGCGCGCCGCGCCCGATTTAAAATAACAGTTCTCTAAGCTGTCGAGACACGCCATGAGCGGTGCGTGGATGGTTTGTAAACTTTGTAGGCTATGTTTGTTCTTTTGGATACCGATCAGGGACGATACTTGGACGGCTGCTTCACAATGCGCCAAAGAAGGGTTGAATAAATAATAATAATTATTATTATTATTATTCATTTATAAATGTATTAATGTGTCTATACATTTTAAACCCTTATTTTAAAATTATTACTCTGAAGTAAACAATTAGTGGCTTTCTGCCCCGGGGCCAAACCCATGGTACTGTAAGTCTGCTGTCATGTTGATGGGTCTGGGGAGAGTTGCACACCTAAGCTGTCCACCCAGGCACTGCAGGCAGGGCTCAGACAGGCCAGTGTGAGATGTGTGGAGGAGAGAAGCTATAGCAGTCTAGAGGTGAGTGCTAACTAGTCACGCAGCAGGCTCATACAAGCTCAGCCATTGTATCACTGGGGCTCTGCAGCGAGGAGTGTTTGGCTGAAGCACAACTGCCAGAGCAAGGAGCCGCAGCCTTCACAGAAGAGTACATGACTAGCCACAGTGAAGGACAACATGATCAGAACAGGGCCAAGCTTATGCAACCCAGCGCTTGTACCAAATTATGTGGGTGGACTGAGTGGACACAGGAGAAGGGGACTGCGTGGCATGCCTGCCTGTCAGCCTGTCTGGCTGCCCATGTCTTTCTGGTTCATCGCACACTGTTCAACAGGGATAAGACATCAGTAACATAAACAGTGAAGTAAAATGCACATAAGGGTCAATTTTCACACTCTCATAGTTAAATTAACACACAGAAGAGTGGAGATAAAGAGTTGAGGCCTTAATAGAGAATTATGATAAGATAGAAGCAGAAGCGCTTGCAGCTGGTAGTCTGGTAACAAAAGTTTTTGGATTATGGATAGGCATAATTATATAATAGAGACACTATGTTTACTTATTTGCAATCTAAACCAAAATCAGCCTGGAACAAACATCTTCAAAACAAGGCCACTGGTTTTAGGACATGAAGTTGACATTTCTAATCCGCTGGATCAGACTGGATAGCATAGCATGCACAAAACGATAATAAAATGGTGAAATAAAAATGCAATAGTTGTCCATTTTCATTAGGTCCACCTCTTAGTCCATTCCATAGTCCAGCTGTACCGGTTCCACTGCCCAGTGATACACTTCCGAATCCGAACTCAATCATTGTGCTGGAGATAAACATTCCTGAACTCCTCAAAATAGAGGCCAGTCTGAAAATGCCCTAGAGGTTGAGCTGCTGTTGTTTGAACTGACTGACTGACTGACATTGCCATCAAAGAAATATTAAAAGACAAGCAAGTAACCCTCTTTGCTATCGGTTAACAATTTTCCTCATTGTGACCTACAGTACACTCTATCTCCCAAACGGTCTAAGGACTTACAGGGAATGCCAAACAGTACACTCTTAAATATGAAAGATGGGAGATAGCTTTCTAGTCCCATTGAATTACCCACATCATATTTCTCACCATGTTCAATTAATAAGGGCTATTGAATTTGTGCCCGAGTGTCAAGAATAATAAATATAAGATTTCCTTCAAGGATCATTTGGGAATGATCTATGCTGTTGAGTCACCAAGAAATTTGAGAAAGAAGCAAAGGAAAAATAATCAATATATGACACAGTGTGGCATTAGTCTGTGCCAGCTTCCATAGAAAAGGAATCATTCAGGCAGATAGGTCTGCGGAGGGCGCCTTTAGCTGATGAGTGTAAATAAGGGCCATAGAGGTAGGAGATATTGTCACCTACAGAGTAATGGTACCTTGAAACGGGACCATTTCCCAGGTGTATTTACACCTCCCTCCTCACCTCATCCTCCAGATGAGCTCTATTTAATCTGCAATAACTGTTCTTGATAAGGAGGTCAGTGGAGATTAGATCAGTGATTAGTTTGCACATGTTCACCAGTATGTGTACGGTGCCTGTCTGCATGCACGTGCCATGTGTGTGAATGTACGTGCACCCATATGCATGTCTTCTGGCAGTCCAACCGGGGGCCTGCTAGGGATGTTTGTTTGCATCACCTCTAATGGATGGCCACATTTTAAGACGCTAAGAGCTAATAAAGAGTAATGGGCCTGTGGCTTCACTGAGGGGGAGGAAGAGCTATTTTTGAGTTCATGAGAGAAAGCATCATCTTGGGGATTAAAGAGTATCGACCGATAAAGAGTAAACACCGCAGTGCAGCGCTGCTGGCCCGCTTGGTAAAGCTGTGGATGGAGAAATGGACCTCAGATAGGCACCACTGTTTGTGATCAGGAGGGAGTGGGAGTGGGAATGCCATTAAGGGATGCTGAAGAAGAGTTTCCACATAATATGCTGAGATCTGATGCATCTAGAACGGTTATCAAGGACTTGGGGCATCATCACAGGTTTCCTTCGAGGCAGCACCAACGTTGTGCCATCCAACAGACAAAGGGAGCTGGATAAGGGAAGAGGGCTGAGAAATTTTGGCCTCGACTTTTGAGGATGAGACAAGAGCAGATTTGTGTGCCAATCTGTATTCGCCGAGTCCCTCCGGACTTTTGTGAAACATAAACTGAGCTTATTAATGGACACTGGACCCCCCACTCCCCCAAAGACAGCTTTTGTTGCTAAATTATGTCATAAATCAGGTTAAATGCAGGGCCTTTTGGAAGGCAGAGTCAGTTGGCCTCTTTGTAAGCACTGAAGAGCATTTACCAGTGAGGGCAAAGCTCTGTTGGGAGCAGAGGAACAGGAAGACAGGAATCCAACAAAAACTTAACATCCACCTTGAGATGACAACATGTAAGGCATGAATAAGGAAATTAAACAAAAGTATAAATAAATAAGAATTCCATGTATATGGATAAACCACTATCTTTATCATAGTCAATTACCCGTACACCAGGGGGAAAAGGCATAAGCCAAAATTAAAATGATCTGAGCTAAGTATAGCCAGGTCACTAAAATGCTGTGTGTGCGGAGTGTGGTTTCATTTACCACAAAGGATTCCTTTGAAAAAAAACCTCTACTGCATCGTTCAGCATAAAACGGCTTACAATGCAAGATAGAACAATCGGTTAAAATTATGAAAAATATATGTTGATTGGACTGTTAAATATTAACCACTAAAGCCCTATTTTATACTTTGCCATACGATAGTGTCACATGGTTAAAAGAGCCAATCTACAAGCTCACACCTCATTGGGACCCTCTTGAAAACGAGATACTATTTATAGCTCAATGGGGTATTCCTAAATAAATAATTTCAAACATTGTGAGCTTGTAGAGCTGGTATTTGTTTTGCTGAAAGCTAACCTATTTTCACTAGATGTTTGCCTATTATGACAAGCCCAGAATAGGGATGCTCTAGGGTTCATGTGGTTAAAGTAAAGAAAATATGTTGTCTATAACATGCTCAAAACAGGAAAGCCAGGTTGAAAGTGATTGAAATACATTGTACTTTGTGTCTGGTGAAACTGGTGAGTGATTTCCCAGGTAAAGAACACAACTTGCTGTTCTAATGGAAATGGATTTCTCAGTTTATCATGCTCCATGTGTTCTACACCAGCGGAGTTCAAAGCACCTCTTTTTCTCTTTTAAAGACACTTCAAGGTCCTGAATGATCTGCCAGCTTTCAGACTGTGAAGTTCAGCCTCTAAGACAGCAATCTCTTGATCAGATGCCCTTATATTGCTAATGCCAATAATGCACTTCGGAGGGGGGAGGGGCGGTGCATGGACAGGGACTATACCTGGATAAACTTAATAAAATCCGTTTCTGCAGTTTGTATGGGAGGAAGGTCCACCCCTCCCCCCAAAGGATTTTATTCACAGCAAGCTTTGAAAATGAGAGCAAGAAAAAATAAAATAAAAACTAAGAAAGATGCTGTGCATCACAGTCTCTGCATTCTTTTATGTTCCCTCAGCTGGCATTACTCCTTCCCCAAATCTATTGGTAAACCTCCCCCAAGGTCACCCACATACAGGATGATACATGGTTTGAGCTCTCCTGACAAGACTGAAGTCTTTTAAAAGGGAGTTCTGTGCTACAATGAGTCCTACGCAAACCGTGCTAGCAAAGCTAGTGTTATGGCGGTATTTTCTGTGCAGACATCTTCCCAAGCTTTGATAATTTCTTTGCATCATACAGTACTGTATGTGGGATCCATCTCTAATGAAAAGAGTTTCCTGGTGAATTGTGTTCCGAATAAATAACAGCTTAATATGTGACAGCTAGGCCACTTTGTGCCAGAATTGATCCAAATGCCCTTTTTTGAGGGGTGCACACAGCTCCTTTACATGGCAATGTGTGTCTGTCTCTCTGTCTGTCTGTCCCATACTGTAGGTGTTTAATGTACTTTAACCCCGCTGTTTAGACACAGGGACACAGGGTTCCATACAATTGGACCCAGTCCGAAACGGGACAGATGATATCTGAACCGAACCGCTACGGATCCGAGAAACATTCTAATTGGCCACACCCGCCCCGGAAACGGCCCCAAAAGTTTTGGATCCGGTCCGAAACGGAGCCGAGAAGGATTTAACTGTTTGGAACCGGTCCGACCAAAACGGGCCTGATCCGATCCGATATAGATCTGGAGCCATAGTGTGTTCTCTGCAATATTATATGCTTCAACATGACATAAGACTGCTCTCTATGAGCGACTACAACCCGCCACTCGAGAGGGTTGCAAACTTGCATAGGCTAATATTAGTGCATTTTAGTGCACTGACATCCAGAGCTGTTGACAATCACAACAAAACTGTCCCACATTTTTCCTTCAAGCATAAATATAGCCAGCGGTGGGGGTGTGTGTGTGTGTGTGTGTGTGTGTGTGTGTGTACGCACGCTGTCGGGATTGGGGTGAGAGAGAGACAAAGCAAAAGAGAGAGAGAGAGAGAGAGCGCTCTCGCTCATGTCAAGGTGCATGACGAGACCTAGCCCTCGTTGACTCTGTTCAACAGACAATATGGACTTGTCACTTTAGAATGTAATAATTACAATGTCTATTATTGAAACCTATTTTTAAAGTTGAAGGGATTAATATATAAAGCTCGGATCCTCACGGGTAATTTCGGGTAACTGTATTTCAGACGGTCCGACCCAGACCTGCGGCAATTTGGAATGGATCCGACCCTGCCCGAGGGACAAGTCAATAATTTGGGCCCGAACTGGCTCGGTTCTCGGTCCGGCTCTCGGGTATTCCCTCTAGTTCCTACGCAAGAATGGAAAGTATGGAATTTAATTTCATACATTTCCAGGTATGGAAAAGTATGGAAAATGAAAGATAATGTATGGAAAAATATTTGTTTCCGAACTATTACTGCAGTCCCAGGCAGGGGACATGGGGGGAAGCCCCTGGTCCCTACCTGGTCGGTGATTCCAGCTTGTGCTGTCGCCTTAACACATTTGATGCTAAGAATTTGTATACTCGTCCTATCAAATAACAGCGTTTAATAAATACGACCAGTGCAGAACCAATCACACTAGGCGACATCATGATAGGAAAGTTGGAGTCATTCACCTACTTGGGGAGTATTATCAGCCACCAGGGTGATACGGATGCAGACGTAAATGCAAGAATAGGCAAGGCAAGAACAGCTTTTATACTTCTCAAGAACATCTGGGATATACAGCAAAAAACTCTAGTTGCTAGGCCTGGTTGCCAGTGCCCTGCCCGCCCTGTTTGACTGCGCATGCATCCATTAGCTTCTGTTTTAGCGTCGACGAGGTTCGGAGCTCATTTCTGATTTATGGTGCATTACGATTCAAATATTAACCTTTCTGCAGAATGATTGCCAGCAATAGCGAGGGGAGCATCGTCCCCTTGGCCGTACGCACACCCCAGGCACCTAAGGTGACAGCATGAGCTGGGATCATCGATCAGGCAGGGGACAGGGGCCTCCCCCCGAGTCCCCTGCCTGAGTGCCACCTGAAGGCCAGGGGGGCGCAGCTCCTCCCTCCTGTAAGTCCCTCTTGACACTGAACCCTAAACTTTTTCACTCTGACACCTCGTTTTTTCAGCCACAGCTTGCCCGGTGAGTGACCCATGGGCCCGATATTAGAGTCTGGAAAAAGTATGGAATTTTGAAATTCCAAATGTGTATGAACCCTGTAGACAGTACGACCTGCAGACACCTGCAGACACCGGGCCATTCCTAGCTTATTGCGCGCACGCACGCACGCGCACCCCTGGGGGTCCCCGGTCAATTAAGTACTGTAAGGTTTTAGTGGGGCAGGGTTCAATCTTGATGATGGCAAAACAGAATTCTGCCTCAGAAGGATTCACACTCAGATAGGATGCTCACTTTCTGAATCTAACAACAGCTTACCTAGGATCATATTCTGTGAAAAGCCTAGGGCTTGACTTCCACACTTGCCATAATATTATTACCTTTGTGGTGATGGAAACAATCATCTTTTCTACTACTCAAAGTAATGCACTCCAGAATGAGGCAGATACCATTATTATTATGGTAATAATTGTAAATTATCTGTCATTTGGGTGTGGGGGGGATTCATTATTAGTCAGGGAACACAGCAGTAGAAAATCACTTGAACCGATAGCTGCAAAGGGAATTTTGTAATGTGCTTCTCTACTTTTGTCCAACATATGTGATTGCCATATGGAAACCTAAAATTAATGACATAATATTTTCAACAGATAAAAAACTGTGGTGCATTTTATTTTTCTTCTTAGTGTCATTTCACCTCACAGTACCCTTTACCCTTATACAAAAACTAGAGGAACGAAGACACTATTCTAGTACTATACTATTTGACACCATGAACATAGAGAGACAGACAGCTATCAGTGATACAATACTAGTTCAGCATTGCTGTCGATAATGAAAACCCAGTCCCTGTATCTGTGTCCCTTTTATGCATATTAGGGATGCTAATTACCGGGATGCTTATTATTCATAAATTGATTATCTTATCGATCGATTAACCTTAGTTGATATGGCCCTTCTTTTTTTCTTTTTAAATCTGAATTTCCCTCAATAATGTCTAACAAAAATCTACTTTTTGAGATACGTATATGAAGAATACAAAAGGCATATTATATTCCTTAACCAAATATTTATTTGGCCATTTGAGATACAGGGCCAGGCAATGGCATCTTTTATGGGGAATAAAATGAAATGAAAAGTGCAATGTCTAGTAGTCTGTCACATCACATGCAAAAGCAGAGACCAGGGGTAGGCAACCTGCTGCTCTAGAGCCGCATGTGGCTCTTAGGCCCTCTCCCGTGGCCGTGGCTCCCAGTTGCTAGGTCAAAGAAGTATGTAAAGGAATTAGTTTTTCTTTGCCAAACTTTGCACACACACTCCCTAGATGCCAACGATGAACGCGTGGACCATGCTGTTATCCAGTGAGATGAACGCGTGGACCATGCTGTTATCCAGTGAGATGAACGCGTGGACCATGCTGTTATCCAGTGAGATGAACGCGTGGACCATGCTGTTATCCAGTGAGATGAACGCGTGGACCATGCTGTTATCCAGTGAGATGAACGCGTGGACCATGCTGTTATCCAGTGAGATGAACGCGTGGACCATGCTGTTATCCAGTGAGATGAACGCGTGGACCATGCTGTTATCCAGTGAGATGAACGCGTGGACCATGCTGTTATCCAGTGAGATGAACGCGTGGACCATGCTGTTATCCAGTGAGATGAACGCGTGGACCATGCTGTTATCCAGTGAGATGAACGCGTGGACCATGCTGTTATCCAGTGAGATGAACGCGTGGACCATGCTGTTATCCAGTGAGATGAACGCGTGGACCATGCTGTTATCCAGTGAGATGAACGCGTGGACCATGCTGTTATCCAGTGAGATGAACGCGTGGACCATGCTGTTATCCAGTGAGATGAACGCGTGGACCATGCTGTTATCCAGTGAGATGAACGCGTGGACCATGCTGTTATCCAGTGAGATGAACGCGTGGACCATGCTGTTATCCAGTGAGATGAACGCGTGGACCATGCTGTTATCCAGTGAGATGAACGCGTGGACCATGCTGTTATCCAGTGAGATGAACGCGTGGACCATGCTGTTATCCAGTGAGATGAACGCGTGGACCATGCTGTTATCCAGTGAGATGAACGCGTGGACCATGCTGTTATCCAGTGAGATGAACGCGTGGACCATGCTGTTATCCAGTGAGATGAACGCGTGGACCATGCTGTTATCCAGTGAGATGAACGCGTGGACCATGCTGTTATCCAGTGAGATGAACGCGTGGACCATGCTGTTATCCAGTGAGATGAACGCGTGGACCATGCTGTTATCCAGTGAGATGAACGCGTGGACCATGCTGTTATCCAGTGAGATGAACGCGTGGACCATGCTGTTATCCAGTGAGATGAACGCGTGGACCATGCTGTTATCCAGTGAGATGAACGCGTGGACCATGCTGTTATCCAGTGAGATGAACGCGTGGACCATGCTGTTATCCAGTGAGATGAACGCGTGGACCATGCTGTTATCCAGTGAGATGAACGCGTGGACCATGCTGTTATCCAGTGAGATGAACGCGTGGACCATGCTGTTATCCAGTGAGATGAACGCGTGGACCATGCTGTTATCCAGTGAGATGAACGCGTGGACCATGCTGTTATCCAGTGAGATGAACGCGTGGACCATGCTGTTATCCAGTGAGATGAACGCGTGGACCATGCTGTTATCCAGTGAGATGAACGCGTGGACCATGCTGTTATCCAGTGAGATGAACGCGTGGACCATGCTGTTATCCAGTGAGATGAACGCGTGGACCATGCTGTTATCCAGTGAGATGAACGCGTGGACCATGCTGTTATCCAGTGAGATGAACGCGTGGACCATGCTGTTATCCAGTGAGATGAACGCGTGGACCATGCTGTTATCCAGTGAGATGAACGCGTGGACCATGCTGTTATCCAGTGAGATGAACGCGTGGACCATGCTGTTATCCAGTGAGATGAACGCGTGGACCATGCTGTTATCCAGTGAGATGAACGCGTGGACCATGCTGTTATCCAGTGAGATGAACGCGTGGACCATGCTGTTATCCAGTGAGATGAACGCGTGGACCATGCTGTTATCCAGTGAGATGAACGCGTGGACCATGCTGTTATCCAGTGTTCGAGTGTTTTGGTGCATAAATGCAGAAAGCACTCTCACCACTTTTCTCATTTAACCACAGGCTCATTAAGTAAGTTCACTGTGGATGAGGTGGAAGAGCTTGAGCTTGAGTTGGCACAGTACATAAGATAATGAGAGGCTATCGTTGATATGAAAAGATGCTAGGCCATTTAAAGCTTTGTACACGTACAAGTAGCAAAATCAATTCTAGAAAATGTTAAGCTAATGCAGAGCAACAAGGATGGGTGTTTTATTTTATGTCTGCCAGGCTGAAGGCCAGGGTCAGAGATCATGTTTTCACCCCGTCTATAAGTCCCTCTGTCTAATGTAATATAATCTTCGAATGTTAAAATTGCCATTCAAAATGTTTTATGTTTTATTTTTGCTGCATTAGCAGCCTAGGTGCCTGGACCACTACGCCAGCCGACTGAGCCTAAGCATCCGTGTTGTGCACGCTCGGCCGCGCAGCTGTGTGTGTCTGGTCACGCTGAGAGACTGTGACACTGTGTGACAGACCACGTTCATTCAGCGCAGTAGGCAAAACTCCTTTCCTCACAAAAACGCCTTTCCTCACAAAAACTTATAACAGTGAAACTTGTTTACTTAGTTGCTACAACGTGGACCTGTGGCTATCAGCTCTTGGGACGGTGGATGGAGAGCCCGTTCTGTACAGGCTGTGGAACTGTGGGTGAATCTCACTATAGTGAGATAGTGAGAATAGTAGGCCTACACTGCAGTAACATCCATCTAAACGTAGCGACTACACACCCACGCAAGTGAGAAAGTGGGTGAAGCACAGCCGCTTACGAAGTGACACAACGACGCTACGACACTTCATGAGCTTGCATGTGCACAGCACAGACAGACAGAGAGACTACTGCAGCACCTATGAAGCACACGCATACAGGACAGACACAACTTCAGTTAATGCCCACGCAACGTGACAACATGCCAAAGTGACAACATTCTGTACACCATATACTTGTGAAGCACGTGCACACCAGACACAAAGATACAGACAGAGGAAGAGGCTGGGTATAATGTTACTGCATCAAACAGTTTAAGCGTTATTTTAGGGGCATGACTCCTGGTTCTTGATCATGCTGTGAAAAACACCAATCATGCAACTGTTGTTACATGCAATAATATAATTTATGCCATTCAATACTATTTGCATTTATTCCACCACTCTGCAAATCATGGAGCTCCATTAGGCGGACGGCTTTACACTCAAGTATTACGACACCTAATCTAAAAACACATTAACAGATGTACGCCTATTTATTGCAATAACAAGGAAGGAAAGCATGTCTTTCCTTCAGTTGATGCAATGCCACATATCATCGCTGCCATACATTTTGCCTCTTACCAGGTACTTTGGCTAATAGACTAATGACTTATAGAAAAGAAAAACAGAGGCTAGAGCCAATGCTATAGATACTATGCAGTGGTAAAGTGACATTACACCGCCTGGGTAGGCCTTGTCGAAATGGTGCTTGGCAAAGTGCCCCTTTCTTTCAACGTTTTTGTTAAGATCCCAGCTGCAGCTTTATCAATAGAGTTCTTGGGCAGCTAGGTAAAAAGAGCAACACACTAGTCCAAGCTGCTCGAGATAAGTTAACCCATTCTGACCGGGCACCCATTTTGGTGTCAGCATCGTGTTATGCTTTAGATATTGAAAAATAGCAGATCTACAAGCTCATATCGCGCCACCGAGTGGCGCGATACGAGCTTGTAGGTCTGCTATTTTTGAAAAATTCGAAGAACGACTGACATTTTTAGAATCTGATCTCAGGTCAGAATGGGTTAATCAGACCAGTTTGTGTCCCGTGGAAACCTCGTATGAATCTGATCTCAGGTCAGAATGGGTTAAGCTTGCAATCAATTCAGCTTCAGGAAGGCTGGCCGAAACACCCAAAGTACTCTGAGAACGAAAACATTTTACATTGTTGTCTTGTCTTGACAATCTTGGAGGTGCAACATGTGTGGCTAAGTTTGGCCACCATGTCTATGTGAGATTAGAAATTGAGGTGAGCATCCAAAATAACCTTAGATTTTGTCTCTTTTGTCACCTAACTTGTGTCTTTTACAGTAACTGGACCGCAACAGCAGTAAATTGTAAATGTCTGAGTGACTGCTAAAGTTACACCGCAGAACAATCATCACTCCAGATTATGGGATGTAGTCTATCCTAATGCATTTGATCTGTTATCAGGTGTTGTGGTTTTAGACATTCTGGACTAAAGCTACCATCGGGCACATACAGTATCTATGGGGGTGCATTCAGGTGCATTGTACCCCCAGATGTGCAGTATTTGTCACTCTATATCGTACTGAATTTGATTTGCTTTTCTAGTGTTGCAGTAAAGTATAAAGTGTGTGTGCGTGCGTGTGTGCGTGTGTGTGTGTGTGTGTGTGTGTGTGTGTTCATCAGTATGGCCATGTAGATTTCAAATTGCATTTTGTATATTTGAGAAGGACTCTAATATACAAACAAATGCAGGTATATTGACTTTTCCGCATTAACATGATAGTGGCTGACAACATAGTCAATAGCAGGTATGTGACTCAGAGTTTGCTGTGACACGTTTAAAACTTAAACTCAAAAAGAATCAAATAAGTAAAATGATGCTTCCATCCTCTGCATTTATTTGCATTGACACATGGACCTACGGAACATTCTGGACCTCTACGGCAACATGGAAGAACTTTATGCATACACGAAAAAGAACAGAATGACTTCACATGGACATTAATGAATGGAAGCAGAGGTTGCTTAGGAGATTCAGTGAGAAACATTGAGCAACTCTGCTCTACTGAATAATGGTAAAGTAACATTAAACTGCGTGTAGTACTTTTTTAATTATAATTTATTAATATTATTTGCACATAACATTATTTTGAAAAGCTAGTTGGTCGACGTCATTGAATAGACCGGCCTTTGCTGTCTTTCACCCAATCCAGACCATCCTTCGCTGTCCGTGGTTCTGAAGAGAGCATATAGCATAGTCCCACTGTAGTTTATCAGAGGGAGGTCACCATGTCATGGACATTGTGTTAACTGGTTGCGTAATATTTCATGGGCATGGATGTGTGTGTTTTTATTCAAGCATCTGCCTTATTGTTGCTGGGTTGGCAGCAATGGAAATTTAAATTGTTTCGGAGGATTCCAAGTTGTTCTACTTTAGTTGTGGCCACAGGTTGCAAACATAATGGTGAATCGGTTGTATGGCAACATACATTTTAGTCTGGTATTCCATAGGTGGTTTAGACTGGGGTCTGGCCTAAAGATCTGGCAACATTGCTACCAACCTATTCTTATCATTTGATGCCGGGGCTGGTGCTGCTTGTGTGGCCGTGGTCGAGAACATATTTCTTCAAAAGCTCATAAAGAATTCTAAAATGTCAATTCCCTTCGCATAGAGTAATTCCCCCCCTTCTCTCTCTTGCACTCTCAAATGACAATCTCATTCTTTTCATCTGAGCTGCTTTGGTTCAGGGCCAGGCAAGATCGAGCCCTTTGTGCCAGCAGTAGAGAAGAGACTGTCAGGCCAGGCACAAGGCTGGTACGGTAATGTAGAAGAACTACATTCTACTAATATGAGGGGCCCAAGAGTGGGCTGCACTGATCCATTCATATCACTGCCTTTAGCACAAATGTTTCCACCTGAACTGAACCTCAGTCATGGCTCCCTCATTCTCCCGTCAACACTTCCCAGCAACGCGATCTTTCGACAACTTGCAAAAGTATACAGAAAAATAAATCACAAGTTTGCAGTCCAATTTTCCTCTGTGAAATTGTGTACAACTGTAGATCTGTTATCAAATAATTGATAGAATTCTCCAATACCGTGGGTTTGTGTGACTGTGTGTGTGTGTGTGTGTGTGTGTGTGTGTGACTGTGTGTGTATGTTTGTCTCTAAGGAGTTTTCATGTTTACTGTACAATACCAGAGTGGAGAGTGCCTCCTCACCTCCCATCTATCTCTATTCACAAGGGGGGTACCACTGCATCAGAACACTGCCTGGCTGTTCCTCCAGTCGACCCAGACATTATTTCCAGGCAAATTACACAATCACCTTCTCAGGTCAAAAAAGTTATTTATTTTTAACACATTATTATTATTATTATTATTTACTATTTCGCTTCAATGAAACCTGAGATGAGATTCTGCCTTTAATGACTGTCTGAAAAGAATCAGAGTAAATGTATTTTTCTAAATCTGATTGTGCACGATACTGGCACACAAGTATAAATCAGGCTTTACTTGCAGTCAGCGGAAAAAACAAAAAGGCATAGGTGCTTAGTCTCTCAGAGGCCAAATTAGCTGCCCTGCACAAATACACACACGATTAAAGCTAGGGCATCAGATAAATAAGAGACACCTTCATATTTACATACTCTTATAGAAAACAATATCAGTTGCTTTTCATGTCCTGAAAGGGTGATTGAACAGGTACTAGCAGAGTGGATCCGTTCAAACTGCTGACAAATGACAGAGGTAGTGGAGGAAGTTGCTAGTTGTACTGAATTGACTACTTGGTAATTTTTTTTTTTAAATATATGTTTATTGGTAGTAGTTTTCAACAAAGTAGTACAGTTTGAACATACCATATTTTTTTTTCTCCCTCACCCCATCCCTCCCCCCCACAGTTATCGTCATCATTAAACAATATAAGAAAATAACAACAATTGAGTACAGACATACAAAAAACAACCATGTATATTTGACATATAATATGAACAGTAGGAAACAAAAATAATAATTTAAGCACAGATAACAAAAACAATATAAATAACAAAAAAATAAAATAAAACAAAACAATTACAATTATGAGTTGGGTTATTTGAGTTCAAAAGAGTTACAAGTTATGTTGGAAAATATTGTGTTGAATCGGAACGTTGTCATACAGCACCCTCTATACAGAGTTCTATCGTTATGAGGAAGCAAAAAAACACACACAGTATTGGTTCAATTAGTCTGTCGGAAGTACCCTCAGATTCTCAAAGTAGGTAATGAATGGTTGCCAGCTAGAAAAGATACTTGGTACATTATTGACCAATAGCAATTCTATTAAATATATATACATTGATTATAGAAGTGTCGCTGGATTTGTCGAGTGTTGCAGTCAAGAAATAGCATACTATTTAGTGATGTCACAGCCTTGTGTATGGCAAATGTTGGGGACGAGGCAGATGTAAGTCGTTCAAACACACAAATAGTTTAGAGAGTGGCAATTTTTTATAGATTAGGTACAGAGAGACCGGCAGAGAGACAAGAAACACAGAGAGAAACAGTTATCAATACTACACAAAATATGAGTATTTCTGCCAGGAGTGGAGGAGGTTGGAAATGCTTTCTATTGTTTACGATTCAAAGACTTTTCCAGCACACTGGAGCTTCATCGGTTGCATTATTCTAGAAATAAAATAGAATGTATGGAATACGTGAGGTTAGCACGATGTCACCCAAATGGAATATTCTCATTGTTCCAGTAATACTTTGGACTGAAAAGATGACAGTCTATCAAATGTTAATAGTAATGTTGTTGTTAGCATTCTATTTAGGGCTATCATCACAAACCATTACTAGAGGACACAGAGGGTAATTACCACCATCTCTGTAAAGACAAAACGCATCTGCCAGTGTGCAAAGCACCTCCTACATAACCTTAATATTCCATACTGTGACAGAGCAACTGCCAACTCAAATTTGTGATAGGGAAGCGCTTCAAACAGTGCAGTTTTATTCGCAACATGAATGAAACTGTGGTAAAAAATATATATATTATGCTAATCCAGGGTGCTGTGGAGGCTATGTCCAATTTAAGTAAAGTGCCCTGATGTCATAATAATAATAATTATTTATTTGTATTGCACCATTCATACAAAACCTGCAGCTCAAAGTAACGGTACAAAATGTACATAGCCCCTGAGTGGCACGTTTTTTCCACACACACGCACCATATTCATTTTCTACAGAGCAGGCGCAAAGCCTGGAAAGGATCTCGGGATTGGGAGCGGGGCAGGCGGGGGAAGCGTAGAGAGCCGTGAAAGTTCTTCAGTTCTGCTGAGAGTTATGCAAATTACAAGAGTGCTCAGGCAGGTGCCAACCAATCACCACGTAGAAACCGTTTTCACATCAAGTGAAACTTAACGGTTGGTCTGCTGAATGCAGTCACGAATATTGATAATATTGATACGATCTATCTGGAAGGTCCCTCTGCTCTGGGCTCTGGACCTGGAACACAACACAACTCCCCTATAAGGTGATAGGCTATTCATGTCTGACAATGCACACAATGCTTGGTGTGAATGGTATGCCAACTATATAACTATAACAATAATTAAGTTAGCATCCACACTGAAGAACGCTAAAGTTATGTGAACACAGAGGGAGGGATATTATAATAATCTGACTGATTATTAATTATAATAATCAGTGCACTTGTGCAAAGATGTGCTGTGATTGGCTAGTGGCCTTTTTGAGTGGCAGTCGGGGCAAACGCTCTCTCAATGAATTACTATTCTGTCCATATCGGATTGCAACTCGAACAGGGCGAAGTCAGCTAAGCGAACTTCGCAACGTTCGACACAGCAAGCTCAGTGGTGTCTCTCGTGGCTCAAGTTCGATTTAGACGGCGCCCCTACTAGTAGTAGGAGTCACTTTACTCAAACGCAAAGAGGATTCCATGCTCGCATCTGGATCACAGGAGCCAATTTGCTTTTCAGTGATCTCTATTTCTATAGTGCATTTACTAGTGCTTTACTATATGTGTCACATTCACCCATTCATACCCCAATAGTGGAGGCAATCATGCAAAGACACCAACATTCATTAGGAGCAGTTTGTGAAAAATCAGTTGCTGATGCTGTTGTGGCAGACTGAACTAATTATATGCACGATTCAAGGCTAACAACACTAACACTAGACTACCAGCACAGTTAGCCTCACGGATAAGAGGATATCAAGAGTTCTGTCCCTGCAGCAGCAAGTAGGCCTACACTCGTCCTCTCAGAGCAAGACATAAGGATGGTGCTGAATCAGATATCCTGGCACCAATGACCAATACATCAGTTTGATAAGCCATTATCACAGTGGAATGAGTGAAGGAAAAGCCTGGGGAACATGATAACTTTTAAGATTGGTACTCTTCTCGGAAATTATGCAGGTGATCTGTCCCTATTTTTAACCACTGGTATCCCTATTTTGGCCATTTTATGTCATTACTGTAAAGGCGGAACTGTTAGTACTGATCTACAGTACAACTTAGTTCACAACGCGTAGAATGCTGGAGTGACATGCTGAAGTTTACATGTATCATACAGATTTTTCATCATGTCATTCCATAGCTGTAATTGGCTTCCAAAATTGCGGAAAGACTATTTTACAGCAAAAGTTATGAACGCATTGTTTGATCTATTCTAATTTGTAATCACAAATTATCTTTCATTAATTTTGCCCAAAACGTCCCCAGACGTCTTTATAATAGTGTTAAAAAAGTGTTAAAACCCACAACTTATACAGCCCTTATACGTTTTGTTATGAGTGGAGCACCCCTTTCTAGTGTGCAGTCACGACTTAATTAAGTTCAAGCCAATCCTACGAGGCTATGTTGTACTGTGATTGTCCTCTCTGTACGGTCATTACTTTCACACTGATTAGTGCCCATGATGCTGCCAGAGCTGATTGGGGACGCACACACCGACTTTCCAATTACAACAAGTACCACCTAGTCAGTGGCCACAGAGTATTTGGTTGTAAACATCTGATTAGGCACTATAAGCAGTCATGGAAATGGTGTTGAAGTCTGTTCTGTGGAGTCTTTCAGTAAGCAGTAAGGAAATATACAGACATGCTCAATTATTTATATTGCAAATGTTCAGGAAAGTTTAAATACAATCTAGGTTTTAGCTAGTTATAGATTGAAACAGTTGCTCACTTTTCTTTTTTTTTTCTCTACACTGTCACGGTTCATGACCCGTTTGAAATATCATGACCGTCTATTTTTTACAGTTTTCAAAATTGTCAAAATAAACTACAAACAACATAAACTACAGTGAAGTCAATATTACAGTGGAATGAGTGAAGGAAAAGCCTGGGGAACATGATGATACTTTTTAAGATTGTTACTCTTCTCGCAAACAGTATTTGTCAACATCAACAATTCTGTCACCATCGGCCACAAACTATAAAATTATGTTATACTGATGTAGCCCAGACATACTCCACTGGCAATTTAGGGGATACTGGTTTTGTGGATGGACACAACAATGGTCACGGCCACCTTTTTCATATTTATTCTCAGTAGAGCTTTATGCTAGTTTGACAACACATACTGTGTGTGCACAGCTTTATATATATATAGTATTAGGGGATCAGAACAAAGATTTTCTACTCTAGTCCTGGCAATAACGTAAACAAACCACCTAATGCAAAGAAAGCACATGTCAAGGCAAAAATGCAGTGGTACTTTGAAGACCTTCAATTCTGTCTTCTAATACTAGCATACCACTCTGAATCACACAGAGGTGCAGCACTCCCATTTTAACATAATTTCCACAATCAATCAACCAAACCACAAAGAAGTCAATGGGCCTTGACAATATGTACCTGTCAGATCATTGCCTCTAATGCATTAAGCTCTGACGCTGCTGATAAACGCTGACAGCTCCACACTGTGTCGAAGGCTCCGCTCACTCAAGACGCATCGTCAGCCTTTTGTCCAGCCACCTGTGTGTAATTACTCAAATAAAAGATGCAGAACAAATGGAAATTATTTTTGCTCGTATTTTAGAGGCAGGAAGGAAATAGAGACCTGGATGGAAATGGCAACCAAATAAAGTTACACCGTAACAGTGCACACATCAAAGTTTCAAGAAAATACAAGCTGCATTGTTTCTGACTTCTTTGTGTGAGTGTTTTGGGCCAGGACCTGCTTAAAATATAGATTTGCTCAACTCACTGTGACTAGGCCTGGTTATATTACAGACTAATTAAAAATAACTACAAAGGTGCAGTGGAGTCATGTCTGACACACCATGTCAAACTGTAATCTCTCTCTCTCTCTCTCTCTCTCTCTCTTATTGAGTATCAACTATGAGGCAAGTCTGATGTGTTATTGTAACCTAATTACTGGCCTACCGGCATGCACACTCGAAGTCAAAATGCTGCAACTCTCCTAGTTTTTAACCAGCCACAATTCTCACGTCACTAACGTCAATAACTCAATCCTCTTCTCCGCTCCCTCCATTGGCTCCCAGTCGCTGCCCGCAAAGAGTACAAAACTCTGATGCTGGCTTTCAAAGCAACAAAAGGTATGGCACCGCCATATTTTGCAAGTATGGTCGCATGCTACAAACCCTCTCGAGCGCTCAGATCAGCCGACGGAGGGAAGCTGGAAGTACCTTTGCCAAAAACGCTCCACACGACCCAAACTCTTCTCCCTTCTGGCTCCAAAACTATGGAATGCACTTCCCATTACAATCAGAACTGCAGATTCACTCCTAATCTTCCGCCGCAGTCTGAAAATGCACCTCTTCAGACTCCATCTTAGCCCATAGCACTTGCCGTAGTACTTGCTCTGGCCTCGACCTCCTACAGGCATATGCACAGGCTCAATTTATGTAAGTTAAATAGCACTTTATGTAGACATAGCACTCTATAGTGTATACACATATGGTTTCCTTAGATAGATATTCCACTGTTAGGTTCTTAAGCTTACGTAGGATTCATGATGACTATGAACATATTATTAGGGTCTTCATTTATTTAAAAAAAACACCTCTCTCTCACACTTATGTGATCACCCTCCTTTGCCAGTGATCACCCTCCTTTGTGCCAATGTTGACACCGGTGCCAAAGGTTGCCTACCCCTGGTGCAGATCAGAGTATGTAGATCTCGGATTATAAATTCACAAACATTTGTCTGACGCGGTTATTGATGACCGATGATGTGAAACAAATACAGGGATCGAGTTCCTTGGGCAGCTGGCAGTGCAAAAGAGATTTGACACTTATCAGTGTAGTAGTTTGCGATGTTAGCCGTTGACAGGAACACTTACAGAAACACAGACAGAGGTGAAAGCAATGCACTGCCCTTCCACCTTCCGGCCTGGCATAAGAGACTAAATGCCTGCGTTTTTTTGTTTTCGCATGTCTGTGATTGTTTTGGGCGACATACAGAATGGCTACTTAAAGGCCAATAAAGTGCCTGAGTGCATTTATATTCTGTTAAATGTACTGGTTAACTTAAAAGCTTCCATGCAGGACATTAATATCTAATATAGCGTAATGCTGGCCTGGCATTTTTTCTTCAGAGAAGGCTCCTACACTAATAACATCTCTATTAATAAACTGTAGTAATTATGCACTGTAAACTACAGAGTGTTCAGGGCATTTTTTACACTTTCAGAGTTAAATTAGGTATACACCAACCAACCACCTCATTGTCCATAGTTTTAAAATACATTTTGATACAATAGCTTTTATATTTCTCATTTCTCTCTATAGTGTAGCATGGAAATGTCCACTTAAAAGAAAATCTATAAAAAGGAAGTTGTTAGCAAGCTTACAGTAAAGTGTATCACTGTTTTATGAGGGATGGGGGTGAACTAGACATGTACTGCATGGGCAATTTCTTGTAAAAAAGGATAAATCTGCCATCCAGATAATTAGCACGTACAGTAGTTAATAACACTGTTCTGCGTGTTTAACTTAGTTGTCCCAGCAGTGTGCAAATGAGATCATGTAAGAACACTAGAGCATACGTGAGTCAGCGCACCGTCAATTTGGACTTGATCATGGACTCATTTAACGTGAGCCAGAGTGTATATCTCAGCAGTTTGTGAGTTTCCCCTGTCCTGCTGCAGCACACTTAGATGATGCTACATGATGATAAGAGCGGACCGTCATTCAACCCCAGCAGTTAACCCCCTTCAGACAGATTCATGAGCAGCGGGCCCTGAGTGCTGACACCACTATAGGCTGATGAGAGACAGCCCAAACACTCATTAGCATATTTATCAATTATTACAATGAACATCCCCCGACCCCAGCGTCCCCCAGTTTGAGCTTTTACTGTAGATTTAATCCCATCAGTTTCCCTTAATCAGGAAATGTTATTAAAGTAAATGAGAGGTCAAGCGTTATGAAAAGAGTCAATTAACACAGTGCTGACATGCCTTCTGAAGAAATTACATAATATTATATTAATAATGAATAACATTTTGGGGCGAAATCAGAAATCACCATCACATTGATTGAACAAACTACACAAATTCCTGTACATGTCCCTCGACTCCCTCCACGCGTTCACCATTATCCATTTCTCTCGGAAAACCCAGGATTTACATGCATGGGATATCCTCATATTGGACCTTTGACATCACATTATAATGTATGGTCTGGCCCTGTATGGTCATTTGTCGCTATTCATGCCAGATCAGATTCTGCACTAGATTACTTTCTGTATATGACACTGCTTCAACACCTTCAGCATTATGAGTTCATCACAGTTAGTAAAATATACATTAATCATGCAAAAGAGTTGTTGTGTCTTTCAACAAACGTACAATCATTAGGATATTAGGATTAAGGTGTAATAAATGTCTCAAAGAAAGGTTGTGTCATATCAGGAACAGTACAGTTGTGACAGTACAGGGGTTGGGAAGCAGCCTCTACCTCCTCATAACATATTCATTGAACAATCAAAGGTGAAAACTTCAATGTATTCCTACCTACAAACCTAATGCTGAAGACTGATTGATTGTAGCCCTTTTCTGGGCAAGGTAGTAACTACATACCAGATGGGTCTGAAAACATAGCTCGGATTCTGCTGTTACTATGTTTTTTTCCCTTTAACCCTTCTCCAATATGCAGTATGCACATACCAGACAAAGCTGGATTGGAAAAAGAAAAAGGAAATATGCACCTCTTCTTTACCATGGTTCTGCATTGCACATGTATCTGTAAATTGCACCAGAGGATGCTCAGAGAAAAGCCCTGAGATATCCTTGATTAAATATTAAGCCCAAACCTGGGATAAGTTAATATGCTTTATTGCTTTCCAGGTCTTCCCTTTAACACAAATAAACACTTGACTGCAACAAGCTACAGATCATTCCTTTAACTTTTTAAGAACCTATACAGTACACTTCATCCTAATTACGACGAATAGCAAAAATATCATTTCATGTGAGCTTGTAGAGCTTAAAATAAATAAATATAATGATAAAATAAAATGAAAAGTAACCTATGCCCAAAATACGCCAGGTTGTAATTGGTTAGACAGGGTGAAATGGCTATTTGGAGCATTTTTATTTTGTAGTTTCACTCTCAAACGGAAAGATGTGCGTTTTTGAATAGTAGGCTATTTCTGTAATCAAAACCACCTGTGTTTGGAGGACGACATAGCAATGGGAATAAAACAGGTGCATGATTTTTTTTTATGGACTTTAAGTACAAGTCCATGGCAGAGATACTTAAGTTGTCCACTTTCTGAACTATCCTTGTTTCAGCCCATTTTGGAGCTTAATTAACCAGAAGGGTAAGAAGAGCACAGGGTTATTTTAGCAGCGTTTTTCCAGCGGTTTTCAGAAAAAACACGTCCAGTCCTTTAAATGGATAAACTCCCACGTTCTCGGCTGATACTAACAATAAGCCTCTCTGACCGACCTACTTACTTATAGAATGAGGGTGGCAGTAGTATAGGAATAAATTGGCAACAATAGATAAAACAATATTATATTTGAAATGATGATATAAGAAGTCACATTTTAAATATTTGGCCAATACCATGGTTGTCAAGACGGTGTCAAAGCAGACCCACGACTGTTATATATGTAATCATGGCTTGATTAGATATCAAGCGGCTCAAGCCATGATATTGCTCTGTAATTTTTCATATTGCTCTGTAATTCTTCACACACCGACTTGGTCCGCTTGTTTCCAAGAGTGCAAGGTCATTCCTAATGGTAACAGGTCCGCTCGCCCCTTTTCCAACTCGCCCCCGCGAAAAGTGGATATCTCGCCCCAAAGCACGGATATCTCGCCCCATGTTTATTTTACCTTATTTCTCATATGAGAACATTTAGAACCAACATTTAGTTGTTGTTGGTCAAATGATGCATGGTTAATGATTGGCTCAACCCCCTCCATTGTTCTGTAAATTCCATTCTAGAGAACATAAACAAAAGAGGCTGATGACCCCCCTTGGGCCCCCTCCACTCTAGACACTTTACCTCCTCCTCAAAGGTAAAAAATATAGTAGGCCTACAGGTAAAAATCTCTCTCTCTCTCTCTCTCTCTCTCTCTCTCTCTCTCTCTGTTTAAAAGTAGGCTACTATTGTGTTTGTGAATCAGTGGACCATGACACAGCTTAAACACAACTCTTCTTTACTTTCAAAACTCAGAGTCATAATAACAACGGCAAAGCAACATCATCACACATCATGTTGTATGTCAAGACTGAAGTAATCGATCCCAGATAATCCCCCCAATCATCACAAAGGCAACACAGGAATATGCAACGAGCGCAGCACAATCAAACAGCTGTCAGTGAGACATGTAAAAATCTCTCTCTCTCTGTTTAAAAGCACAGGTAAAAATCTCTCTCTCTCTGCTGTTACCTCATAAATACAACGCTTTTACGGGGTGACTTGTCCGGACTTTTGGGGGCGACTAATCCGGATTTTTGGGGGTGACTTCACCGGGCTTTGGGGCGACCGATCTTCCTGTTGGGGGCGACCGATCTTCGCCACTTGGGGCGAGTTGGAAAAGGGGCGAGCGGTCTCGTATTCATTCTAATAACTAGTCAGTGGTCACATAAGGATTTAAAGTGTGGAGCGTTGTGAGCGTGTAGGTCTGCTACTTTTGCCAAATGTTGCCCCCGGAATAGACATGCTGGTGTTCCAAGTGATTAAAGTTACATTATTGTCACATTGAAAATTGTAAATAGATTTGAAAAGTCTAGCCAAAATTGTCACTGGAGAAAAGATTGATTTACAAACTTAATTAAAAACCTCTCTGACTTATTAACCACGCAATGATGTTTAGCCAACAGTGACTCAATTAACTATTTGTATTCATGTGCTGAAAAGTTCAATAGTGTTTCAATTACTTTAGAGAATATATGACAAACATGAAATCTAAAAATATTATTTTTGTTATTAGCTTTTCTGGCTTTATTGATAGTTATAAGTGAAGACGGACAGGAAATAGGGAGGGACAGATGGGGAGAGACATGCAGCAAAGGTCGTCGTGTACGGGACTCGAACGCACAATGTGCTGTCATGCCAGAGCCTATTATGTGGCATGCGCCTGGACCGCTAGGCCAGCGGGCCGATCTATGTTTTTTTGTTTATGTACAGTATAGGCTACAGCTAAAGCTGTGAAGAGACAATGAAATGTATATAACACACGTTTGGTTAATTTCTGATTGATAATGTGTTTCAGCATATTACCTGATTGGCAAGAACCAGAGCCATAAATGGGTTCTATGAAGCTTCTTTCACAGAGACTAATTATGGTAATAAGAAGATCCAAGACAAGACCTGACTCTTCTGACTGATATTTCAAAGTTGAATTCAAGGCTAGACCATGTTACTGAGGTTGGAGGTCAGATGGGGGCCACTGCAATAAAGATTCTGATTAAAATGAATAGATGGTGATCGATATAATTTAGCTCATCCAAGATCTGATTCAAGTCACAGTTTCTGAAATAATGGGAGTCTGCTACAAGCATCCTACTAAAGCCATGCACTGCATACAGGTATAAGCTTGCTTGTGAAAGTATGAAAATGGTGCTGGAGAAGCAATTATGGATAGCCACGTCTGTCATCCACCTTATTCCATCAAAGAGGATCTTAAACTGCTGTCAGATCACATCACTAACTTGGCAATATATGTCAATCACTAAACACTGCCAGTTCCCTGATGGTATTTAAGGAAAGATGCTAATGTCTCAATGTCATGGAGGAGAGAGTGATTGAAATCTACAGTCAACATTCTAATGAGAATTGAATGGTATAGGGGCAGTTGGTAATGTATCACGAACGGAATGTAGACCTACTGCTGTTGTGTTGTCATATGGAGTATGGACTGACTGGTGTCAGAAGTCCTTTCGCGCGCGCGCACACACACGCACGCACACACACCTCCTGATTTATGAAACATATATGGCAATATGGGCTATTTATTTAACACCCAGGCTATTTATTTAAAAAAGTAAGACCCATGTGTTTAAACGTCCTAGCTATGTGTTGTCAACATTATTTTGTTTTTCCAAAAACTGTTCCTGCCCACAGTGCCCGCCCAACACCAAGAACTACACCTATATATTTCCATGTGCATTGCCTTATTGATTTAGAGAACCCGTGATGAAGCATCTCAGTCTGAAGGAACACAAATTACATTTTCTAATGAAACAGTATATAGCTCTATAGCCTAAGTAATTTTTATATCAAAGCATATAAGAATAGCATAACAACCTAGTTGAAAAATGTAACACATTAAAATGAATGAAATGTAAAAATGTGCTTACCTCCTGAAAGTAACACGATTGATTGAAGTACAAGGTGCAACATGTTTCCTTTTGCCTTCTTTTTCTTTCTCCCCTTTTTTATTAAAACAAAACAAAACAAAACTCAAAAAGGTTTAGTTTTGTAAACTGCTTATTTGAAAGGACAAACTGACTTGCTGCAACATCTTCAACAATTTGTGTAAAAAGGTCGCGCCAGCTTCAAACCACTCAGCGTGAGCAATCGCTAAATCAAATTAGTCTATAACAAGTGCAGTGCGGGGGGATGTCAGGCCCTCTCACTAATTGGCGTAGTAATTATACTTGGATGACTCTGAAAATGTCAAGAATTGTTGTAGGCTAGATCAACTTGGTCGCAGCTTTGCAGCGCTATTTTACGCATTTTGGCCAATAACGCGCTCGTTATTTCGTAATTAAAAACTGTTTAGACCCTTTGGCGGAATGTCTTTCATTTCGTCCAGATATATAAAATCTATGTTGATGTTCAATGCCCGTTTCGCTGATCAGTTAGTCGTCTCTGCATCCTCCGCATTAATCACCAACCGCAGCTGGTTCCCCAAGTTGTATCGGCACTGATCAGTGTAAGTCCAAAAGTGTTCAAATAATACAAGATACTCCTGTCCGGCATTGTGAAAATAAGTCCCGTACAAGAAATCAAGTTCGAGCTATAAAATGTTCGTTACAATATATGTCCACAGTTCCACACAGGTATCCATATGCGAGAATATGTCCACGCAACTCCTTCACCCACTAGAGTTTTCATCTCATGCAGGCAGCGGCGAGCGGCGCGCAATATTCAATTACTTCTCATTTGACTTTGGCACAAAGTATAGTCGCGTGTTCCGTTTAAAGTCTGGCATGCATTCTTCCTTGTCTGTGTTTTGGCAGGCACCCGTGTGCAGGAATAAGTATGAAGCGTAGTATGCATTCTCAACCGTCCAATGTACGCCGAGAGAAGGAGCCTGTGTACAGTGTACTGTACAAGTGACAGGACTTGGCACATTTGGTCAAGGGGCGTGTAGCGTGGTCCGTGGTGCCAGACTGCCAGTCCCCGAGTTACGCTGATGATCACAGGTGTGTGGCAAGACAGTGATGGGAAATAAACAAGTTAACAACGCCCCAAAGTCATCTTAATTCTTATATGCATTAGGAAATGAATTTCCTTTTCCAAAACATACCTTTAAAGTTTAGCCTTTTCATTAATTGACTTACTTTTTTTTACCCATCCTTTCATGTCTATACGTTGAATTATCGAGGCATGCAATGCTTGCACTTGGCAGACACTAGCGACCCCGTGTGGAATGTTTACTGAATTGAGCACAGTTGAGAAAACGAGACCCACAGTAGGAGAGAGAGAGAGAGAGAGAGATATTATGTAGGCTATCTTCGATTTTACTTCGAAGTCATTGGTTGACATTACAATAAAATCAGTAGTAATAACTAACATGAGAGAGACTGTACAAGAGCTATACATTTCCATTGTGCTTACTGTATACTGAATGAAACCATTAAAGCATCTTGTATAGGATTTGTTACCATAATACCAACCTATGACAAGCTATCTTTGTAGAGTATACTGCCATACAAACAGCTAATTTCCAATAGACTGGCTAACAGCAAACCCAAAATAAATGTGTTGGAATAAAATAAGGTCATTTGGCATGACATCTTTGGATTGAAGGTTGCTGTAGACTTCTAATGCGTAGGCCTATACCTCACCAAAATAACTACAAGAAAAAAGAGGAATTTTGTTCTTGCTGTATACTTTTTCTTCATTATAGGCTATATGATACTTATATTCCACATCAGCTGGGACTCCATAATGTAATTATCGCTACCGACTGGTTTGCCAAAAGTGGAACGAACATGTTCCTTTATAGAAGGTACCCAGCTGAGGGATCATGGGCATGGCAAATAGCGCCTGTGAAAACTTTACAGCTATAAGATGAATCACAGACTGTATAATCCTCCTTTTCATGACAGTCTGGTTCATTTGCTTCTCAATGTTCTGATGTCTCTGTAGGCTCAATGTGAGCTGAGCATTATATCTGCCAGTGTCATGCTGTGGTTATATAGGAAAAGATAGCTCAACCACGTCTATATTACAATCAATGGGCCACATCTTGGCACAGAGTGAAATTAATCAATCAGTATTCAGTAATAGTCATCATTATCATGGAAATGAAAAAGGATACATCGTTTACTTGACAGATTATGATAAACTACTTTCATATACAAAATAAATAATTTTCAGTCACAGCATGAATTTTGAGTCGGCAAAAATAAAAATAGCAAACCCAGTAATTAAGTAAAAGTGACATTTCTTGCATTGGAATCAAATAGTCCTAGAAAACCGTAATACACAAACTACAGTCAGAGCCACAAATAGAATACATACTATACTTTGTGTTTATGAAGCTGTTTACATATCTTTGACCTAGTTTGAAATCTCAGCAACCTCTAAATCATAGTAGCAACCACTGCATCGCCAACTGACCTAATTTTGAGCTTCAGTCCAAATTCCATCCTTCCCTCAGAGAACACTCGACTGAATACCCACCCCCCAATGTGTGCAATTTGATCCTGTAAGGAAACAAATTCGCTCTTGGACAGCTGCAAAACACATTAGAGTAGGGGAACTAAAAAGCTGGTGTTGGGAGTTGCTTTCCAAGCTGTAATGGTGGTCTGGAATGTCATTCACACAAAGGCTGGTGCCAGTCCAAAAGCCATCAGTCCTGACTCCCGTGGCCAGCCTCTCAGACAAAACCCCTCAAGTCCCAGCTACACTGAGGTCCATTCAACTGCTGAGCACGAGACAGAGCACAGATGTCTCAGATTACTTTGTCTGTTAGCTGAAAGTTTTTTTTCAAACACACAATACACATTGACCTCCTCTTAGCCTCACACATGGTAAGTCTATTATACCAAAACTAAATGACTGAGACTATAAATGATATACAGTACGTAGCTGCAATAAACCCTGAGTGCATCCCCTTTACTCAGAACAAGTAGATATGATACAGGTGAATATGTGAATAGATAATGTGAAATCGGATAGTCCCGGCTGAATCTAAAATATATTTAATTGTGTATATACTACTAGCCTATGATGTTTTGGTCTGCAAACATTTTCACTTCGAGACTCTCATTTCCCATATTGAAGTTTGGTTTTCCAAAGTAAATCAAATTTCAGGCACTTGCAAAACCCATGCTGTACCTGTACCCTTTGGAGCAGAAGTTTAGGATAAGCAAAAACCGCTGAAGTACACACACTGACAGAGCATTTCTTTTCTACCCTGTGCCCTTCACTTTGGTCTCTGGGGTGTACTGCATACATACTTGGGTATATATCCTCCACATTATACATAATGCATGTCTCTTGTGGCTGCTATTGGGTGGTATCCTTCATCCATGACCTTAGTTTGCTTCCCTAGCTTGTCCTCCAGTCAGCTACTATAGGCAGACAGGAGGCCCCAAATTCATCATCAGCTTCATTTTGCTTCACAGACTATCAGATCCATGATAGCATTAATAATAACTTCAGATGGCCTGCTTGCCCTCTGTGCCCTGCCCACTCCCACCCTGTGCAGATTATCACCAGCCCATTCACAACCCATTAAAACGGTATTTACTTATCGGGCCTCTCTGGGGCCATCATTCTTTTTGCAATGCTGGTGCCCACAGGGAAGGGAAATCATGACCTTCCTATAGCCCACAATGCAGCTGGAGTCACTGGAAGCTATACTTCTGATTCCCACATGAATGCATTATTTTATTTATATTTATTCCAGTGCCCCAACATTTCAATCTGCTATGACTCACATGCTGTAAAAAATAAATTATAATAAATACACACAACACAAATAGAATGGAATATAATGAAAACACTATTGCCTTTAAGTTACACATTTATTTTACAAGCAAATGCATAGTGTTGACAACATTGGTTTACTGTTAAGCAGTTACATTTACATTTAGTGCATTTCCTTCTATTCAAGAACCATTAGACTTACATGAGAACATAAAGTGCTTCTGGCATCTTATAATGTATGTCCATACCAATAATGCTAAGCTGCACCGTGAGCACACTGTGAGAGTAATTCAATGCAGTATTGTGCCAATTCAATAACCACTGTACCCTGGGAGCGGAGTTTCTGATCGGTGAAGTCGACTCCATATGTGCTATTATTTTTGACTGACAGTTCAGCAGTTGCGATAGCGCAAATGGAACAAGGTGAACCTCTCTGCTCATTCTTTCTTACATAGACAGTTATTTCTTATCAGCCAGGATGTCATGGCTTACTTTGGGCGTGCTTAACTTTCTATGACCTTTCAAAAAAAGCCTGATTATTTCCACCTTCAATCTTCTCTCTTCAATATGCTGCCAGCACAAATGGATATTAAGCCCAGGCCCAGTGGCCTGATAAAATCCTGTTCCCAGAACAGGACTCAGAGAAACCATAGCAAAATGCTCTGCCAGACTGCCACCCCATTATAATTTCACTGCCACATCCTTCATCCACAATTCTAGCACTGTCACCTTTCACCTGACTGTTCCCACCTTTTAATGTGAACAACTGACGCATTTAGTGTGAGTATTGGGATCCTATTTTCTTAAACCCTTTGTATCAGTGGTAATTAACTTCTCCTTAATGCGTTGCCCTCCAAGGACAAATTACACAGCTTTACAAAGCTGCGAACACTTTGTAGTTTTGTTGGGAGTCTCCTTGGAGTTGGCAGGCTCTATAGCTCCCATGCCTGCAGCTCCCCTGGCAGCACGATTTGATAAAAAATAGAGAGAACCCGATGGAGCAGGGCTAAATTTTTAATAGATTACTATATTACTTGTGGTAATCTGGTAATCAGGAGATCAGGGGGGTCACATATATCATCCAGGGCACAAATAAAAGTCTGACTGTGTCCCACATCTTTTCACCTCTGGAGGAAATGCATGTGAACCAGATGAATGACGGCCCTGTTTCAAGAGAAGAACGATTTGTGGCCAACAAAGTAATTTCGATACCAATCTTTCTATTGATAGATTGGGTCCAAATTTAATAAAGAGCCAATTTACTTGTAAGGGGTATGGGAATGGAATTGCAGTTATCTTCCCTCCCGTCCCTCTCATTCCCAGCTCCCTCCTCCAATCTGTCTCCAAAACAGATGGGAAGAAAGAGACAAACAACAAAGAATGAAGATATTTCTGACATACAGTATAGGCTTGTGTATCATTATTAATGTGTAAGAAAAATATTTCTGCTCTTACATAACAGCATTTCTATTTCATATACAGCATTGACACTGACATGAAGAATTGTTTTGATATTGTCATTGTTTATAAATATGTATAGCGCTCATTGAAAATTGAACCATAGGAAAGAGTGCAGAAAATTGTTTATTTCCATAGCTTCCTCATGTAAAGCATCAAACCTTGTGTCTGCAAGTCGCCATAACGCGGTTCAACTAATGTTTGCAGTGCTTGTGAAAGACATTGGTACGTACGTGCTGTGTCGCAATGTTTTCTAAGCTTTCCCAGAACTTACCCTACACCTCCTGAGTAAATGCTGAGCCTAAGGTTCAGGTGGCGGTCCCACAGCAGAGATAAGCAGTTTCCTTATGGTCAAACTGCTTTGTGAATTACACCACCAACTATTACAGTTGTCTGACAAGAAACAAACAATACTGAACTCCTGCCCACCACATGGTGGCAAAGGTGTATACACATTTACTTCAAAGTGGATAAATAGCCTCACCTGCTTCAGTAGAGAACCAAGGCAGGTGTGTACACACATAATCAGTGGCAGAATTAAGGGAAGAAAGAGGATGTAAAATAGATTATTCATGAGCACATGGCTTGAAAACAGAGGGCAAATTGAGTGTGGGAGTAAAATGGCAAGAGACTGCTGAGACATTAGAGGCATTTTGTGCAAGCTGCCATCCCTGCAGTGAACAATGATTTCCTCAATGGCTGGTTAGGATATGATAATAATAATTGGTTTGGAAGTAGCAAAATTAGAATTATTAATCAAATCTTGATTAAAGTGTTGCCTTCTGTTTTCTCATTCAGAGAAAGGCCGCACAGACTCTGTGCTGGGTGATTGTGATAAATGAAATATAAATAAATAAGAAACGTGAAGGATTTTGTTTCACTGCATAATATGTGTGTTTGCTGATTTGTGTAAGAGAAGGAATGGATGTCTGCCAAGACTGCCGTTAGTGCCATACATTGTGGGTTCAAGACTTCAAGTCATATGCAACACTGCTGCCATCTAAAGACAGAGTTTATCTTAAAGGGCCACTTTTGCAACCAGATCTTATTTTAATGATGTTTGGGAGACAAGAAACACTTTCCTGGGGTTCTTATGTGGGTAATATGTGTTTTTAGATATTTCAGTATTTCAAAGTGTCCGTGGGCTCCATGATGTCATGGACACTGGGCTCACTTACTTCCTGGACTACATGTTGTCTCAGTAAGACAGCCATCCTCCTATCCACAAGGAGGAGCAGTGTACCAAAGCATTATGGAAATTGTAGTTCAGAAAGGAAGTGAGCCATGATATTATGGAGCCCATGGACACTAAAATATCTAAAAACGCATATTACCTATGTAAACCCCCCCAGGAAAGTGGTTCTTGTCTCCCAAACATAATTAAAATATCTGGTTGCATAAGGGGTGAAGTGGCCCTTTAAAGGACAACTTTAGTTTTTTCAACCAAGTTTCATGTTTTAGGACGGTTATTAGAGAAAGTGAAAGATGAGTGTTAATTTATTTTTCATTTGCTGCTTTCTTTCGTTTTAGTGATTTTAGCTATTTTTGACAGGGGCGGGGGCATTTAAACATAAGGATAAATATGTATTCATTATTTTTTTACAAAATGTTATAGCGATTTCTTTTATTTATTTATTATAGTCCTACTAGACCCCAGGAAATCACATCTGGCCACAAAAGATCACAGGATCTATACTGAATGTGACAAAGGCTACCTTCACATTCAGTAGGCCAGATGTAATTTCCTGGCGTCTATTAGGACTATAGTAAATAATAATAAAGAAAAAAATACATGTATATTTAGCCCCATGTTCGAATGCCCCCGCCCCACGTTCAAAAATAGCTAAAATCCCTAAAACGAAATAAATCAGAAAATGAAAAAAAATGAACACTCATCTTTTACTTTCTCTAATAACAACCTAAAACATGAACCTTGAAAAAATTGTCCTTTAACATAACTATTAATGGTGTCTCTGACAATATTTGATGTAAAGATAACAGAAAGACATGAACCCCTGTGGGGCTGGAAAAGTATAGCCCTAAATAACCGTCAGATGGCTACGAATACAATTTTTTTTTAATAAGATTATAGAAATTCTGTGTGATATGCTTAAACGGGGCCAAAATGTCACTTTCACAGTGAAATGGCCTTGGTTCACATTTGCTTAGCCAAGTCTGTAACTTGAAAACTATGCACCATACAGCCCTATAAGCTGTGTTGGAGCTTCGTGGCACCAGTTTGAGCCTTGTGAGATGGGCTGGGGTAGTTTGGGAAACGGGGCCAAAATGACACTTTCACAGTGAAATGGCCTTAATAATATGAAAACAAAGCTTTTACACGTTTTTCAGATCGATATTACAATCAAACATTTAATGATTTAAAAACTAGTAAAACTATTGTTTTGTCATGAAATGTAGCATTAAGCATCAATTCTAATGTTAATTCATTCATTGAACCCTTTTCCCTTTAGAACATCACCAATTCATCTTCATATAATTGTTCCTCATGTTCATTATAAGAACGCACGATTTCCATCTATACTCACGCATCTCATTGCTACCGTATTCAGAATAGGCCTACAGTCTGGGGATAACAGACAGACAGACAGACAGACAGACAGACAGACAGACAGACAGACAGACAGACACACACAGACACACACACAGACAGACAGACAGACAGACAGACAGATATTTGTGGAATGTATAGATTCAATTCTGCATGGTTTACATCTGTAGGCTACTCAGTAAATGTTCCCAAACAAACTCAGACACACACTACAGACTGGCTTGTCAGCTGAACAAATAGTCTACACTTAGTAATTAGATCCAGTTGTGGAGATTAAATGTAAAAAATAATCAGACAGCTGCTGTTTCAGGCTGACATATTGAAGAACTTGTTATATGTCATGCAAAAACCTCTGAAACCTCTGCATAGTGATTTTTAACATTTCCTATATTGTGTGTGTGTGTGTGTGTGTGTGTGTGTGTGTGTGTGTGTGTGTGTGTGTGTGTGTGTGTGTGTGTGTGTGTGTGTGTGATTTAACCAAATATGGCTGCATTGGTACACGTGGCACCAAGAGAGACATTTAAGATCAAGCAAGTAACAAGAATGTGGCAGGGAGAAGGAAATACAGAGTTCATTTAGCAGCACGTTTTCTAGACGTGCTGGATAAACAGTAGATGGCGAAAACTGGACTCCACTGTATATTTTCAAAGCATATAGTTGTAATAACACTAGGGTTTATTTTTCCCAAGAAACATCTCAGAAAACAACAGCATTTCTACAATACTGTTTTCCACTAGATTCTGAAACCCTGACTGCCTCTGACTTTCTTCTTAATGTGAGAATTATGCATTTTTACTTTTTAACATATCCAGCCTATACAATCACAGCAACCATCAAAGCTGAAATTGTTACAACTGCTGCTGACCTCTGCAGGCAACCTTGTGAAAGGCAGGCAACAATGAGACAATTCACTGACATCTGGTACTAGTAAACTGGAAGTTGCTGTGTTGACCCTAGCTGTTCCTCTCTCATTAAGTGGGTCTTCAAAAGGTTTTCAAAAACGTTGAGTTGGCTCATGATGTCGCTACCTGCTCCTCCATCATGTCTGACAGTGCTGCCTAGGTAGGTGAGATCCTCAGTTATGGGCAGGTTATGATGAGAAAGGAGTAGAGAAATACATAGTATATCAGGTGGAGCACAGAAACAAAAGTTTCGTTTCAATTCATTCATTAACTTTCCTATAAGTTACTGTGAACAGCAAGACTCTTCGTCCTCCTGGTGGGGGCTCCTCACTGGCAGATGAGCCAGTAGGATCGCAGACAGTGACGACACAGAAATTAATGTAGGGAGGAATCAATTGGCATAGCGACTGAATTGGGGAGAAAAGGGTAAAGGGAAAAGGTTGTAAAAAAATATTAGCTGTACTGTACTGTACTGTACTGTACTGTACTGTACTGTACTGTACTGTACTGTACTAGCTCTCCTCCCTGGTCTGTGTGTGTGTGTGTGTGTGTGTGTGTGTGTGTGTGTGTGTGTGTGTGTGTGTTAGGAGACCAGTGACACTTGGTGGTGTGTTAGGCTGCGCAACAGTGTGAAAATTGTGGTGAAAATATGCTATTTCCGTGCTCAGACCCAGGGACACAGCCAGGGACACACAATCACATAGCTGTCTAAAGTGGCTAGCACCACTCAAAAAATGTATAAAACAACAAGTGACTGTAATGGACAAGTTTGGACTGAGTATGTGTTGCATAAACAATTTCAGTGTGTTGAATTCTCAAACTTGCAGCAGATTCAAAATGGTCTTTGTTCCATTAGATTATGCCATACAGAGTTTCTGCATGAGATGGGAAGAGAGACCCATCCTGAAGGATTATGTGCAATCTTTACCTCTCCAAGGACCCTGGGAAAGTCACAGAGGCAATTGAAGATGGTGCGTATAATGATGCTGTTAAATTTATATCATGTTTTCTCTCACTCCAACAGGTCAATTGAAGAATTAACGGCATCTGTAAAAGAGGCAGGTAGCATAAATCATCACTGAGGACATTCTGTTAACTATCAAGCCACCAGATCATAAGATTTCCACAAGTGAGATCATACTTTGCAGTTACCCGAGACTAGAGGCTTAAGCTTCAGTACTGAATAAATTAGTTGCCACACATCTTAGCTCATGTTTATTTCAGATGAAATAAACATAAGCAGTTAAATCTTGCATCTTCCTCAATGACCAAATATTCCATGAGGGCCAAGGCGCTGGTGGGAATCATCAGTCCAGCCACAGTTTGAATACAAATAATAACCCCAGAACCACTATGAAATGCCTCAATAACCACTGACCTTAAAGTAAACCGATAAGAGGCGAGAAGCGAGCGCTGGTGCTCTTTGGCATGGGGGGTCAAATCAACATATGGAATTAATTCTGTACCATATATGGAGCGTGTCTTGAGTGTACAGGGTTTGATGAGGTCAGATCAACATATGGAATGTCAGAACAGGTCAGCTCCATATATGGAGATCTAAAGGTGGCAGCGGGGGCAGTGTCTTGCGTGTACAGGGTCTTGCGTGTACAGGGTCTGATGAGGGCCCAGGTCGGGCCAGGCCTTACTTTTCGGGCCTGTTGAGAATTCTAGTTTTCGCTGGCTGCCGGGCGTGGCTGCACTAATAACTTTGGGGCAGGCCCGTTTAGAGTTTAAATGGACAGGTATCAGTCAAAAGGTTGAGATGGAAGAGGTAGGAAGGATCAACATATGGAACATGGCGGCTCCTTATATGGAGATCTAAGGGTTTGAGGTGAGATGAAGAGTTTCTGGCCAATATTGATGACATCACGTGATGTCATGAGGCATCACCATATATGGAGCGTGACTGATGGGAAATGCACGATTTCATAGTAAATGCGACCGACCTTCGGTCGCAATATAATGGGATCAGCTATTTACATCAGCAACAAACGACCCAATAAACCACTGTTTCTCAAAATGCAATGCAACATTGTCCTTGAGACCTTGACACACAATGTTTAAACCTGACTGGTGATGATGCGAGGATATTAGGCCTATTTGTAAAGTATACTAAACAAGGTTAGAAAAGTGGACAAGATATCTTTGGAATGACGTACCAAAAGGTTGTCTGAGGCTTGGACAGTGTGAACTTACTAGGAAAACCGTGAAGCATGCTGATGCACTCTGTGATCAAAAAAGAAGAGACACGTGCTGCTCAGGGATGCCCTGGATAGTGGATTTTTTTCTTTTCTTTTTTTAATATTAGGAACTTGCTTGAGTGAGTTGGACCTGAACTTAAGAGCAGAGTGAACAGCTTTGCAAATAGTATGACAAATAAGAGCAGTACATAAAAACCACCAGTGGGAGGCAGCAACAATGCAAGCATCAATGCCGTGTCACCATAAGAAGAAGAACAACAACCGTCGCACGACGGAATCGCGACCCTAAAATAGCAGACCTACCAACTCACAACACGTCACGCCGCGCCGCGTTGTGAGCTTGTAGATCTGCTATTTTAGGAACGCGACACCGCCATGAGACGAAGTATGAATCAGCCTATTGGCGTGGAAACTTCCTGTTTTGATTAAGCGGTAAGGTCTGGGCTCGGCTCCGTCTTATGAGCAGTTTTAGAACTTCCGGTCTGAGAGCTAGCAGCTTTAAGACATCCGGTTGCTTTCAGAATAAAATAAGGTTATTTAATTCGTTAATTAAATAATTTTTACATTACATTATTAGTATTATTATTACATTACAGTTATTGTAAAGACACACATTATGTTTCTGTGTAAAAATAAGTAATTAAATAACATAAAAAAGGTATCTAAATGGTTATTGCTATTCACTGGAGTGCATGGACTTTATAAAGTGGACACTGGACAAAAGACGGCTCCGCGAGGCAACTATCTGGACATACCCACGCGTCCGGGGAGATGTCCTCTACCACCCCACAGTCTCCGCTAAGCGGGAGAGGTGTAAAATTCAGAGCAGCAGAGCTTCTATTGGGGTCAACACTCAAAAAAGTGCCGTTTCCAGACACAGAATGGACACTGGACAAAGAGGCCTCCGCGAGGCAACTATCTGGACATACCCACGCGTCCGGGGAGATGTCCTCTACCACCCCATAGTCTCCGCTAAGCGGGAGAGGTGTAAAATTCAGAGCAGCAGACCTTCTATTGGGGTCAACACTCAAAAAAGTGCCGTTTCCAGACCCAGAATGGACACTGGACAAAGAGGCCTCCGCGAGGCAACTATCTGGACATACCCACGCGTCCGGGGAGATGTCCTCTACCACCCCACAGTCTCCGCTAAGCGGGAGAGGTGTAAAATTCAGAGCAGCAGACCTTCTATTGGGGTCAACACTCAAAAAAGTGCCGTTTCCAGACCCAGAATGGACACTGGACAAAGAGGCCTCCGCGAGGCAACTATCTGGACATACCCACGCGTCCGGGGAGATGTCCTCTACCACCCCATAGTCTCCGCTAAGCGGGAGAGGTGTAAAATTCAGAGCAGCAGACCTTCTATTGGGGTCAACACTCAAAAAAGTGCCGTTTCCAGACCCAGAATGGACACTGGACAAAGAGGCCTCCGCGAGGCAACTATCTGGACATACCCACGCGTCCGGGGAGATGTCCTCTACCACCCCATAGTCTCCGCTAAGCGGGAGAGGTGTAAAATTCAGAGCAGCAGACCTTCTATTGGGGTCAACACTCAAAAAAGTGCCGTTTCCAGACCCAGAATGGACACTGGACAAAGAGGCCTCCGCGAGGCAACTATCTGGACATACCCACGCGTCCGGGGAGATGTCCTCTACCACCCCATAGTCTCCGCTAAGCGGGAGAGGTGTAAAATTCAGAGCAGCAGACCTTCTATTGGGGTCAACACTCAAAAAAGTGCCGTTTCCAGACCCAGAATGGACACTGGACAAAGAGGCCTCCGCGAGGCAACTATCTGGACATACCCACGCGTCCGGGGAGATGTCCTCTACCACCCCATAGTCTCCGCTAAGCGGGAGAGGTGTAAAATTCAGAGCAGGAGACCTTCTATTGGGGTCAACACTCAAAAAAGTGCCGTTTCCAGACCCAGAATGGACACTGGACAAAGAGGCCTCCGCGAGGCAACTATCTGGACATACCCACGCGTCCGGGGAGATGTCCTCTACCACACCCCAGTCTCCGCTAAGCGGGAGAGGTGTAAAATTCAGAGCAGCAGACCTTCTATTGGGGTCAATACTCAAAAAAGTGCCGTTTCCAGACCCAGAATGGACACTGGACAAAGAGGCCTCCGCGAGGCAACTATCTGGACATACCCACGCGTTCAGGGAGATGTCCTGTACCACACCCCAGTCTCCGCTAAGCGGGAGAGGTGTAAAATTCACAGCAGCAGAGCTTCTACTGGGGTCAATGCAAAAAAATGTACCGTTTCCGGACCCAGACTGGACACTGGACAAAAGACGGCTCCGCGAGGCAACTATCTGGACATACCCACGCGTCCGGGGAGATGTCCTCTACCACCCCACAGTCTCCGCTAAGCGGGAGAGGTGTAAAAGTCAGAGCAGCAGAGCTTCTACTGGGGTCAATGCAAAAAAAAATACCGTTTCCGGACCCAGACTGGACACTGGACAAAAGACGGCTCCGCGAGGCAACTATCTGGACATACCCACGCGTTCAGGGAGATGTCCTGTACCACACCCCAGTCTCCGCTAAGCGGGAGAGGTGTAAAATTCAGAGCAGCAGACCTTCTATTGGGGTCAATACTCAAAAAAGTGCCGTTTCCAGACCCAGAATGGACACTGGACAAAGAGGCCTCCGCGAGGCAACTATCTGGACATACCCACGCGTCCGGGGAGATGTCCTCTACCACACCCCAGTCTCCGCTAAGCGGGAGAGGTGTAAAATTCAGAGCAGCAGACCTTCTATTGGGGTCAATACTCAAAAAAGTGCCGTTTCCAGACCCAGAATGGACACTGGACAAAGAGGCCTCCGCGAGGCAACTATCTGGACATACCCACGCGTCCGGGGAGATGTCCTCTACCACCCCACAGTCTCCGCTAAGCGGGAGAGGTGTAAAATTCAGAGCAGCAGACCTTCTATTGGGGTCAACACTCAAAAAAGTGCCGTTTCCAGACCCAGAATGGACACTGGACAAAGAGGCCTCCGCGAGGCAACTATCTGGACATACCCACGCGTCCGGGGAGATGTCCTCTACCACCCCACAGTCTCCGCTAAGCGGGAGAGGACTGAGAAGCTACTTTAATAGTTTAGTAGTCACAGATTTGATAAATAAAGCTTTGGAAAATAAACAAGTGTACAGACCACAGCTACTAGTATCAGTTTGTGTTATGAAATGAGGGCAACTGTCATAACTCTCATATCTAAATGTGATAGCCATACCTCTACCATGAATTGCAAAATACTGTAAGGCTAAGTATTTTTGCAGTGGACCAAATACATTAACCAGTTCTTGTTCAGGACTGAATCCATTAGAACAACATCCAAGCCCTTACCAAAAAGCAGTTTATAAAAGTGTACTAAGTATACTTAAGGTAAAAGGTGCTTGCTTTAAAGGTATTCAACTAATGTATTTTCACACACACATTGGCTTCTTTGGTTTTTGGCTTTCTAGTCTAGTCCCGTTCATATTTGTTTGGCAACGGTGATATATACAAAATGTCACCAACTATATTACCAACTCATAGCTCATAGCTGGCTGCATGCAATTGCAATTGCAAAGTAATACTAATTACTGGTGTTTGAACACTAATGTCAGCATGAATAACAATGTCATTCACTATGTAGATGGGCCATTAACAGTAATAGCTTATTTTTACAGTGCTGTACATTCCTGCCCCAGATATAGATGAGGTGACAACGATTGATCGTTGTATATATAAAGTGGCCCTCTCCAAGCATTACATTTATAAAAGAATAAAAGAATACAGACAAGGCTTTGAAAGTTAGAAATAAATACCTTTGAATTAATCATTCAATCAATCAATTCAATGGAAAGAAAAAGGCATACAGTTTGCTTACGGTGTTTCTCATTCACTGTTACACAGAAGAAGAAAAAATCACTCTTCAAAATAATGGTCATCACAATCAGAAATAAAACGCTCATTTTAAAGTTTCCAAATCCCTACAATATTTGTTTTTAAACATCACAATTTGTCTTAATGTGGACTGAGAAGCTACTTTAATAGTTTAGTAGTCACAGATTCGATCAATTTACTGCATGTGTGTGCGCATCTGTGTTAATACAGCAAACATTATTCAAACACATGCAAAACATGCAAAAACTACAAAGTCAATCAGTGCAAACATCACTCAAAAGTACAAAATGGTACTATAAGTGCAACGTACCTATAAGTGCATACATTACTCAAATGTATAAAAAGGTAAGACGTGCAATGTACCAAGTGCAAACGTTACTCAAATGTATAATATGGTACAACATGCAATGTACCTCAATGCAAACGTCACTCAAATGTATAATATGGTACAACATGCAATGTACCTAAGTGCACACATCACTCAAATGTATAAAAAGGTATAGTGCAAAGCATCACTGCAAACATTAAGTGCAAACATTGTACACACACACACACACACACACACACACAAATTGATCAAAAGTTAGATGTACTTTTAAAGCAAAACCAGCTCAGTCCAAACATTTCAAACGTTTGTTTTTAGATGATCACAGTAAGCACTATTGGATTAAATCACGTGGGGACGTGTCATTTGGCGTCCCTCGCATCCTCCATTGTCGAAGTTCTCCTACAACATAGATAAAACAGAGCCTTTTAGTGCAGTGCAGTACTTAAACTATGTACTCATAGCAATACATTTTTTCCTGTCAGCTCATACAATATGATATCTCGCTTTTCAGTCTCTGTTTGGAAAGTGTTGAGACTCACATCAAACAGAACAGCTTTGGAAAATAAACAAGTGTAGAGACCACAGCTACTGTTGTCAGTTTGTGTTATGAAATGAGGGCAACTGTCATAACAGGAGAAGTAAGGTCTGTGGGCTGTTAATTACTTCATATGTTGATAAGCTCTTTTCCTGCTGACATGTTTCACATTGTTCAGATTGAGCAGGTAATATTTGTGCAATAGTGTCTAAGATGCCTTTTTGTGACACGTCAAGTGGCTGCACTATGAATTGTGACATGTTCTTTGTAGATGGCAAGGCCTTGTCACCACATTGAGTACAACTATACAGACTAAGACTTTTCAGGCAAAGCAGGTCATCTCCAAGGAAAGGAGACCGAAGTGTGTATTCTACAAAGCTGTTTAATATGGTGCATACGTCTGTCCTAGAACATTTCTGAGACACTAATGACACTGATGTGTTGGCTAGATTGAATTTATCAAGTTTCCGTCTAAATGTTGAGTCCTGTGCTGCTGCTTCTTCAAGCCGTGTGTGACATTTTTTGAAAGCAGATGTCTGTTGTAGAAATGTTAGAATTGGTAATGGTATGGGTTCACACATATTGTCATTTAGACTTTCATTGCATAAAACCACATCATCTTCTTCCAAATTGTCCTCCGTTATTGTTCTGTTATTATCCTTGTCTATTGTGATGCCAGCATCACCACATTTCACATAGAAATATAAGCACCCATTTATTTTTGACTCTCGCACAGCATTTGCTGCTGGTAAGATTTCTATCATTGTGTCATTTGCTTTAATTACAACATTGTCATAAATCAAGTCTGCCCAAAAGTGTCCAGTTTTGGCCATAGAGCCTATATGACAAATGATTGAGGCCAACTTATACTTAATTTTACCGCCATCACAAATAGGAATTTCGATTACACCAGATGCTTCTACATGCTTGCGCCGTCTTTTGTCCAGTGTCCAGTCTGGGTCCGGAAACGGTACATTTTTTTGCATTGACCCCATTAGAAGCTCTGCTGCTGTGAATTTTACACCTCTCCCGCTTAGCGGAGACTGGGGTGTGGTACAGGACATCTCCCTGAACGCGTGGGTGTGTCCAGATAGTTGCCTCGCGGAGGCCTCTTTGTCCAGTGTCCATTCTGTGTCTGGAAACGGCACTTTTTTGAGTGTTGACCCCAATAGAAGCTCTGCTGCTCTGAATTTTACACCTCTCCCGCTTAGCGGAGACTGTGGGGTGGTAGAGGACATCTCCCCGGACGCGTGGGTATGTCCAGATAGTTGCCTCGCGGAGCCGTCTTTTGTCCAGTGTCCAGTCTGGGTCCGGAAACGGTATTTTTTTTTGCATTGACCCCAGTAGAAGCTCTGCTGCTCTGACTTTTACACCTCTCCCGCTTAGCGGAGACTGTGGGGTGGTAGAGGACATCTCCCCGGACGCGTGGGTATGTCCAGATAGTTGCCTCGCGGAGCCGTCTTTTGTCCAGTGTCCAGTCTGGGTCCGGAAACGGTATTCTTTTTTGCATTGACCCCAGTAGAAGCTCTGCTGCTCTGAATTTTACACCTCTCCCGCTTAGCGGAGACTGTGGGGTGGTAGAGGACATCTCCCCGGACGCGTGGGTATGTCCAGATAGTTGCCTCGCGGAGCCGTCTTTTGTCCAGTGTCCAGTCTGGGTCCGGAAACGGTACATTTTTTTGCATTGACCCCATTAGAAGCTCTGCTGCTGTGAATTTTACACCTCTCCCGCTTAGCGGAGACTGGGGTGTGGTACAGGACATCTCCCTGAACGCGTGGGTGTGTCCAGATAGTTGCCTCGCGGAGGCCTCTTTGTCCAGTGTCCATTCTGTGTCTGGAAACGGCACTTTTTTGAGTGTTGACCCCAATAGAAGCTCTGCTGCTCTGAATTTTACACCTCTCCCGCTTAGCGGAGACTGTGGGGTGGTAGAGGACATCTCCCCGGACGCGTGGGTATGTCCAGATAGTTGCCTCGCGGAGCCGTCTTTTGTCCAGTGTCCACTTTATAAAGTCCATGCACTCCAGTGATGAGCATTTATGCATTTAGATGACTTTATTATTACTATTATTATTATTTAATTACTTATTTTTACACAGAAACATAATGTGTGTCTTCTAGCATCATATAGCATCATTTAAATGCTTAATTTGTAGTTTTAATGTGCAAATGAAACTTTTTTTTCATACTCTAGAGGGTACTCTTATTTTGAAGAGATCGTCCACCGGAAGTCTTAAAACTGTTCATTAGAACTGCTCATAAGACGCTGCCATCAGTGGCCTGCATAATATTGTCTCGTAAGTGTCTGCGGCTGATTTTCTCTTGAATTGGTAAACAAATTTTAAACTACAAGGCAGGCAGTGCTGTTGGTTATGTAATCGCATTGTCCGCTAACATGTCCCTGCTTCTTGCTAAAGTAACGTTTACATGTGAACCTTTCCCTCACACACGTCATGTCAACAAACATGCGTATGATGCGTCCATTGATTCATCGTTCCTTTATTCACTTTCATGTTCTGTTAAACAACAGAAGGCAGCACCGCATTAATGATGATTTAGACTCCATGTTGCCGAGAAAGTAAATAATGTTGAGAGCTTTACCGATGTGCTCGGCAAGCTTTCTTTCTGAATACTTTTGGGCGGCAGTGCCAGCTGAAACAAACTGTTAACCAAATCACTACCGTCATGGTCACGACAGATAAGCACGCGTCGCTGGCCCGGCCCAGCCCTTCATTATCATAATTCTGCTCAACAGTCAGCACACTGCAGAAGCAGTCGTGTATGTCGATGGTTCTCAGACTTTTTAATGTCAACTTGTCAAGGACTGAAGGACCCCGGCCAGATGCAAAATAAATAAAATGAAATGTACCTGACTCTACGGAGCACATTTGTACACTCTCGGGGAATTAGTTTCAATTTAGAACCCCACTGATGTTTTCATTTATTTATTCGTTCGTTTATTTAATTTGTGCATGTCCAGAACTCTGAAGAAAGACACACTGGCCATGATGCCCTTCCTCCATGGTTTCCGACGAATCATCTATGAGTACCAGCCACTGGTGGATGCTGTGCTGAGTGTCCTGGGACTTGATGAGGGAGTTAAGTCCCATGGAGAGGGGTGAAGTCTGCATTTTATGTTGTAATTTTTGTGTAAAGCGGCATTCACACTGAGCAATATAACAATAACCATATTGTTCACATTGTATTTTTTTTTAATAGTTGGTATGAACTCTGCCATCCACTTGACATAAAACTGTATTTTTATAGCACCGATTACCAATGTTCTTCTGACTGGTATTTTGTCCAAAAGTGCAAAATGTATGGATTATTTTGACTAAAATGATATTTGAGATTAAAATAAATAAATAATAATAAAATAATTGCCTATAGAAAAGCAAAAACAACTTCTCTTTATGTTTACTTATGTGGCCGCTGTCAACTCAAAACACTGTCATCAATGCACAGAATACAACTACTGAGATCTTGGTTAGTAGACAGCTACTGAGACCATTCAATGGTCTGATTAAATGGGGTAAAGTCCCATTCAGTGCATTGATAACATTGGAAGCCAGACCATACTGCTGGGTTTCATAAACTGTACCTAACTGTCTCTCTCCTCTTCTTGCCAGTGGTAACCGCCCTGACGATGAAGACAGCATCTGCAGGGCCCTGGAGGAGCTACTGGAGAGAGAGTCCCAGTCCGATGTGTTTGAGGAGGGCATCAGCTACGCTCTCTTTAAGATGGCAGAGGTTGGGCTTGTGTATGCAGCTGAAATCCTGCTGCGCTATGGAGCTGATGTCAACTTTGAAGGTGCGAGAAGACTGATTTTCCATTATTTGAACTGTTATGCATTTGTTTAAAGACGAATATACTCATAGTGACCTTCTCTTGTCTGTCATCAAACAGAATTTTAATTTGTGCGTTTAGAAATCAATACTCATTTTAGACAATAATTGCACAGTATTATTATGAGGTATACTGTAGTTTAAACTAAGACTATGACGACGAGCTTTGACCTGAAAAACAGGTTGAGCTTTTGTAGTGTAGGCTTGACATTATTAAGCTTTTCTAAGCAATCATATATTGCACCTCTCCTTTGGCCAGAGCAGCCACGTCTGCTGACAGTGCACCAGAGGGTGATTCTGCAATAAAGGAAGTGGAAGTACAGATTGGTGCCAGAGTACTCTCTGGTGTTTCAAGTGATATTTGGAAGATCCAGTGATAGATCCGACATTTAGACACATTGTGCCATGGCATGCGTATAAAAAGTGCTTCTGATTCCCATTTTGTGTACTTGGGAAAATAAGTTGTTCTTCGATAATTACAGCAATAATTCTTGCTGCCATAATAGATCCTGCCATAGTTTTAATTGCCAAACAGACTTTTTTTTAAAGTCTGTGTAGCAATTAAAAAGTAACAATTTGCAGTGGTCTTGCTTTTTCATTATTTACTACTTTAACTAAATGTACATGTCTGTTCTCTGTAGTAGTTTTGAGCCAGATGGCCGTACAGTGGTGTTGATCTGCAAGCTCGCAACATGTCGCATTGCAATGCATTGTCAACTTGTTGATCTGACACAGGACACGCAATGTATAAATCAGGTATTATAGAGAATTAATGTTTGACTCCCCAGACCCAGTGTCATACTACAATCCACTGCACATTGCTGTAGTGAGGAACAGGCCAAACATGTTGAGGCCGCTGGTTGGACATGGAGCCGACATTGAAAAACGGGACAGAGTGAGTGTTAATAGCAAAAGGCTACTCAGAAGTCAGAATGAGAGATGCCTTATAAGTTATGTTTATGTGTACACCCTCTTGTTATCACCATATCCATCCTATATCATATCCTATCTATATATGATTTCTTGTCTCATTTATATACTGTAGCTTTATTATATGTTGTTTTTAGATCCACGGATGCAGTCCCTTAGACCTAGCCAGTGAAGAAGCAGAGAGTTTACCATGCATGCTGGCTCTACTGGATCTTGGAGCCAACGTGAACGCAAGGGATAAAAATGGTACATTTACATCGGCTCATTTATTGAAAACACTGTTGGAAATATTGTTTTTACATTTAACATGAATGTACATGTTGTGGGAAATAGAAAGTTTTATATTGATGTGCTGTATTGTAGGAAAATCAGCGTTGCTCCATGCCCTTGCGAGCAGTGATGGCCTCACAGTGGACAACACAGAGAACATCCAACTTCTACTGAAGAGAGGTAGGCTACTGGGCTGTGAAATACCCTTCTTTCGATTGTCCAATTGTGGTTGTTCAGAAAACTCAAAAGCAGCAATGTCTCTAAATCACTGCAGAGAAACTGTCAGTTAAATGCTTACATGTTACACTTGCATAATAAGCTGAGAGACAGCTTATTATTACTTTTGTCTCATACGTGATATGGCTGCTTCATTCACAAGCTGCACAGTGCACACAAGTTACTTAATAAATTATCAATAGTTCAACATTTGACTCGGATGCTAGGCCATTATGAAACTTGGTCTTGTCTCCTCCACCCGATGCATGTCTTTGCTGTGAAGCACCAAACTATGAGAAATCATGATGAGAATTCATAATATCTTGTCATGACAAGATATTATATTTGCCATTATTACTATTATTATTACTATATTATTACTAATGATTAGTAGACCCACACTAGACCTTTCGAAGGGACACATACAGTAAGTTTAACATCCGTTCACCTGAGATCTTGTCTGGACCATGCTCCTATGCCATAAGGCTCATGGTGAGTCTGGACCATACCACTATGGCTATGCCATAAGGCCCATGGTGACTAAACCATGGTTAATTTTAGAGAAGGTGGACTGTGGCCTAGCGGTTCAGGCATTTAGGGTCTAATGCAGCCTGACAGCGTGTTGCAGGTTCGAGTCCAGTTCCCGACGACCTTTGCTTCGTGTGTCTCCCCATCTCTCCCTCGTTCCTGTCCAACTTCACTTCAAACAGGCAGAAAAGCCTAAAAACAAATCATTACATTTAGGGAAGGTGATGTGTCGACGTGTCGTGTACCAAAGTATGTCACTGTGAACCTAAAAACCCAATCACACATATTGCTTTGTCCGGTGGGAATCCTGTATGGATTACCTAGCAATACTTTGCATTGTTTAGGCAATGTGCATCTCTTGTGGTCGTGGCATGTATGGTGGCACTGGTGGCATGCATTCCCTTTCCTATTCTGTGTAGTCTGAAATTTTTTATGTTTTGAGGCATTATTTCATATTAGTCTTCATGTTATGTAATCCTAACACTGCAAGCAAGTAGAGCAAAAAATTTGACATCGTTTGCACATAACAGTAGTTGGCAGTGTCTCTCTTTGGCTGATGATGTGTTACAGCACAGATGTTGTACAGGCCCACGATGACTTGTGTGGAGAATGATAATGATAGTGGATTGTGTGTGGTTTTACCTACATAGTCATATTGATCTGTGACCAAGTAGCCTCGGGGACCATAGGCGTTTTGTTTTCAAAAGAAAAAAAAAATAGCCTGGGTGGACGCACCAGGAAATGTGTCATAGGAGCGCCAACCATTGAGGGGCGTCGCTCCAAATTTGGTGACGTCAGTAAAAAGAAAAGAAGAAGCGCTCCGTGGGTCCTTTATGCCGTCGTTTTTGAACCCTTGTTGTTTTTTCATCTTCATGATGAAATAAAGGATTTTTCTACTTCCACATTGATTTTGACTCATTAAAGGTATTGGAAGTTTTAAAGAACTCGTGTGCTGTATTGGTGACGTCGATGTTCTCTTCTGTGTAGTACAGTTTTCTGAAATAAATATTTTCACGATCTTTCAAAAATCTCAGCTTGTAGATCTGCTATTTTTCAATAGCTAAATTATAACGTAATGTTTAAAACAAAAGGGGTTCCTGCCCAAAATGGGTTAATCCCCCCTCTGTGCCAAGAAAGGTTTGGGTACTTTTCAGGGTAGTGACCAATCAGCTGCCAGTTATATTGTCCGCCATATTGTCTATCTGTGTATAGGTCCAAAACCTGCACTGATAGATATCCATAAGTCCTCATTGGCCGTGGAGGCATACAGCACATGTTAACATGGATCTATATGTATTAAAACTAAAGACATGGCAGACCTAATTATAATTGTTACTAATCATGTTTGTTTATTTTTACATCTAATGTTCGATGAGCTGTATGTATGTACATCCTAACAATTACCTGCCACCTCTAGGCAAAGCTATAGCTGTTATCGTATCACAAATTACAACCTTGTTTCCCTCAAGTTGTAAGCTTGAGTAATGTAACTATTATGGAAGGTGTACTATGAGATCAGTTGTGTTCATACTCTGCATACATTTGACGGGTTACATAACTACTATAAATACTATAACACCTGTTAGGTGGGCTTGTCTTTCTCTTTGGCTTTATACATGAAGTACTGCTACTGCCATAGACTATTTTGCTTCTGGCACTCTGTCTACAAGCTGAAGATGAAAAGCCTCTTCCACTGCCATGTCATTTTGGATATCTCCCCGTCACTCAATCTCAGGCAAAAGATAGCCCAGTGTGACTGAGACGGGTTGGAACTTCCTTGTTGAATGTTCTATTTGTGTCTTCATACTACAGTTACCCTCTGACGACTAGCCACACCCACCAGCTAGGGCTTTAAGCAACTAGTCAACTAGTAAATCCACTAGTTGACCTTGCTGGTACTAGTTGACTAGTTGATAATTTTTTCTCGTTTTTGTAGGCCTCAAGATCAACTAGAATGCTAGATTACAGTCACCAATGTACACAGTTTTTTGTTTTTATTACATAATAGGTAGTTAAACAACTAGTCGACTAGTAAACTAGGCAACTAGTAAAAATCACTAGAAGTGAAAGCCCTACCACCAGCACTATGTCAACCCATCAATGCTGTGAACTTAAATACTTGAAGACATATATTCTTTCAACTAAAAAGCATTGAGCGTATTATATTTTTTGGGCTAGATATTATGGCAAAAGTATTATACGGCTGACATGGTTAAAAGTGGTCAGAAATAGTGCCACAATACTGTTTTAAAACTCTTAGTACCTCGTTGCTTTTCCAGTATCCGTATACTGTACAAAGTTGAGGCCATCTCATTTTTCAAGCTCCCTTAATGGATGGACAGTTGGATGACCGCCTCTTTGCTGACCTGCCTGCCTGCATCCCTGCCTGCCTGACCTTCCTCTTACCCCTGACTGTGCCGTGGGAAGAGAAAAACGTGCCCAGTCGGCAGGACTAAAGTATGCCTTGTATAATAACAGATTGACATTTCCTCGTGCATAGGTGCTGATGTCCATGCTATCACTGTAGATGGAGAGACCGCAGAGTCTTCACTGGTGTTTCTGGTCAAGGAGGCTCTGGACTCCAGTACAGAGGCTGCCGCAGAGATCGGCCATTTCTGCTTGAGGGCCACCCAGCTCCTGCTGGCCCACGGTGCCGACCCGTGCTGCAGGAATGGCGAGCCCTCGCTAACGCCCACTAGCCTGGAGCACTTTGATCTGCTCTTCCCTCTGGCAGTGCTGTTGCTCCAAGGGGGAGCCTCTTTTGTCTGTGAATACCATGGCGCCTCCTGCTGGTCAGGTTATAGCTTAGTCTTCAGTAGGCTTCAGGTAGCTCTTCATCAGTGTTCAGATGAGAGCCAGGCCTCCGAGCTTCTGGAGCAAGCTGAGGTGTTGCTGGACTTAGCCCGGGCGTCCTTCCCGACACTGCCCCTGGATCCCAGGCTGGAGCTGCCTGTGTCTGGCCGGGACCCCCATGCCCAGGCTCTGCTGGACCTCCACAAACGTGTGGCGGAGCAAGAGGCAAGCCCTCCGCCATTGCACTGTCTCTGCAGGGCGTCCATCAGGACCCGCCTGCAGCCATGGCCGCTGGAAGACAGGGTAAAGGCCCTTCCCCTACCAGACAGACTGAAAGAATTTCTCCTCCCTCAACACGCACATAGCTCAAAGCCTGGCTGGGACCATTTTAGACCACTGCATAGTGAACACTGAGTCTTATCTGCCAAATTCTGCCAATACACGATAGCTCTTCTAGCCTTAACACTACTTTTATGTTAATTTATTGGTGTAATGTCAGTACACACAAGCTTCCATCGAGACCTTTTTTGTTGGAGGAATACGCCACTGTTTTTCTAACCATATCTCAGTGTCTTATATAAATGTCTTAATAAATGGTGCTAAGTCTGTCGATATATTCACATAATCAGCCAATAAAAGCACCGCATATTTTCCGTGGTGTGACGTACATAAAATGTACTGCATATGAATATAGTCGTATAGAAATGTTCAAAACATTCCCTTGGCCTGATCATGTTTCAAGCAACGTTCTCGTAGTCTAAACTACAGTCTGTACTTTGCAATGTCTGTAACAGTGTTGTAATGCAGTACAGATGCCACCAGATGGCAATGTTGTTCTTGCGCAATCCACACGCTTCATTGTCGGCTAGGAATTGTAGGGTGTGAGGAACAGTGATATAGGTCTTTGCATTCTGCCCAGTAAAAGTTATTGTGATACAGTGAAAGTCATTCATATTTGATGTCCTCAACATCTTTGGTGATGGATGGTGAAACGCCAGATTTATGTCTATCTCTCACTATATAAAAGTGGACCAATAAACCATGTCCGTGTCTCACCAATGGCATACTGATTGGCAGTGGCACTGCGTTTTACATGTTTCACATCTCAATCCTCTTTTTCTGACTGACCAGGTAATAGTTGTCTGGTTGTAAACACTCCTTTAGTATCCTTAATATGCCATCCTGATAGGGGAAATAGTAATTGGTTCATATATTTCAATATCCCCCCGCCCTTCCATGTAGTCCATAGACCAATGTTCAGTTGAGTGTACATTGAAATAAAGGGACAGGAACACAGTGTTTAAATATGGAGACTCCTACATTGCAGACGTCTTGACGTGGCGAGCTGTGACAGAATTTAGCCATAATGGCTGCTGATGTGGAAAGTTTTACCAAGCGTTCTTAATGGTTATGCTTAAATTCTGCTGTATTTCAACCCCCTTGTGTTTGTCTGCTGCCGTCTCTCTCTCGCTCTCTCTCAGTTCTCTATATCTCTCTCTCTTTCTCTCTCTCACTCACACACACACACACATACATGAAACACAATAATAACACCCTTTGTCTAAATCCTGTCCTCGTATTGGGACAAATGACGGTTAAAAGAAATACGATCATACCGTGAGAAGGCTATAGGGTACATATGTGCTTGTGTGTGTGTGTGTGTGTGACGAGCAAACTAAATAGGACATTGTGTTACACAACTAACCCCTTCCTGACATTGGTGGAGCTGGAGTGGCTCCAAGGCTTGCAGGCGCTCCAACTCCTCTTGGTGGTTATCTAGGTCACAGCCTCTGAGGAGCACACAGCTTCAACAGCAGCAGCAGCGCTGCATGACACACGCTTCACTCTCCTGTCTGCCTGAATCTCACTGCATACTCCTGACAAAACCTCAACGTTCGCCTGCTAGAATAGGGGAGAGGGAGAGCAAGAGAGAAGAGGGAAGGGGTGGGGGGCAGGAATCGAATGGTGGTGGTGGGGGGGGGGGGAGCCTGCATGTGCGTGGAAAGACTGAAGACGGCATTTGTGGAATGGTTTTCAAACCACTCGGGTGTGTGTGTGTGTTTGTGTGTGTGTGTGTGTGTGTGTGTGTGTATATATGTATATATATATATATATATATATATTATAGGAAGCACAATGTTGGATTAGTTTTATGCAATAAACTTCACTGTTGAGGCATTATCTACCCAGGCAACAACTATACAAAGCAAGGAGGGAAAAAAACCCACCAGCCTCCTTCCATGGAGAACCCAATCCTGCTTTGCAGAAGGTGATGGAGCAAAGATAGTGGGGGTAGGGCTAAGCCAGTGCTCTCCATCCAGCATTTATTGGAAAACAGTGCGAGTGAAGCTCGGTACTGAAATTAGTTATTGATCTATTCTCTCCCTGAAGCCCATGGGTCTCCCACCACACCTGCTCATTCTCCCATAGCCTGTTTTCCCACTATGGCCCATTGTCTCTTTTTACCAATAGCTTTTTTAATCTTCTCATTCGTCTTCTTTTGTAGATCTTATTATTTTAGTCTTTGCATATATATTTTTCTATACTTCTTGTTTTCCTATTGTTGATTCCTTCTTCCCTGTCCTAAGCTCCTTCCTCACTCCTTCATTCTCCAGCACTCCTCATCATCATGTTTGCTGTTTTCAGCTCAGCAATCAACTTGAGCACTCACGTCAGCCCCACCGCAGTCCAGAGAAGTTGGGTGCTTCATCCATGGAATGATGTAGGAACCATGGAAAAACAGCACAATCTCAAGGGCATTTAATGACAGAGCTGAAGTAGAAGTGTAGGTTAAATCCACTTCAGTTCAATTTATTCACATTTTCAAGGTGATATGCATGGTGACAAACACTTATGCACTGTAAAATCCAGTACACTATTATAGAGCTATAAATTGTAAAATGAACACTGATTTTATGTCCAACTAACATGTTTTTATTTTGGGGGGGGGGGATCTTTGAGGAGCGCTAGCTAGCCCACCTTTGTGTGTACCACGGAAATGATTTTTTTAAACTTAAGATTGCAGTATTGGGTATATTATAGACGTATAGATATATGGGCTGCATGGTTCTTCTCTGAATCCATAGTTATCTCGGATGTCGTTCTGCTGTTTCCCAAGGAGTTTACTGGGGCTCCTTGTGTGTGTGCTATACTTCCTCCACACAGTTGTCACAGCCAGTGTTGCCATGTCTGCTTATTATAAGCGACCTTTGGCTTGTTTTTCTGCGAAGTCGCTTGTAAATATTGGTAGTTGCTTGTTTGTTTGTTTTGTTGGGGGGGGGGGTTGTTTCTAAAGTGTAGTTACTTATTTTGGCTTTTTTCTAAAGTGTAGTTCATTTTTTTGAGGGGTGTTAAATTGATTGAAGTATTTATTAATAGTTTGTAGAATGGTTACATTTCACATTTCAAGCACAACTCAATACAAAGACTTTTACTGTGGATGACACACTGATAAAGCATAACACTTGTTTACAACAGGGTCCACCTTTTTCAATTCATCAGAACATTTAGAGACGTACAAATATACAGTTCTATCTATATAAAAAATCACACCCGTGTGAAGTGATATTAAAGTCTAACTCATGTTGATTAGGTGATGTAATGGTGATGTAAAACAAACGGTGTCAAAACAAACATTAAATTCTCTTTATTGTTAATGGCATTTAATGTTTGTGTTAGGGACAATATGACGTACATTTTAAAACAAACATTGAACTAAAAACAAACATTAAACCTGTATATCGCCCCTCAAAAACAGGAAATCATGTAAGGAGGTAAAAAGGGAAAGAAACATACAGAAAGGGGGGAGATTCAGATTTTACGGGGGCCAGTTTCGAATTGCAGCCGTCCGTAGGTGCCCTTTGAGAGCGGTTTTGAAGGAGTCAAGGGATTCACATGTCTTAATGACTGTTAGTAGGGCGTTCCACATTTTGGAAGCATAGGAGCGAAATTAATTTAGTCTCTTCTTTGTGCCGAATCTGCGTTCCTGCGTATTTTGTTGAACTCCCTCTGGTGTTGTGGGTGTGAACTTGACATTAAGGCCCTAGCCCTAGCCCCTGCTATGCCCAGTTTTGTGTGTCTGTGTGTACCCCATAGCGTAGATCTGGTCCATAGCCTTCTACTGCTTCTACGATTCTGCACTGCAGTATAAGGCTATGGGACTTTCGGTTTTAAATCTCAAACTGAAATCAGACCAGCCTCTCCTCTAGTGTAAATAAAAAGAACGTTTTTGCTACTCACCAAAACAAAGGCGGGTTGTGTCATTAGAAAGCATACTTTCCTTAGTGGATGCACTCTGAGCTCCCCGCCACACTTATAAACGGTACTTTTTGACCAAAAGGAGATTTTGTTTCCACCGGGGAAAAAAATACTTTTAGTTATTCCACTGCTACCATTATTGCCCAGAGAATTGCCTCATTTTTCCTCCGGTGAGAAGAAATTCCTTTCTGGCCAAAAAGTACCGCTTATACGTGTGGTGGGGGGCTCAGAGTGCGTCCACTAAGGAAAGTAGGCTTTCTAATGACACAACCCGCCTTTGTTTTGGTGAGTAGCAAAAATGTTCTTTTTATTTATGCTAAAGAGGAGAGGCTGGTCTGATTTCGATTTGAGATTTAAAACCGAAAGTCCTATAGCCTTATACTGCAGGGTAGAAGCAGTAGAAGGCTATGGACCAGAGCTACCCATAGCGATGATTTGATTGGCTGAGGGTTTAAAAAGTGAGCATGCCAAAAGTGATTGGCCGGAATGTGGTGATGTATGGTGATAAGAGCTCCCCTCAGTAGTGTAGTAGTGTAGTTGCTTATTTGGGCTTGTTTCTAAAGTGTGCAGTAGTTGCTTATTTGGGCTTGATTCTAAAGTGTGCAGTAGTTGCTTATTTGGGCTTGTTTATAAAGTGTGCAGTAGTTGCTTATTTGGGCTTGTTTCTAAAGTGTGCAGTAGTTGCTTATTTGGGCTTGTTTATAAAGTGTGCAGTAGTTGCTTATTTGGGCTTGTTTATAAAGTGTGCAGTATTTGGGCTTGCTTCCTAATGTTGTTTAAATCAGTGGTTCCCACATTATTTCAGGTCAAGGAGCCCCAGATTAATGCTTTGTGTGCCCTTTCAAAATAGTGACCCAGGGTGCCCAATGATTTTTTTGTGTTCTTTTTCAAAGACGTCCACAGACGTCCTGGGCACCACATAGCGGTAATTCCCAGGACGTCTGTGGACGTCTTGGGCACAAAATGTTTTAATATGTAACTGTCCACAGACATCAATCTGAAAATATTTTGTGCCCGGGACCCCCATACAAGATTTGTGTTGTTAAAATGTTCAAAAGATATTCAAAATATTTCAATTTATTCTCAATATTTTTTAAACGTGTCGCAGTGAGCTTGTAGATCTTCTATTTTCAAATAGCCGATGTAAAGTGGTACAACATTTGGGCTTGTTTTCATCGACCTGGCTGCTTGTTTCTCTTGCAAAATGTTTTGGGCCAATAAAGTATAGTTTTTGACCGCGACTGAGGAGTGCGGTCTCAAGCTAACTTGAGCCACGAGAGGCACCGCCAAGCGAGCGAGTCGCTGTGCCGAACGTTACGAAGTTTGAGCCAACTCGGCGCCATTCGCATTGCATTCTGATTCTGGCACAGAATCGTAAACCATGTTTTAGGGTGAGCGTTTACTGGCCAATTACAGCGCATCCTTGAACAAGTGCACTGGCCAATCGCACAAGCGGTATAGGTTTAGGATTGTGCGTCGCAGCCCCGTCCCCTCGAGAGACCCGGAAAATAAATCGCCGTTAATTTTCCTCATAGACTTTTCAAAAAGTATTTATTTAAAGACGTTTACGCCGCGGACAAAGCCGCAACTCTTGTCGTGACAAATCATGACAATAAACACTATGTTTTGGGCCAAACAAAGAATTAGAAAGTAGAAAACAACGGCAGGTTATAACACTTTTTTTGTTGTAATTTGTAATTATTTGTTTGGTCCAAAATATTGTGTTTGTTGTCATGATTTGTCACGACAAGAATTGGCTTCGTACAACGCTTATAAGGTCTTTAAATAAATACGTTTCGAAATGTCTATGGGAAAAATGCATTGGGAACTATTTCCTGGGCCTGGCGGGACTGCGACGCTCTATTGACTTGTGCCCATACTGGTATATTGAGATCATTGTATATGCCTTATCTCTTTGGAACTGACTGATTTGTTTGAGCCTGATGCCATGCATGCCAATTGCCAACGCATTGAGGCCGGCCGATCCTCCCTTAAGCCAATTTTTGAGGTTTTTGATTTTATTCCATAAATCAGTGCTATTGAACATCTGTGTGTTGTTTCGAAAATATTGAACCAATGGAAAGTAGTAAAAAACTCATTGGAAAAAACCTCTTAACTCCACTGGACCCTCAAACTGTGCTAAAACAGCTAACTCCACCACCTCTCTCCTTCTCATGCAAGTAATTGACAATATATAAAGTCACAATACTTTGATGAGGCAATATTGCATCGTTTAGTCAATATAAGGTTTTATTCATTTCCTTAAAAACCTGGAAAATGTTGTTATGAGGTTTCCTCCAGACATATATATATATATATATATATATACCGGTGTATATACACACACACACACACACACACACACACACACACACACACATACACACATATATATATATACACACTATATTAGGGATGTGAAAAAAATGCTCATCTTGACTCAAAAAATTGAAATCTCCCTGCTGTTGATCTGTGTCGGTGCGCTGGTTGTTTGAAGTGGTGGAGAGCCGCTACGCAGTTGGCCGTGCGCTCCCCCACGCCCCGCCTTCCCGTTCCTCTGGGCCCCCGTGGATAGTCTGGTGACACTGACGGAGGTTACTCCGTGGTGGGAAATAAATATTACAGATATAGTTTAGTATAGTTTATTT